>NC_090443.1:523059380-523366213 GCF_031143425.1 Pleurodeles waltl
CGCCTTTATTTATTCCATGAGGGTCTCAACTCTTGCATCCACGGAGACGCCTTTATTTATTCCATAAGGGTCTCAACTCTTGCATCCACGGAGACGCCTTTATTTATTCCATAAGGGTCTCAACTCTTGCATCCATGGAGACGCCTTTGTCTATTCCATAAGGGTCTCAACTCTTGCATCCACGGAGATGCCTTTGTCTATTCCATAAGGGTCTCAACTATTGCATCCATGGAGACGCCTTTGTTTATTCCGTAAGGGTCTCAACACTGGCATCCATGGAGACGCCTTTGTCTATTCCATAAGGGTCTCAACACTTGCACCCACAGAGACACCTTTGTCTATTCCATAAGGGTCTCAACACTTGCACCCACGGAGACGCCTTTGTCTGTTCCATAAGGGTTTCAACTCTTGCATCCACTGAGCCGCCTTTGTCTATTCCATAAGGGTCTCAACACTTGCATCCACTAAGACGCCTTTGTTTATTCCATAAGGATCTCAACACTTGCATTCACGAAGACGCCTTTGTCTAAATGTATAATTAAATGTTAATGCTTTTATGAACAAGTATATTCATACATGCTTAACCATCTTTCCTTTTCAGATCCCTCTCCCTGCTGTTTCCTACTCTAACTCCCTTGCCCCCGATGGGCTTCGCCATTACTCTGTGCAATAATAGCTTTCTGAGTTGGTGATTGCGGAAGGTGGGCCTGTTGTTCGGTGGCGTGCAGATCCTGAGGAAAGGACACTGTGACATTTGGCCTGTGCCAAACCGCCATATTCCCATTGCTACCACCAGGGTGGCTGGACCCACCGGGCCTGAGACGAGCATCTGCGACCCGGCAGGCCACCCAATACCACCAGTGGTATTCTGAGTCCCCGTCCTGCAAGGGATTCCGTGGCAGGAGCACTGCCGCAAAATCCCTGGCGTAAAGGCTACCGGCAACAGGAATTTGCATTCCTGTTGTTGGTAGATGACTCCCCCCCACTCCCAGTAGTGACCTTCCCAGTCCCCACCCTCCCAGTAGCGACCCTCCCACTCCCCAGTAGAAAGAGATCCCCATACTGCACCCTGCCCCCCAAATACACACACGCACACCTGACACACACACGCACTCACAGCACCTTTACACACGCGCACACACATACATCACCACAATTACACACAGACACGCGCACACACAAACACTCCCCTCCTACCCCGATGCATTACATGCATACACACACTCACACACACCCATTCACACACTCTACCCTCCCCTCCCCTTTTGGAGGACACTTACCTCATCCAACGAGGTGCTCCTTCCTGAGGGGACAGGACCCAGCTCTCCAACCGCCAGCCGTGGCCCACCATCACGACACCGCCAGGCCATGTTACAGGTCGTAATAAAGTGGGCGGAGTCCTTTTGGCGGGGCCCGGGCTGGCGGTGGGCCCGTCTCTGCACCGCCAATCACTAGCACAAATACTGGAGGATTTCTGCCCAAATTGAGGCGGAAGTCCTTCAGTACTCGGAATATGGCGGTCGGAGGACCGCCAGCGCTGGCGGTCCTCTGGCAGCCGCGACCAGAAGACCAGCAAAGTCAGAATGAGGGCCTCAGTGTTTAAGCACCATAGCTGAATTTTGGGTGGTTGCTTACAGGGGGGGTATGTTAATAGAAGAGTTGAGGGGTCGGATATGTATCTCTCCAGATATTGGACCATAAGGGCCCAGTGGGCAGTGGAGGCCTGAAGGAAAAAATAATCCAGGTGGCTATGGGTGTTAGTGACCAGGGTATGGCACGAGTACATGCGTAGTAGGTCGTGACGGATACGATATATATCTATTAGGTTGAGGCTCAGAAGAATCTGTTGAAGCACAGTCCTCACCAACTTATCTTTCACTATTTCTGCACCTGTGGGCATGCGTACCCGCAGCTCTCAATTGTTATGTTGTAAAGGTAGTAGCTACATGTCACTCACCTCCAATCCTCTAGCAGCACACTGTCCGGTGGCATGCCTGTCCTCTCAGGCCACCACTGATAGGGCGAGTTTCTCCACATGTCTGAAATGTTGCCAGTGGACCGGCACTAGATTTGGGGCTGCTGTCCTGGAGGCAACCAAGTTTTAGCAGGGGGACCTCGAAATGTCTGCACTCCTGGTGCATGGTATTTCCCTAGATTGGGGGGCGGAGAAACCAAGGTATGTCCACAGGTAATGTCAGCTCTGGAGATTTTCCCCCTGCCTCTAGGTCTCTGTATCAGTACCTATCGGAGGCCTCCACGCCATGGGGTCACCTCGTACTGGCGTAGGATGGGGCCCCAGCATTTTCTCCAGCAGGCGGCCCCACCCAGCCTCCAACAGCCACATTCCGTCCCCCCCGGGGGGCCCATGTCGTCTGGTTGCTGCGTTGCAAATGACGCCACTGCGAGCTGCCAGGAGAAGGTCATGTCCTCCCAGGCCCCCTTGGTCAGCCTGATCCACTGGGCCGCAGCCGTGCCTCATTCATCGTTACTCTGTTGCGGCCTAATGGCCGATGGCACCTCCATCTTCTGGCCCATCGAAGCGTGGCAGCAGTGTTGTGTGCTCCTCTCCGTGACTTCGGGCCATGTCGCCGTCCACCGAAGTGCCTCAAACTCCTCTGCATGATCTGAGCAGCTTCTCTTATTGCCTCACTGCCGATTGAGGCCAGATTTTCATTAAGGTGTACAGGATAATTGTAGGATTATTGCATTGGGGCACAGAGCATCAGCAAGACGTGTCTATTTGCCCATCTTGCCTGTCCACGCCCCATGGGCAAATAATCTTATTCTTGTCACTGCTTGAAAATCTTTGTCCTTACGTATACCATGTCCAAAGATCAAAAAAAGAACACTTTGGTCCTGATTTATACTTTTTGGTGCAAAACTGCACTAACACAGTTTTGCACCAAAAAGGTTTAGCACTGGCTTGCACCATTTCTGTGCACCAGCCGGGCACCTTATTTCTGGAATGATGCAAGCCGGTGCAAAGGGTAGGCTAGTGTCATAAAAAATGACATTAGTCAGGTGGGGCTGGCGGTTTGGAAGAAAAGAGTTTTGCACCAAAAAATGACATTAGTCAGGTTACAGTAAACAAAATGACTCTAACCTGCCTAGAGTCATTTTCAGACGCAAAATCATCTATACCACATTACTCCTGTCTTAGAAAAGACAGGAGTTATGGCCACCACCCCAATGGCCAGCACGTGGGACCACTTTAAAAAATAAAATAAAATACTTACCTGTACTTACCTGGGATGGGGTCCCCCATCCTCTGCTGTCCCTCTGGTGTGTGTGGGGGTTTCCCTGGGGCCTGGGAAGGGCACCTGTGGGCTTATTCCGTGGTGTTCCACCATAGAAATAATCCCACAGGTCCCATAAGGCCTGCCCTGACCCAGGTATTAAAAAATGGGCAAAGCAAGCTTTGCACCATTTTTTGACCCCTCCTCCCTCCTGTGCACCGTTTTTGCACAGGAGTATAAATATGGCGTTAAGGCCACAGAGTCATTTTTTGCACGGAAATGCCTACCTTGCATCTCATTAAGGTAAGGTAGTTTTCCACATCCAAAAATGACTTTAACTCCATAGATTTGGCTCTAGACGAGTCTAGCCCCAAAGTACAAATATGGAGTTAGTTTTGCACTGAATTAGAGTTAAAAAAAATGGTGCAGAGTATAAATATGCCCCTTTGGGTGTTCTCTCCCTCTTCCTACCTGACTCCCCACTTTGTGTTGCTGCCTCCCTCCATACTATTCTGTAAATGATGCGTCTAGCCATGTACACTCACCTTTGGTACTGTATTGACTTATATTTGTTGATCAAATTTCATAGTTATGTTTTGATTCCGCATAGGAAAGAGTCACTGGTTCCTAATTATTCAGGACATAGGGCCAGATGTAGAAAGCGTTTTGCATGGCGCAAACTGCGAAATTCGCGGTTTGTGCCATGCAAAACGCGCATTGCGATGCACATTCCCATTTTGCGAGTCGGTACTGACTCGCAAAATGGGAATGCGACTCGCAAATACGAAGGGGTGTTGCCTTCTGATTTGCGATTCGCACCGCGTTGCAGAATTGCTTTGTGACTGCGAACGCGGTCACAAAGCAATTCGCAGTTAGCACCAGTGTCAAGTGGGTGCTAACTCATTCGCAAAATGGAAGGGATTCCTGTGGGACCCCTTCCCCTTTGTGAATGTCGCCATAAATATTTTTTCAGAGCAGGCAGTGGTCCAATGGACCACTGCTTACTCTGAAAAAAGGAAACCAAATGGTTTCATTTTTTCTTTTCTATTGTAACTCGTTTTCCTCTCAGGAAAACAGGCTGCAATACAAAAAAAAAAAACTGCTTTATTAAAAAAGCAGTCACAGACATGGAGGTGTGCTGTCTCCAGCAGGCCACCATCCCTGTGAGTGCAGGAAATCGCAAGGGGGTCGCAAATTGCGACCCACCTCATTAATATTAATGAGGTTGGTCTTTGCGACCCCGTTGCGATTCGCAGAAGGTGTCATGGACACCATTCTGCATATGATTTTGCGACTCGGAAATTGCGAGTCACACCAACTCGCAATTTCCAAGTCGCAAAATCTATTCTTCCTACATCTGGCCCTTAGAGTCTTTCTATGAAGGCTGAGGGATCAATACTGATTTCTATATGGTTATGTGCATGTTCTTAAGTTTTACCCATTGCAATCAATGATTAAACTGAAGGGGACTGATTTTATTTTTATCACCAGGCAAATAATTAAATGTTTCCCACTCTGTCTGAAAATATCTGCTTTTAAGTACACCCTTGGCCAAAGATTAAAACACCTGCCTCTCTCCCTCAACCTCCAACAATACATGCCTTCTTTCTCTCCCTCCATACCTCCCTCCATACTATTTAATAAATGACATCTCTAGACAAGTACACTCACCTATGGCAGCTGGTTGACTTGTATTTTTGTGCTTAATGTCATAATTATTTTTTGATGCAGCATAGCAAAGAGTCAATTGTGGCCTAGTGGTTAAGGTCTTAGATTCTCGTTCTGAAGATTAAAGGTTTGAATCCTGGCATCTGTATGCTTATGTGCATGTTCCAAGGTTTGGTATATTACAGTAAGTTCTATGAATACATTTTAGATGATTGTCTTTATTTATTCAGAAGCAAATAATGTTATTCTTGTGACTCTCTCTGTTCTTTTTATGTGTACCAGGTGCCAAAGATTAAAATAAAGCATTTTACTCTCTCTCTGACTCCAAGCATACCTACCACCTCCCTATCCCTCTCTGCCTCACTCCATACTATTGTGTAAATGGTGTATGTAGCCAAGCACACACACCTATGGCAGCTTATTATTGTTTTTGGGCCGAATGTCATTGTTACATTTTGATTGTACCAAGCAAGGACTCATTTGTGGTCTAGTAGTTAAGGTATTAATGTGTTGTTCTGGAGGTTAGGGGTCTGAATCCTAGTGTCTGTACGATCATATGTGTGTTCTAATGTTTGGTTCAATTATTAAATTGAATGTAATTGTCCTTTTTTACACATGGACACATCGTTTTATTCTTCTCTCTCAAATTATTGTTTTATTGTGGTCCATGTACCAAGGACTTTTAATGAAACTTGCACTCTCTCTTGTTTCTCTCCAAGTACTTCTGATACTACATGCTACCCCAACATTCCTCCTTCCTAATGTTCTTTTAAAGATATGTTTGGCCAAGTACACTCATGTATGTCACCATATGGAGTTGTATTTTTGTGCCAAATGCCATAGTTAGGTTTTGCTATAAAGTCAGCAAGAGTTGATTATGACTTTATGGGTAGGGGTTTAGAATCTAACTATAATGGTTAAGAGTTTGAATCCTGATGTCTGTATGGTCATGTGTATGTTCTAAGGTTTGGTCCATTGCAATGCAATAACATTGCTAAATAAATTATAGATGGTTGGCTTTTTTTATCCATGTTCAAATAATTTTATTTTTTATTACTCCATCAATACTAGACTAGTCACTATACCTCCCTTCCTCTCTAAATGCTATTCTATAAATGATGTGTCTAACCAAGTAGAAAGGTCTATGGCACTTTGACCCTTTAACCCAGTAAGAGCCTCACAAGTCACTGTCCCCCAGACACCCCTGTGTGTCTAGTTTTCAGAAATGTGTTGGTAGGTTTCTGTAGGTGTTAGTTATGAGTGGAAACCTTTGATCTGTCTATATTGTGTTTTGGGACCTTGCTTGTCGTGGGCACTGGACTCTTTCACACAAGTGGGATTCCACTTTTATCAAGAGACATGGGTGAACACAGACTAGTTGAATGTTTGTTATTACCCATTGAATTTCTCTGCATTTGTGGCTTCCATCTGTAAGCCACTGTGAAAAAAAGAAGACATTTTCCAAAATGTTCTCTAATTCATGTGATAGTATGGCTAACCCCAGAGGTGTACAAATAACTACTGCTCCAAAATTCACAAATACATAGGTTTTTTTCATACCTATTTTTCACTCTTTATATTTTACTATATGTATTTCTCTGTACCCAATACACAATGAAAAAACATTGTAAGGTGCAATTCAGTTGTTAGCTCTGGGTATCTGACATTCTTGGATAACCTAAAAAACCTATATACCCTGTAACCAGAAGTGTCTAGTGGAAATAGTGGTATATTGTTATTTTACAAATTAAAATGTTGTCACAAATGGCTGTTTTTTCTACTCATTTTCAATGATATCCACTGGCAAATGATTTTAAATTTGCCACTTTGTCTGGAATATCTGTTTTCAACTATACCAATCTACCAAAGATTAAAACAAATTCCTCTCTCTCTCTCATTCCTTTCCATCTACCTCTGAAGCCTACATAGCTACTCACACTCCCTCCCTTCCTCCCAACTTCCTAATATTCAGTAAACTGTATGCCTAGCTAAATACTCTCAATGATGGCACTACATTCACTTGCTTTGTTGGGCCAAATACCTTAATGTGATGATTTAGATTGTTGATTCAATGTAAATTTACCTTAAGAACAAAAGACAAGAGGTGTTTGGCAAAACAGGAACAGTTTGTTTAATTAAACATGACGGCTGGGAGAGCAGTTACAGAACTGGGGTCTGAGGACCGTCTCTCAATGTACATCAGTTTGGAGTAGGCTTTTATACATTTCTCTGAGTACCACAAAGTAATAAAGAGCATTGCTTTCTTGGTTAAGAATGCAAACATTTGTAATGGAGTTGTAACTAAGGTCCAGATAATAAATGTAGGTGGGCCTCAACATTGCGTGGACACAAAGTGGGCCAGCGAGTATATGTCCAGAAGTCTGGCCTGAGGGGCCCGCGGTCACTGCAAATGCTGTGTGTGCTATGTTCTGGTTGACTAAGTGTTCCCAACTTTATGTAGCACCTACCTTTATGGTGTTTTTGAGAATGCACACACTCCTCTGGCCATGTGTGTTTTATTGGGGCCAATTTCCTGTGACCAGTGTGATGTCCCTGCACCTATTTGTGGGATACGATCTACGTTTTACCCCACCTGTGACCTGTCAGTCAGTAACCTCAGAGCCTGCCTGACCACGTATCTACGTGCTGGGATTGACTGAGAGTTCACAACGGGAGAATCTAATAATGGTGATGCGACTTCATCCGTGTATATGAATGTATCGTTATTTGCATCAACATTGATTACTGCAACATTAACAAGGTTATTAAAGAATCATTTGTGGCCTAGTGGTCAAAGTCTTAGAAATAGACTTTTAAAGGTAACAGTTTGAATCCTTGTGTGTGTGTGCATGGTTGGTCCATAACAACATGTTGAAATGATTAATTAAAATATAATGGTCTTTCATATCTATCTGCAAATAATTTCAGCCTCATCACTATGTCTGAAAATATCTGTTTTATGGACTAAAACAAGCACTCTCTTTCTCTTGTTTCTCTTTCTCTAAATTCAAGTATACATCCTTGCCTCATTACATGCTATTGTGTAAATGGTGTGTCTAGCCAAGCATTTTTTTTTTTTATGAGTCCTCATTTATAAAAAAGAAAAGACAGACAGGAGGAGCCACATCATAACACGGTATTGGTCAGGACCCTGGCCTATTAACCAACATTAGAAGAGAGAACGCTCTCTTTCAGCTTTAGGGGGTGGGGGCCAGAACCAGTTCACCCCCACCCTCCTTGCTGTTTCGTCTTAGTGTTTAATCATTGGACTCACACCAAATTGAATCTCAGATATAAGAATCAAATTAAATCAAATTAAAACAGATTACATCTCACTGCACTATTGCCAGGAGGAAATGTTTCTGAAGAAGGCCACAAAAGGTTCCCACATTCTAAGGCACTTATCCAAGCCTCCACCACAATCTAAGTCAGAAATTCTTTTGACTGACAGTAGCCAGTCCATGTGGGTCGGGGGTGAGCTCGAGATCCACTTAATGCAGATTTCCCGCCTTGCCATCAGGACCAGATGGAAAAAGAGATGTGCCAAGGGTTTCTCCAAACTATCGATTTTGGCACCCTCATATAACCCAAATATGAGCATTGGTAGAGTTAACTTATCACACCTATTTATGATGGATAAGATCGTCTTTCCTACATGTTCCCAGAATATATGAATCCCCGGACATAGCCACTATAAAAATGGATATCATCTGCTCCTTCTGGATCACACTTCGGGCAGTTGCTCTTCCTTGGAAATTCTATTCTATCGAGCCTGCTGGGGGTCCAGTAAGCCCGATATACAGTAAACAGGGTGGTTCCTCCTCAAAGGAGCAGGTTTTACCACTGACCAGAGTATATTCATAGAGGCCTGCCATAGATGCAGTAGATCTAGAGCCGGAAAGACAGGATCCCACATCTATGTGGGTATTGGGGAAGAGACATCTTCAGCTTGTATTAAAGCTCAATACCACTTTGAAACTTCTTTTTTTAACCTCTGTGAACTGGTTATTTCCCTTTCCCAACCCGTAGAGCACCCGGCCACAGATTCTTATTGTGCCCAACTTTTAATCTGCATGTACTTAAACCTAGACAATTTAGCATTAGTTACTTTAGACATGAATTCCCAGGAGCTTGCTGAGCCACCCCCCCCCCCCCAACTATCTGTCCCCAATACAGGACTCCTCCCTCTACCAGAGGCATGCATCCTAAAGACATAGTGGAGTGCCCGAAGAATTCCAAATTGGGGCCAGCTCACTGTAATACGGGGTGCCCAATCTTGATCTTACTGCATACCAAACCCTGCAGGCGCTGTTGAGAACTTTTAGTCTAACTTTTTGGTAGAATTTAGGGTGGCCAAATTTACAAAGAAACTGGGTGCCCTGGTCCCGAAACTCCCTGTCAATGCCTGAAATCGAACAGGTGGAGGTTCCTTAAAGAGGAGTACTCTAATATTTTTAAGCTGGAATGCCCAGTAGTAAAGCTGGAAATTTGGGAGTGCAGTTCCACCTTCCAGCTTCTTCTTTCTTAATTTTTTCCATGCCATCCTGGGATTTTTATAGGACCAGATAAAGCTAACTAATTCCCCATGCAGCTTCCTTAACCAATCAGATTCCAAGAGTAAGGGGATGGCATTAACAATAAAAGTAAATTTGGTCAGTAACACCATTTTCATTAAATATGTTTTGCCTAATATAGAGAGCTGTAAGTGTGACCATTGAGAGAGTAGCTTTTTTGTTTCTCTAAAAAAGGTGCGCAAAATTCACCTGGGCCATCTCTTCCAGGTTCTTAACCACTTTTACCCCTAAGTAACGAATCTCATTTTTCTCTAATGGACTATCCTGTGGGCAATTCCATGTCATTACTTCAGATTTATCCATATTAACTAGGTACCCTAAAAATTTCCCCAAAGCTAGCAATAATTTCGGGGAGTGCCGGAAAAGTACTATGGGGGTTCTGTGTATAAATCAAGAGATCATCTGCATAAAGAGCTTCCTTCAGGACCCAGTCGTGGTACTGGACGGGGATAATTCTCTGATCTAATCTAATTCTCCTGTCCAAGGGTTCAATATACAAGTTAAAGAGAAGAGGAGAGAGGGGACAGCCCTATTCTGTCCCCCTTTCAATTCTGAAATGTGAGGATAAAATACCATTAACCAGAACCCGAGTAGATGGTGCCTAATGAATAGCTTTAATTACTTTGAGAAAATTATCTCCCAGATTATTACGTTCCATCACTGCCTGCAGAAAGAGCCAGCTTACCCTATCAAAAGCCTTTGCAGCGTAGATTGTTGATATAGTGAGCGACATATTCATGGTTGTTGCAATGTCAATTGCAGAGACTAAATCCTGAGTCAGGTCCCCTAGGTGATGATTTCTCATAAAACCTTTGTGGTTATTGTGCACTAAGTCGCTGATCACATTTTCCAACCTCATAGCGAGTATCTGTGCACAGATTTTATAATCGTTACTAAGCAAAGAAATGGGTCTATAAGACTCACATTTCCTAGGGTCTTTCTGCGGTTTTAATGTTAGGGTTATAATAGCTTCCTTCCAGGAGGTCGGAACCGGGGAAGACTCGTTAAAAATCGAGTTAATCAATTGAGTCAAAACTGGCACAAGCTCTTCCATCAGACGTTTATATACTGCAGCTGGTAATCCATCTGGACCCGGAGCCTTTCTGTTTTTCAAACCAGCAATAACCTTATCTACTTCACTAAAATGGAAACATTGATTGAGAGTCTGGTCCTTCTCTGGTTCTAGCCTGGGAAGAGTATCTCCCTTCAGACAGTTTTCAATTGCCTCTATTGTGGCCACGAAGTCGTCTCTATATAGCTCCGTGAAAAACTTAACAATTTCTCCAGCAATGTCTTGATCCTCTGAAGAGATTCTGCCCATTTCGCCTATCATTATGCCTTTAATCCTATTTCTAACATTGTCAGACCTAGTCTTCCAGGCTAATAACTTGCCGCAGCCTTCACCATACTCGAAATGCAGCAGTTTACTAGCCTCTCATTTGCTCTTCACAATTGTTTCCAGGAATACCTCAAGAGAATTTTTAGCTTCCTGAATTTGGTGCTATAGAAGTACATGCGTTGTTGCACCACAGGAAGTAATCCTCTGTGCTTGTAAGATACGAAGTTTATCCTCAAGAGTCTCTATTGTGGCCTTAGTTCTTTTGGCCCTACAGGCAGCATAACTAATCAGTTTTCCACGAATAAAAGCCTTATACGTTTCCCAGACCGTGACAATCGAAGCAGAACCTGAATTATTCTCAAAGTCCTTAAAGTCTCTTTTCAACTGTAAAACTATCTCTTCTTCCACCAGGAGAGATCGATCCAAAGTCCATCGGAGACATGCACGAGAGTCAGAAAGAGTTATGACCAGCTGAACAGCTGAATGATACGAGAGATGTCATGGCTGGTAAGAGATTTCCACTAAGTTATTTCAAAGTCTCACATCCACCAAAAAAAAAGTCAATTCTAGAAGCGTGGCCATGTTTTTTATTCCAGAAGGTAAACTCCTTGGACTGTCCCATTCTGCTTCACCAGGGATCGATCAGAACAACATTTTCCATTATATCATGCAAGCAAGATCTCTTATTGGTTATACTAACAACCGGTTTAGTGTTAGACCTATCTAAGGTAGGGTTAGGGAAAACATTAAAATCTCCACCAGCTATTATCAAATTCTGCCCTCTTCCCGCAAGTTGCTCATATAGGTCCCTGATTGGGCCCGGGTCATCCATGTTAGGACCGTAATAGGACATCAGAGTATATTTGGCCTCTTCTAGCTAAATATTTGCCTGGACTTACCTTCCCCCAGGATCAGCACTGACATCTGTCAAACAACTACGGGCCTTATTCTTCACACTAATTGCAAGGTTTCACATTGCAAGATTGATTAGCACAAGCAAAGCAAAGTGGAGGAGTATCCTCAAATGTCTTGAGGATACTCCTCCACTCCTTACATTTTAGATGGGTCTCCTGCAGGAGGATGATTTGACTATCAGATAGCCTTAAAAACTCAAGAATTCTCCATCTTCAGCTACTTACTCTAAGACTATTCACATTCCAGGAAAGAATTTTAAGTTTAGAAATGGCGCTGGGCCCTTCACCGTACTTTTATCCAGGTAGCTATCTCCTATCTAACCTCAAAAGTTGTGCAACTGTGTGAGAACCAATTTTTTTCATTTTTCCCCCATCTGCTCCCCACCCCGTGTGACATTAACCAAATCATTATAGAACGTGACACACTACCCTTTCCCAAACCCTCCCTGGGGAACCCTCCTCAAAACCAAATTGTGTGGTTCATGCTACCCTTAGGCCCCAGCCCTCTGCCGCCCCCTAGCTCTGCCCTTTTATCTGTTCAATCAAAATCTTAGCTTCTTGGGGATCTCGAAAATTATGCATTTTTTTCTTTCACATCACCATCAGGGTGGCAGGGAACCTCAGCTGCGGAGTGGCGCCAAGCAACCTAAATTCCTGCATATGCTTCCCCAGCTCCCAACGTCAATCAAGCGTTGCCCTAGACATATCAGATCCTATTAAGAAAGTCCAACCCTCATGCCGGTAGCCCTGGACTTTAAGTGCTTCTGTAAGGATCAGTTCTTTCATCCAATATGAGGCAAAATTAACCAGTACCTTCCAAGGTTTTTCCTTTTTAGGATTTCTCGTAAAGGGGTCTCGATGAACTCTCTGGATTTCCGAGTCCAGGTCAAATGAAGTCACAGTTGGGATATTTTCTTTAATCAAGGATATGATGAAGCCTTTAATAATGTTCCCTTCCACGCCTTCTTGATGTTCAACAATCTAAGTTTATTCTGCCTACATTGATTTTCTAGGGATACTAATTTCTTTCTCAGGTCTTTCTCACTTCGTTTCAGAGTTTGGACCTCTTGAGTATTCAATTCTACTTCCGCCTGTAATGTGCAGATAGAGGACTCCATAGCTCCCAATCTTTCTGTTTAAGTAGTAATTTTTGCGTCAAGGCCATCGCAAAGCCCCTGGATTTTAGCTTGATTAGACTCAGAGACAGTGAACTTGCCTCTCATCTCTTGCAATAGTGCCTGGAGGAGAGAATCCATGAAAGTTGCACCAATTCGGTTAGACTCCCTCTCGTGCAGTAATGATGGAGCCCCCGACTGCACCATGTCCTACTTCCTGTGTGTCAGGACTGCAGGATAAAATGAGCGGAATAGGCGTAAGTGTATCGTCCGCCATATTGGCCATATTCGCTGCCGTATTCACTGCCGTAGGCACAGTCTGTGAAACACAGGACTGGTCTAATACCTTGAAAAAAGACCTGAGAGAGGGGGTAATTTTGACTCTCCTAGCACCAAGACATGTAGTAGTTTTAGACAATGTGACATAATTATTTTGAGGGAAAGCCCCCCCTTCGCATGCTGAGAGTGGTGGCAACAATTTTTCTATGGGTTTATCTTTAGTGGGGCGCATGTTCCTTTCCCCTGAACCCAGTGGTGGTAATGATGGAGAGGCTGATAAAGAACCCGGGTAGTCCAAACGGGGCTTAAACAAAGGCAACTTTTGCCCCTGCAAGCATGCCCTGGCCTCCAGCCCAATAGAACGCCTGGGGGTCATGCAGGAAAGCTGGTGGTGAAAGGCCTGGGGTGAGGAAAAATACTGACAAAAGAGTTTGTCAAAGTTTCAGGCACACAGGTTAACTTCCCTCTCAGATCCTGCTGCAGCCAAGGCAGAGCCGGGGACCAGCCTGTGCTGACTCTGCCTCTGCTGTCCTAGAACCGCAGTCTGGCTGCCACCCCTCTATGCCGGCAAAGCGACCAGGCTGCCTGGAAGCAACATGGAGGAAGCAATGGGGCAGGAGACGCGGAGAAGCAGCCTGCAAGAGCGTCTGCCTGCTCAAGGGGAGCCCCTTGACTCGGGGCGCCCCTCCGGCGTGGGCGGCAGATAAGGGATAAAGGGTGCCCAGCAGAAAGTCATCCCCCCAGGTCGGGAGCCGGCAGGAAGCAAAGTGGAGGGAGGAGGCCGCGGACTATGCCTCTAGCGGCCCGCCATGTTCCCTGTCATGTGTGTGTCTATCCAAGCATGCTGACCTATGGCTCCATATTGAATTGTATTTCTGGGTTGACTATTATACTTATGTTCTGAGCCACTGGAGTAAAAGAGTCACTTGTGGCCTGCTGTTTAAGATTTTAGACTCTCACTTTGAAGATTAAGGCCCATATTTATACTTTTTTAGCGCCACATTTGCATCATTTTGTTACGCAAAAGCGGCACACACTTGCAAAATACAATTGTATTTTGTAAGTTTGCATCGTTTTTGCATCAAAAACCGGCGCAAATGCGGCACTAAAAACGTATAAATATGGGCATAAGAGTTCAAATGCTAGCATCTGAATGCCCTGTTGCATATTCTAAAGTCTGGTCCATTACAAAGAGTTCAATAAATGTGATTGTCTTTTCTATCCATTATCAAATAATTTTACTCTTCTCACTTTTTCTGAAGTCATCTGTTTTAAGTACACAAGGGGCCAAAGATTGAAAAATGTTTGCAGTGTCTCTTTCTCCTTACCTCCAAACATGACAACCCCACCATTCTCCAACTATTCTGTAAACAGTGTTTCTAGTCAAGTACACTTATTTATAGTACCTTGTCGACTTGTATTTTCAGGTTTTGTGTCATAGTTATGTTTTGAAGCAGCATAGTAAAGGGTCAGGTGTAATCTAGTGTAATTTGTAATTATATGGAGTATTGTAGTTATTTGCTTTGATGGTTTTTTATGACCGAAGGAAGCTTGTGTTTATATATATATATATCTGTCTCTATATAAATATATATGAGTTTCAATGTTGGGGTCTGTGTTGTCATGTGCATGTTCTAACGTCTAGTTCATTACAATTAGTTCAATGATTAAATTAGAGGTTATTGTATTTCTTATTATTTGACAAATCAGTTTTAATGCACTCCATCTGAAAATATCTGTTTTTAAGTATAATGGGGCCAATGATTTAAAAAACCTTTGTACTCTAATTTCCCTTCATTTATCTCCACCTCTGTCTCCTCCACTCCCCCCCTTCCTCTTTTTGTACTACTCTGTAAACATTTTGCCTGCCCACATTCACTCACCTGCGCCACCATATTGACATGTATTCCTTGGCTGAATGTCATAGTTATGTTTTGCGGCCCTACAGTAAAGAGTTGCTTGTGGCATATTTGCCAAGATTTTAGACACTGATTTTGAAAGCTAGGTGGTTGTATCTTGGTGCCTAAATGGTCCCGTGCATGGCCTAATTTCTGGTCCATTACAACAAGTTCAATGAGTAAATTAAGGGTGATTGTACTTTTTAATCCACTGGCAAACCATTTTATATTTGCCACTCTGTTTTAAAGTATCTGTTTTTAAGTATACCAGGGACCAAAAACAAAACAAAAAAAAACTCTGATCACCCGCTGTCTCATCTAACTGTACCTGCTTCCTCATACTCTCTCTTTTTGCCTAACCAAGTACACTCACATAAAGTATGTATTTTTGGGTCGAATAGCATAGTTATTTTTGAGTCAGCTTAGTAAAAAGTCATTTGTGGCTTACTGGTGAAGAGCACCTACGCCTTGAATGGTCATGTGTGTTCTAAGCTCTAGTCTTTCAGAATGAGTTTAATGATTACATTAAAGGTAACTGAATGTTGTATTCATGGGCATATCATTTTATATTTACAACTCTGTCTGAAAGCATCTGTTTTTACACATTCTTTCTCTCTTCTCACTCCGTCTACCTTCAGCCCCTTGGGCCACATTATGACTGTGCCATGCATAATGTATACAAGGGGGGCGTTCAAAGGGGGCACACCATTGGTCACAATGGGCCCATATGTACTGTTCAGGGTAAGTGCCACACACATGGTGGTGGAAGGGGCCACTAAGAGGTGCAAGGAAAGTGGCGCTGCACTGGGCGCAGCGCCGTTTTTCTTAAGTCCACCCCTTTGTGTGGAATATCACCACATATGAATTTGCCACAGTTGAATGCAGGGGCAAATTGGCAAGGGCAGACCTAGAATTCCAGAACTTCATGAGGAAATCTGGTGCTAACATCTATTTTCCCCTGTAATTCCCAATTCCACAGAATGCATATTTGTGACTACTTGTAACCACACATTAATTCTGCATCCTAGAATTACTTATACCCCTGTACTTGAAGAATTAAAACACAGTGGGATACATTTCTCACAGTATTGTAGGACTTGTTATAACAAGCTCAAACATGTCTAGAAGTTATTAAATAAAGTTCCCTGTTTTCTACCATCTAGCTCTGGCGAGGAATGGAAAGCTTTGTCATATGAATGACTGTCTTTGGGTCTGTCTTCATGACCTTCCCTCCTGTGTTGCTGGTGTCCTTCTTAATGAACTGCAAAAGAATAAAACCAGCATGCACCGGATCTCTGTCAAAAACCCCTTGAAATAAGCAGTGTACTCTGGTTCATCTCAAAATACTCCAGCTGCATTGCAGAGAATAGAGATGTAATGGAATATAGATTTACAGCCATCAGACATCTAATTATATATGGACTGTAACAGATCTCCTCACCATAATACCATGGTCAAAATACTTTGGCTACAGAAATACTGAAGGTAAGTAAAACATTTTCTTTTTTTACTTTTACTAATGTATCATTTTTATTAAGTTGTGGTATTGTATTGTTTCATGTTTTGATTTAATTATTTATGTTATTGTAAAATGTATTTTTAAACATTTTTATCAAATATTTTGAGAATGTGTCATTTTTGTGGGTTTTGAGATTATTGGAGGATTAGTAGGTAGTGTTTTAAATTAAATGTAAATACATTCATATTACTTGATTAATGTACACATTTGGAAATTTTTCATTGGAAATTCTTTTTATATAGATGATTAATTTCCAATTCTAAAATGTTTTGAAGGGCTGTGGAGCGTATTGAAGTTTAAGTTGGTAGTATTATTAATGTATATACCCATTATGGATAACAGTTCCATTTTTAATTGTTATTTACTCCCTTTGTTTTATACATTTCCAAATACCTATTTTTTTATTTATGGGATGTGTATTTAATGAATTTTAAATACAATTTTAATTAACATGTTTAATTTAACACATTTTGAATTATATGATTATAAGTGTATGTGATATGAATATGTTTTACATTGTTATCACTGGGTGCTGGGTGTACTGGAGAAATGAGTGGGTAAAATGTTTTAAAAACCTATTAAATTATGAATAATTAATAACAGCTATATGTAAATTGTAAATAAATATAATTATTTTGTTGGAAAATAAATGTTCATTATCGTAATATGTGAAATATGATTTTATTATTTTTCTTTTAGGTATGTTTTATTGAAGTTTGAGTGATACAGTTTACTTTAAAAATGGATTGATATTTTAAAAAATTGTTTTACAATTCTGCTATGTTCTCAAAATCATTTTAATGAATTTTTCAAATGTTAAGATATTTAATTGAAATGCATTTATTTATTAAAATACTTTTTCAAAGTGTTCAAATGTTGCCATGCTGGCCTCATGGGAGCATTGTTAGAGTAGGAAGTATGGGAGAGAGGAGAATGTCAGGGATGAAAGGGATGAAAGGAAAGGGGTTTATTCAATATAATTATGCTATGTTGAAACATATGAAACAAGGAAGAAGCAAACATCTTCCCACTTCTTTGAACAAGATGGTTTTCAGGTCTTTCAGTTTTTTTTAAAGTTTGCTAAAAATCCAGAATAGTATTATGGGCACTCATACTATTGGGTGTAATGAATCTGACCCTGCTAACTCCACCTCCTAAAGTATGCACTTTCCCCAGTGTTTGTTGGATTGGAATTAGAATAGTCAAATAAATCCCTTCTCACCCTCAATTTATGCACATTCACAATGTTATTTAAACTGGAGTTAAAATAGTAACCCGCCCTCCGAATCTATACTTACCCCAATGCTTCTTAGACTGGAGAAGGAATAATACGTCTGACCACCCAATGTATGCACTTTAACCTATACTTTTCGGACTGGAGTTACATTCGGAAATGTGACTCCTCACCACATAGGCACTTACCTTATTTGGGTATAGTGAATCTGGGTCCCCCAGTTTACACTTTCCCTAAAATGTGTTCAAATTGTGTGGGAATTATAAATCTAAGCCCCAAAATATTACCTTCCCCAATGTTCATCAGCCTGGATGTGAATAGTAAATCTGACCCACTTCCCCAATGTATCCACTTTCTACAATCTTAGATAGACTCAAGTTAAATTAGTAAGTTAAAATAGTAATTGTACACCCCACAATGTATGCACTGTCCTCAATATTTACCGGACTAGATTCAGAAGACTACATCTGAGTCTGCTTTATACCACTTATTTCCCCAACAGTTGTCAAGCTGTTGCAAGGGACTGTGCCTGTTGCTTGACCAGGGCTCACACCCCAGTCATCCAACAACCCAATTTCTCACAACCAGTATTTGTCAGACTGAAGTTAAAATAGTACATCTCACTCCTGTTTAATGTATTCATTTTCCCCAATAGTTGCTAGACTGGGATTAGACTGTGAACCCCTCTCAATATATGCACTTTCCCTAATATTTTCTAGACTGGAGCTATAATAACAAATCTGACCCGCTTCCTCCAAACTCCCCCGATTGTATCTACTTTTCCCATTGATTTTTAGGCTCAACATAGAATAGAGACTCTGACCCCCTCTTCATATATACTTTCTCTAGTGTTGGTGAGACTAGAGGTTCAGTAGTAAATCTTCAAATGAGTGAACTTTCCCCAGTGTTTGTCAGACTGGATTTATAATACTGTACTCCACTCCCTTCAATCTGTGCATTTTCCTCAATCTTTGTCACATTGGAATTAGACTAATAAATCTGCCACCCCAGTGAATCTGCAAACCTCTGCCCTATCTCACAATATAACTACTTTGGGAATCATTACGAGGATGGTGGGCCAACTGTCAGCCCGCCAGCCTCGTGGAGAGAAGACCAACGTGGAGTTGGTGGTCCCCCCTCAACCCTTTTACAAAGTTTCCACTGGGCTGACAGGTGGAAACCCCAGAAAACTGAGGATTCCACTTGTCAGCCCAGTGGAAACCTTGCGGCGGCATTGACCTTAGTTCATAATAGAGCCGAAGCAAATGCCAATGCACAGAGGCCCCTGGAATACACACTGTTTGCTATAGCAGACAGTGTGCATTTTGAGAGTGCTGGGCAGGGGGGCGCCCTTTCCCAAGTATTTGATAGACTGGGCTTAAACAAGTAAATGTACCCCATTTCGCTCATTGTATGCACTTCCCCTGATGTTTGTAGAATTGTAGGTAGAATACTATATTTTAAATTTGTTTCTGTTTATTTTTTTTTAAATGATTTTGGTAAATGATTTTGGATTGGATTTGGTTACTAAGTGTTAGTTTATCAGATTTTATTTCTGCTACTACATTAGCCATAAAAGTGCACACAGCTGATAAAGAGCACTTAGCGATATAAAAAAAAACACATTAAAAAACAGTGCAGAATTGAATTAATTATGCTAAAATTGCAAAAATAAGTTGTTAATCTGGGAGTGAATATGCAGTAATTTGGCCTCTTTCGTATGATAGTTGTCTGATGTGTCCAAAACAAGGCATTTTGTGCCCTTAATCACATGTGAGGCAATCCTCAATAATGTCCCTATTAAGGCCAGCATATTTTGTTGACCTAAACGGACAGTCATATTGAATTAAAATGTATATTGTTTTTAATGATTGCATTTATTTTAATAATTTTCATATAGTGTATTGTTGTTTATCATTATATACAATTTTTTGTTTCTAGTATATTTATATATATTAATTTTGTTACATGTTTTCAAATATTACTGATTTAATAAATGTAAAATATGTATTTATCATTTTACAATTCTTAATGCTAATACATTTTGATATTGAATTGTATTAGATGTGTTTGTTTAATAATTCTTTTTATTTCTATAATAAATTTCTTGTGATTTATATTTTACTATGTGTATTCATTGAGATATATTTGATTATAATTAAAAATGTAATAAATGCAAATATATGTAGTAGTGTATTATGTATATTTATATCTGTAATAATAAATGTTTAGAATTAATTTAACTTTTATTTAAATTCACATAATGTTAAATACAATGAACTACATATAATTACCAGTAAAATATTGATAGTTTGGTTGTTTATATGTTTATACTTCAGATTATATGCATGTAGATAAATTCAATCTGTTTGTAATTGGTATTTTGACAACAATAAAGGTAGAGGGTTCTGTCCAGTCCACTCACAAGACATCTACAATAACATAACTAGCTTTTTTCATGAAAAGTAAAAACAAATAGGGCAAATATATAAGCCATGTGTATATCAACAATTTTCTGAGAATAGTTGACTTTGCCAAGACTTAGCCACCATCATTCCCCTTCTGAAATATTTTACTAGTCCAGAAAAATGTATTTGAGAACTGATAAAGAATGAGAGCTGACTAACAATGAGGATACTGAAGTGCCAGCATGTAACCTGGGAGAATTTGTTGATCCACTTGGCACACCAAATCTCAGATATTAAAATTACCCTTTTGCAGATAGGAACATTCATAGTGCACTGAAGAAAGCTGTCACTTCCTCTCCTTACTTGAAGACGTGACCTGGAGCTAAAGGAAAAAGGAGCTCTTACCAGACTTGCCCAAACCATCACATGGTGCCAAGTGCTCTACAGTGAAAGTACTGAGATCACATGGTCTGTGAAAATAGAACAACAGGGCCCACATTTTCATAGGGTATGGATTTGAGACCTTGACCCAGACTTCCAAGTTCACTGTAGTGGTACCTGGGAAAACAAAAGTAGAGGACTCACAAACTTGCACATTCTTGTGTAATCCAATGAGCTAAATATCAAGACCTATCTGAAAGAGTCAAAAGGATAAGGTTGGCAGAAATTAATCACAAAGTGAAATGCCATAGGGATCTCTGGGCAATAATTGATTGGATAGGGACATGAAAAACTGTGCTCTGAAATACATTGACTAACACAAAACGTGGACAGAAATTCCCAAACAATCTCATTTGCTTCCACAGAGAAAAGACCTGTGGGGGTGCTGAGATAACCTTGGATCATTCAAGTCAAGAAGTAAAGGGAAAAACATGTGTGGCTTGTGCTATATTTTCTGGATAGTAATTCCAATAATGCCTAGTGATTCAAACAATAAATACTGGATCGCAATGGTCGACTCATTTAGAGGACCTATTCTACAACAGTGGCACAATGTGAGGGAGAGGTCCCCGTACCTGAACAGACATCAGCTGTGTCAGCGATGTAGGTAAATGAATTAAGCATGCAGACAAGGGAGCAAACTTTACATAAAAACTCTGTCCAGAAGAAAACACTTCCAGGATAAAGACCAGGTAACACAAAAAATTATTGAATAAACCCCTTCAAAACATGGCAGGTGCTATCCTGAGTGATGTGAAAAACAATCCAGATGAAGATGTGGAAGATTCAAATATTTCACATCCAACAACTGAGAAGCCAGCTCCCAACAAAAAGAAATGTCAGGTCATGTCTGTAGTACTTTCAAAACGAATGACCAAGATCTGAACCAAGATCTGGATTACACCAATTCACACATCAGGGGATGCCAAAAGTCTTTATAAACATGTCCCAGGCAACAAAGAACACTGAGGTCAGAGCTGCTAATGATCTCATAATTCAGGATCAATCATCAAGGGTGAGAATGGGAATTTATTACTTAAAACTGCAGAGGCTCAACAATTATATGTGCTAATGCATCCTGCATATTCACACTTTAAAGGTGATCCAAACTACTTAAACAACATGAGTATTCACTCTTTACTTATGAGATTACTAAGATTTCTTGTTTTGATGATTGTTATAGAAGTAAGAGGCATTTCCAACCAGTGTTATGTTACCTCAGGCATAGATGAAGACGGCCTTGCCCAGGTCAAAACAGCTGGCAAAACAAAGCACGTCTCTTACCTGCATTTATCTCTGGTTTGTTGCAGTGCTTAGAGACATTTGTGTTTGGTGAGCTATATAAAGGTTAGTATCAGTATCATGCTTTCAGAGAGGGTGTTTCAACCAGTGTGAATTGCGTTGACAATTCACCAGTTTCTCAGCAATTCTGATTAAATTTTGGTTAATTAAGGCAAAGGTCAATGATTCATTTTGGTGTGCTCTGGGTTGCCAGCCTAATATAGTAATCTGAAAGGTAGGAAGGTCCAATTTGAAGTGGTACATTGCCAAGATGTGTGATGCTTTGAATGGATGTTTTGGTTCTGCAGGAAGCCAGTAAAGAGTTTTGAAGGTTTATGTATTTTGATTATATCATGAAATTTGTGGAACCAATTTCAATTTTAGATGCACTTTTGATCATATTGATTATTAAATATTGCAAGAATTCAGTTGAGCTATGCCACTCGTTTTATCTGAGAGCCTTAAAGAATGGGCCGAATACTTTCCATCCATCTTTATTTTAATATTTTACAATTTTTCTCTTTTCAATTTTGTTGATTTAACACACTACATTGGTGACTTTTTGAACAGGAACATATGAGACCTGGGCTATTCAGATGAATGGGTCTAGGTGCAGTTTACTAATTTCCATGAGCGTTACATTTTTTAGACTAAGGTGTAGCCAAGTTTAAGGTGACTTGATAGAATCATCTCAAACATAGTTATGCATTTGATTAGTTTTGAGTTCAATGTTTTTGGAAGTGGAAACATGGCTGTGGTTTGCCAGCAAACAATCAAAGCTGAGTTCTGCAGGTGCGGTACAGTGAAAGAGAAGGCTCTAAGTGGGACACAAAATGGGTCTAGACACCAGAAGAAAAGTGTTTGTGATTAGTGACACAGGTAAAAGAGTGATCATTTGCTATTTAGGCCAGTTGGAGTTTGTAAAGACATGCTGTATGAGTATTTTGCAAGGTATGAGAGACTTCATGCATTTGTGTTGGCTGTAAGCAAAGTTAATATCAGGGGAAAAACAAATAAGAACCAGCCCACCTCACCATAAAACAGGCCCACAAACCGATTGTTGTATAGGCCAATTCAACCCCGGAGAAAAGGCAATTTGGTTTGAAATACATAGAAAAACAAAATGGGAAATGAGTACAATAGTCAATGATAGTGCAAGGCAAAATAAAGGTAAAGAAAGAAAGAGAAAAAACTGGGAAATGGAAAATAAGATAACTTAACATCCTATATCAAAATATCAATATTTTGACATTTCGTACAGAAAATTGCTCACATGTTTTATAGATGGAATACCTCATGGTCAGATCCATATCCAGTATGCCATCTGCAAGAGAAAATTCATTTTTCAAGAGCCTAACAAATCTGCCACATATGCTTGACTTTTCTTTTGGACCAGGGCTTTTTCTTTGCCATGTTTGTTAACATAATTGACACCCAAAAGAATGTTGAGTACTGAGTTTATAGCATAAGGACTGCTTTAGAGGTGGGCAGTAAAGTAACAGCTGCCAAAAACCGATGGCTGGACCATCGACCTATCTTTTGCATCCCCATCCCAAAAAGAACAAATAACCACCTCCCCAAACAAAATTCACTCCTACTTTTTGGCACATAAAGTACAGCTTTTTGTCCTAAGTAGAAATGGTCCTTTAAGCTAAAAGTTAGAAATGACTTTACTTCTTCTCTGGTAAAGTATTCACCAAAAGAAAACTATCATATCAGTCCCTAGTCATATTCATGGTGCTCCATATAAAACAACCAGTTTATCGGATGTCTGATCTCCAATTCAAAATAGGGCACTCTCTCTTGGATCATCCAAAAAAAGTTAAATAATTCAGTTTTATCTAAAATCATTAAAGCCAACTTTCTAATTTTGATGTGTTGTGGCTTACCTTGATCAAACCTTTCATAACTCAATGAATATTTCTTGATTCTTTAAAGACTAGTCAAATAAAGCAGATTGTAAAAGAAACCCTACCAGAACCCTACCCTACCTAACGATTGCCC
The DNA here is from genome assembly GCF_031143425.1 of Pleurodeles waltl. Classification (NCBI taxonomy): domain Eukaryota; kingdom Metazoa; phylum Chordata; class Amphibia; order Caudata; family Salamandridae; genus Pleurodeles; species Pleurodeles waltl. Next base: position 523,083,291 of record NC_090443.1, read on the forward strand.
TGTATATAACCTATCTTTATGTAGAAAAAATAATTGAACAATGCATCACCGATCCTCTTAATGACAATACAGGCATGGAGCAACTAATATCAGCCGCCTAATCTGGATTTTGGCCAGACAGTAGCATGAAGCAGCAAATCTGATCAAATATGGATGATGTGTATCCCATGCTTGATGAACAAGACTCTTATCTGCATAAGTAACTAGAGATGGATAGAATCCTGCATGGATTACATATCAATATTTTCAACTATCTGTGGAAGATTTAAATGAGACCCATGCTAAAGAATTGGAAAGAAGTTTAAAAGATGCAGCAAAACTATTAAGAGAACAATTGATCACATGAGCTGAATAACTCGAGATTGAAATAGATGAGGGTAAAGAACAAATTTCTCAGCTACAACTAGCGAAAGGTACAAGAATCCCAACATACCTAATACAGACGTTTGCACATTGCCCATAATAAATATATTTTCTCTCTCTCTCACCTCGATTTTTCTATTGATGGTATTATATTTATAACACCTACATGAATTTGGTTGTTTAACTGAGGCTTTTGGAAAAAATATAGACTCATTACGTGTTTTAATCATAGTTTGCAGAACTTTGTTTGTTGAAGTTTTGTGAATAAAAAATTATCTATTTTAGTTTATATAAATTACCTGTAAAATCAAATTAAATTTATATTTAGAAAATTAACTAAATGAATGATTGTTTGTTATGAATAATCATTAACTACCTGTGCGATAATTAAGATGTATTTTGTTTTGTCATTGCAGCCTTGAAAAAGTAACAGGAGTGATGAAACACATGTCATCTGTATCATGAAAAGATAATGTTGTGTTAGTAATGATCAATTGTGTTATTCAGCTTATGATCATGTTACACATTGCATAAATAATTTATTTTTTGATTTTTCTTTTCAATTTTGCTGTTTCAAATGATTTTCAAAATAAGGATGAACTTCTGAGCTTTCCTTGAGCTACACTTATTGGTATGAAGATATTTTTCCCATTTCGAGCTTAAAAGCAATTACTTGTTCATCGTTCTTTTTAAGGTGCCTTCTACAATTGTTTTATAAATTTCAAACTTTGGTGGCAGTCAGCAGTGACAACTTTGGGAAGCAAGTTAGCACTGGACAGTATTATGCCCAAACTGTTGCTACAATCTTTTCTCTGAAGAAGCTGCCCCTATCTCACGACAGCCACACTTTCTGTTGAAAAGAAGCAGTTTACCTGACATCCCCATCCTTCTCCATCTTTGTTTTTCAGATGTTGTGGCGGTAGCTTTATGAGATGATGAGAGTGAGGAGAGGTCCTGGTGTGGAGGTTTGTCATGCAGCATCGGTACCTGGAAGTTGCAAGGCTGCGATGTGGAATCCTGCACCATCGTTAAGTATGCAGTCGATGAGGGGCTTGGGATGCAAAGAACTGCATTGAGGATGGTGCTGCAGCGCCAAGAAATCCTAGCTATTACTTCAGATTAAATAGTGGATTTTGCGCTAGAGGCCAATGGATCAATACAACTTAGATTTGAGGGGATGTCAATAATGAATGATATAATCATTAACAAATAGTCATCATATCCAAAGATCTGAATGTTAAACAATAACCACACCAGTTTATTAAGAAGATTTGTGAATGTATTTCTCTATATTAACAATGCTAATGCCACGAAAATAACTCTCAAACATAAATGATAAGCATATAGAATCAATAATGGCTGATTACAACGTCTTATATATCTGAGTTTAATCAAAACAATCAAACAAATAATCTCCAGTATCATAACACTGATTAATAACACTAAGATTGGCAACAAAGGGAAAGTATACATAAGGGCAAAAGATCAAAATATGTCAATATGATTCATGAGCATGTGAAGGTAAATTCCCTCACTAACCACAAATTAGCATTAACATGTTGGGCTTCATGTAAAAAGAATTTAGAAACACAAATTTAGAAAAATCACACTAACTCGGATTATTATAAAAAACATGATTATTATGCAGCAATTAAACAATAAGTTGCAGATGGTACCTGCAAAGCAAAAGAAACACATTTATCAATGCAATTTCATACATTACCCATAGAACAACATCATGCAGTCTACTTCAGCAAGAAGATACCATCAGGTAAGTCTTCAGAGAATCTGGCCTATCAACAGCTAAACCCACATCACTAATATGACTTGAACCACCATTTCGATGAGTTAAACAAGAACAATAAAGAATGACCTCAAGAGAGTCCTACCCAGATTGTTACACTAAACTAAAAATTTATGATTGGTCAGTACATGGGGTGGTTTACGATTCAACCAATAGTTTTTTCAATTGATAACCTAAAATACAGTGACGACAACATTAACCAGGGCACGATCATAACAGTAACGTATCCTCTCCGTCTCATCTGTAACTCCATTGTTCCATCTCGACTAAACTTCTCTTCTCAGGAAGAAACGTTTCAGCTTGCAACATGTGCTTCCATCCTCAAGGAGGAAACCACGTATTAGTGACAATTTCAAACAATAGAACATTCAAACTTGTGTAATGACTTAATAAATCTGACCTTGTAAGATATAACGCAGCAACCCGCTAGGGGTAGCTGTTTACACATTTGTAAGCTAATAATCACACTCTTTTATGTAAGCATTTAGCAACGGAAAATAACTACAATTATAACTAAAGCTTTGCTAAAACAGAGGAGAAAAATTAATTATGGTGACCATTTACAAAAGTCACCCGTTTTCACATGTTAATTCGCCAACGATCAGTACATTAGAAACCATTAGAAAATATTAGAAATGTTTGAACCCTTGCAATCCCTCTTCTGATGACTATTTATGTCTTCACACAATCTACAATAAATGTATTTATTTTCATTTCAAAATTAAAAACCTTGTCTCTTTTACTTTTGTATTATTTTTCTTTTTTCCTTTATTTTCCCCATAAAATGTAGTCATTTGTGTATCAAACCTTTGTCGATTCTTCTCAAATCTCCTCCTTTTCAACCATTTCACTAATTTATACATTCCCCAAATTCCAATTAGACAAAACCCAATTATAAACACCCATTTTATTATTTTCTAAATAATTCCTTTTCCCATGTTACCAAACCATTTTCCCATTGCTGCAATTCCATTGCCAGCTTTCTCCCAAATTGTAGTTTCAGTTAGCTCTTTTAAATCTTCTCTGTTATTTGTTACATTCTTAATCAAACTTCTAACTTCTCCTAAATTGCCAGGAATGTAAGTACAACAATGACTCAAACCAAGTAATTTACAAACTCCGCCCTCTTTTGCCAAGAGAATGTCTAACGGAAGGCGGTTCTGAAGTGCCATGGCTCTTGTAGCAGCTAACTCAGTATTTAGAAGAAGAACAGCTCTGGAATAACTTATCAACATGTTATCTACTATTGTAGACAACTTCTGTATCTTAATCGAATTCAGAACTACTCCCACTGAAGGAATTAGAGCTCCAAAAATGTCTCCCACAATGCAAGAAATTGATTCTCGCTTGTGTCTCGTTTGAATTTTCGTTGTTTTAGGAAATTTACTTAACGGTAATATGCATTTCTTCTACAAATATAGTACATACCAGGCACTGGTGGATCCTGTCCATTCATCATAAAATCCCATTTACTCCAAAACATAAACACATGTCTGTATTCACTCGTTCCCACAAATACTCTATCATTATACTCTGTAGCCTATATACACAAAGTTTTCTCACATGATCAGCATCAAATGTTAATTTTCCTTGTTTAGTAATGTCAGTATAAGCATAATCAATTCCGGGCTTATGACTAATCACTCCCTTATTTATCCTTGCCTTTATTTCTCTCCTTCTATCTTCTGTATTGTCTAAAAAAATGATCTCTACAGGTGTAAATAAACATTTTAAATTGTTACGATGCGCAAAAGCAGTGCCAAAGGTCAAAGTAGGCTCAAAGAAATCCCTCATAATAACTACATTATTATACTTGGCTATTTTATTCAAATAACCTATGACAGGTATAAATGAAAATACCACATCATAGATTGAATAAAAATATTGGATATATTCTTGGTTATAGAAGCGCGTTAGCAAAAGACTGCAACTTGTAGCGTAAGTCATAGGCAGACTATGATAAGTAGTTCCTTCTTCCACTGAAGTCAGAATCTGTGTACAAACATAACAATCTTTTGCATCTATCACCTCAACATACTCATGCAACAAGCGATACTAAACATTAGAGGAAAGCTCTTTGTAAGTATTTGACATATATTCTAAACTTATCTTTCGTTAGTGATATTGTAGTAGTATCCAAAGAATTACCACTTTCTGCAGCATGGTTGGCTCTATTCGTCTCATAAACAATCACACCTACTACTAACAATAAGCACATTAACACACTCACTACCACCAAACCAATCCCTAAAACTTTGCAACAGTTAATTCTACTATTTTGGTTACTAAAGTTTGTAATGGCCTCCAAAGAATTAGGAAAAGCAAAAAAAAAAAAAATTTACATCAAAAATGTCAAAACAAAGCAAACAAAAATCAAAAACAAAACCCCTCCTAATTTTTTGTTCAATAATTCATTCACTCAGGACAGTCTCTCTTTGTCAATTTTGGTATAGCAGCTTGTCAAGTTCTGATATATTTGTCAATTTCAGTTATTAATGTCTCTTTAAAGCATGACTTTCAGTTTCAACTTCTTCCCAAATATATTCTGTTGTTCTTCACATACCAGAATAAAAATTTTCAGTGTCTCTGTCAAAACAATAACTCAATAATTCTTCTTGCAATTCATTTGTAGTTACATATGCACATTCTGGACCAGAATATCGCTTGCTCACAACTCTTTTCCTTTTTGGTCTTTTACTACTTTCACCTTCTTCTCCACTACTGTTTTCTCCTTTGTTCAATTCTTTTTCATTCTGAATTGGTGGTACTACATTTAATCTTCCACCTTTTTAACTTTTCTCTTGCCAATTGTCTCCTTTGCCTTTCAACGTCTTCTTTGTCAACAACTTTCTCAAAATTGGATTTGCACTTGAACTTGAACCTTTCTCTGCTGATGGTCCCGCAACTGGTTCAGGAAGAGTATAATTCACTTGGGCCGGATTTTCCTCAATTCCTTTCCCAATGAGGACAGCCTCTTATTCAGTTTGGTGTGTCAAACCACCTGCTGCTGAGGACACCCTCCTCTGAGCATATTTTCTCTCAGTCGGTTGTCTCTGATCATTCACTTCTGAGGACACCCTCCTCTGATCAGAATTTCTCTCAACCGATGATTCTCTTTCCTCTTGTACTGATTTTTCTTCTACTCCATTCGTAAACTGTTCAATTTCTTCTGAACTTTGTTCTTTGTCGTCTGTCATAGGAATAGTTACATCTTGAACATTCCCAGGATCCAGCTCTTCTCTTTCTTGCTCTTTACCTGGAATGTTGTTAGCTGTTGGTAGCCTCAATAGCTCCTGTTCTTGTTTTGTTGGGTTATTCACTTTCCTCGTGTGGCTGCATGCACCCAATTCAGAAAACCTGCACACTTCACAGCTGTCGTTGTCACAAGGATGACTTGGTAGGACTCCTTCCACCGTGGCTCCAAACACGACTTTCTTACATGCTTCCGTATGATAAACCAGTCACCAGCTCTCAAGTTGTGGCCTTGACCTTCGGTTTGTTGCACCGTTGTAGCTTCCACCTTATGAGAAAAAGATTGAAAAGCATCAGCTGGGCTTTTGCAGTAATCTAGCACCATATCATCTGTAGTATTCACAAGCGCCTTTGTAGGTATCGCTGGTAATCTCATTGCTCTTCCCATTGGAATCGCATGAGGAGACAAGCCAGTCTTCTTGTCAGGAATACTTCTCATTGACATTGGGACTAAAGGTAAAGCATCTGGCCACTTTAAATTCATCGACGCACACACCTTTGCCAACTGAGACTTTAAAGTTCCTTTCTTCTGCTCTACAAGTCCTGAGGCTTCCGGGCAGTAACTACAATGTAGTTTCTGCTGAATGTTTAAAGCTGAAAAAATAAATGTTATCACTTTGTTGTTGAAGTGACTCCCTCTATCTGATTCCAAAGAGACCGGGAAACCAAAACATAGAATTAACTCTCTCAAAAGTAACTTGGCTACAGTCAGGCTATCATTTCTTTCTTGTGGGATATGCTTCAATCCAGTGACTACAAATGCACACAGTTACCAACACATACTTTAAACCAGCACACACAGGCATCTCAATAAAATCCATCTGCATTCTGCTGAATGGACCTCCCGCTGTGCCTATGTGTCCCATGTTGACAACTGTTCCTTTACCAACATTCATCTGCAGGCAAACAATGCATCTATGGCAAAACAGTTCAGCAACTTGTCTAAATTGTACCAGAATTGTTTAAAATACTTGATCATTGCGTCTCTCCCTATGTGTGCTTGACCATGGTAGTATCTAGCAATCTCTGTCAACAAACTGTTTGGCAAAACCACTTTCCCTTCTGTTGTCACCCAAATGTCATCCTCTCTCTGTATGCAATTGTGTGTTACCCAATCTCTCTGCTTTTCTTCTGGAACATTATTCTGTGTAGCTTTCAGCTGATCCAAAGTCTCGACAATCTGCGTTGTAAGAATTGGTATAGACTTCATCATTTTCAGACATCAATTCCCATTGACCTTTGAATGAGATACTATTCAAGGCACAAAATTTTGCAACTTGATCTGCATAAGCATTTCCCAAAGTCACAAAATCTTGTCCTCTCTGATTTGCACTGCATTTAACCACGGCAATTCTCTCAGGTTTCTGTATGGCCTGTAGTAATTCATGTATTCTTTCACCATTTCTCACAGGTGAACCTGATGACGTTAGGAAACCTCTCTGTGACCAAATTTGTCCAAAATCATGCACAATGCCGAATCCATGTTGACTATCAGCATCAATCGTTATTTTCATCTGATCTGATATTTGGCATGCTCTAGTAAGAGCCACCAATTCTGCGACTTGAGCCGAAAACACTCCTTTAAGCCATGAAGCTTCTAGTATGCCAATAATTGTGTACACTGCATAGCCTGCTCTCAATGTACCTCTGTTATCCCTCAAACAGGAACCATCAACATATAATTTGATCATTCTCTTCTAGACAAGAATCTCAAATATCGGCTTTGGTTTTTGTGCATAATTCTGTTACTTCTAAACAATCATGTTCAGTATCATCTATTTTGTCTGAATCATTTGTTTCATCTGGTAACAACGTTGCCGGGTTAAACACTGTACACCTCTTTATTGTCAGGTTTGGAGCTCCGAGAATCACTGTCTCATAATGTGTCAATCTTGTCAAAGGTATTGTGTCTTTGATCGTGTCAACAGAATTTCTATTGAATGAGGTACCATTACTGACAGAGGATAACCCATCACAATATTTTCACTTTGAGTTACACTCTGCTAAGCTGCTGCAACTGCTCGTAAGCATCCTGGTAAGGCTGCTGCAACATGATCCAAAGTAGCTGAAGAATATGCTACTGGTTGATTGACACCACCATGTGTCTGTGTCAGGACAGACAAAGAACATCGATCACGTTCATGACAAAACAACCAGAAGGTTTTTGTGTAATCAGGCATACCTAAGGCTGGAGCTTGACACAAACTCTCTCTCAGTTCAGTAGATGCTCTCATAAATTCGTCATCCATCTTTATGGGGTCTGAAACATCCTTATGTGTCAGCCTTTGCAAAGGTTTAGAAATAGCTGGAAAATTTGGAATCCACTGAAGACAATATCCTAACGTTCCCAAAAACAATCTCATCTATTTTACCAAATTTGTTATTTTCATTCTCTTAATTGTCGCTACCCTTTCCTTCGAGATCCTCCTGGAACCCTTCTCAAGCAAATGACCCAAATATTTCAACTCTCGCTGACAATATTGCAATTTTGTAGGAGATACCTTACGACCATTATGACAATCTGCAATTGTATCTTCCTTACAGCCTTCTTTTGTCTTTGATGCAATCAACAGATCATCAATATATTGCACCAATATCGATTGGTAACGCATTACCAATGACTCCAGGTTATTTTCAAAATCTTATAGAAAATTTATGGTGACTCTAAAAAAAAACCTTGAGATATTCTGCAACAGCAATAGACTCTGGTCAGGAACTTAAAACAAAACAGATATCTACTGTCCTCACGAAGAGGCACAGAGTAAAATGCTTAGCACAAATCAATCACTGTAACCCACTCAGCATCATATGGAATCTAAAACATTACTACAGCTGGATTTGGCACAACTGGACAACATTTCGCTACAACATCATTTATTTTTCTCATGTCCTGGACAAGACACTTTTTCAAACCCATTATTGGTGAATTACACGGGCTGCTCATCACTTCCTTCAAAACTCCCTTGTCCAGAAATTGCTCTTTAAAAGGTCTTATTCCTTCAATTGCCTCCTTTGTCATCAGGTATTGTGCAGTTTGTGGAAATACCACATTCTCTTTCACTGCCACTCTGACTCCTTCAACTCCCTTGATCAAACCAATGCCCTTTCCTGATAAGTCCCAAACTTTTGACTTGACCCTCTCCTGTAAGATCTTTTATTTCAAAAACTGGAAAAAAATCAATTAGATCAATTGAATTACTGTCTTCATTTGTTTGTTCATTTTCTTTTGTCTGATCATCAAAATTAATCAGAGGAAACTCCCTGAACACCCTTTCCTTTTCAACTGCAATCGTTGAATCCTCTCCATCACTATTTGTCTCAATTTTAATTCCTTTAATTGAACATCACATTGAACAATTTATTTTGCACAGCAGATCTCTTCCCAGTAATGACACTGGACTAGAATTGCAAACAACAAAACTGTGAAAATCTCTAAAATTGCCAACCTTCACAAGCATTGGTTCTATAAGAGTATTAGTCAGATGCTTGTTCTCAACTCCTACAATCTCAACTGTTCTCTTTGAAATCGGTATGTCTGGAACTTCTACAGTTCTTACTGTTGAGCATATTGCTCCTGTGTTGACCAGAAAATTAACTTCATGACCATGTACTTCACCTTTCACATAAGGACCGCTCTGATCCACCTCTAATGATGCTGCCAACACACACTCCTCCTCATCTGAACTATCCAACAGCCATTCATCTTTTATTTCATCCTCACTTTGTAAAGGAAACTGATCAACTGTTTTTTCACTTTTGATCTTTTTCCTATTTGTGACCACTTGGGAAGCATTACCTGTTGTTCATCCATGGGACCCTGTATCATTTGAACCTGTCTCGGCATGTGCATTTGCTGTACAGGCACCATCTGCACCTGTGGCTGCATTTGTTGCATCTGTGGCATTTGTACTTGATGTACTTGTGGTTGTACATTCTGTTTCTGCTGCATAGGCTGTAAAGGCTGAAAACCTTGCATGGTATTTACATTATTCTGAAAATTCTGAGTTTGACCTCCCATTCTAGGTCCTCTGATGCTCTGATGCGTATTAACACCGTTAGTCTGTTGCACAACACCACCTTGATTCAACATCAGACACTGTCATTTCCAATGTCCAATGCCCCGCGATTATGATTATGACAAGGTAACACCTTTCTCCTTTGCTTCTCATCCTGCATTACCACTAAATTAAAATCCACATTTCTATTGACCACTGGAAGCATCATTCCACCTCGATCGCTGCCTCTACCTTGATTTTAAAACATACCATTCCCTTGCAGTAGTTGTTGAAAATATCCCTGCAATCATGTCTGTGCAGCCTTAATCTGTATCACCATTGCTTTCTCTTTCAACTTTTTCTGCTTCACCTCGATCTCATCACTACAGTATTTCGCATACTTCAACACCTCATCAATCGGTTTAGCTTGTCAACAGATTAAATGATTCTTAATCATCTGATTAATTTCTGGTTTTAATCCTTCAACAAACCTAGACACCAAATGATTCATTCTCTCTTTCCCGATTTTTTCCACACTACTGAATTGCTTGAACGCTTTTAGCAACCTTTCATAGTATGCATGGACTTACTCCTTCTCTTCCTGCCATGTTCTATCTATACGTTGCCAATCAACGTTTTCTGGCGAAACTATCGTTTTCAGGAACTCAATAACTTTATCGTAATATTTAATTACTTCTGGAGATGGTGCACCTGTTTTAAAATCCCTTTGCGGCTCACTTGCCAGGCAATCCACACTCCTTTTGCATTCAGTCCACAAATCTGCCGGAACAAAAATGTAAAAAAATGTATTCAGGTCTTCCCACAGATATTTTGCAAGCTTCACAGACCTATCTGTCAGTTGATACCATTTTACTGTCTTTTCTCTCAACCTTGGGTAATCATTCGTAAAACTTAAGATATCACCCCTATTTCAAGGTACATGTACACAATGTCCTCCTGGCGTTTCCCTCATCTGCAACATTTTCACTGAGTCTTCTGCCTGTGTCACGTCTTCTTTCTTTGGTCTTTCTCTTTTCTCGACCCATCTGCCTTCCCATTTGTCTAATGCGCTCCAAATATGCACTCTCTCAAGCAATTCCATAAGATGTGTTCTCATCCCTGCAGACCTCATGTGTACAAAGTAGTCCTCATCCATGTTTAATCTCTAACTTCTTTTCAGGCTTTCCATTTTTGTTACATCAATGTCATACTCGTCTGCTATCTCCTGTAACTGCTGGTGTACTTTCTCTGCTCCCTTTGTAATTATTTTACATAGATATCTCAACTGAGCTTCAGTATATGACTCAAGTCTATTCACACCCATGGTCCCTTCAAGAAGTGAATTTCCTTCCATTGATAACCTCACTCGGTTTACCATATCTTCCTCTCTGTTTTCCTCTCTAAGATCTTTGGATTGCTTAAATCTTCTAACCACTTTGTTATCTCTTGTGCAGATAGACCTTTAAAAGAAACCTCATTAGACTGTGCACCAAAATCTTGTTCTTGTGCTGTGCTCACAAATTGTTGTGGACACATCAGTCTTCCCTCTGATTACTGTGTGATCTGATCTGAGAATTCTCAACAGGAGACAAATCTATTAAAGAATTAGTTTCATTCAGGGTCTGCCTTGTCTAGGAGTTGATTTGTCCAAAACCCCATTCTGAACCTAAACCAAAGAATTCACTCCACTATTATTAGCCTGTGAATATAGTGGGGTTAGTGGACCCATCGAAATAGGTACAGAAATTGCATCTGGGCCGACAAAAGATCCAATTTTCTGTGTTTGCACTGTTCTCATGCTCTGCATTTGTGGAATCTGTATTTGAACAGGCTCCCTTTGAATCATACTCAGCCCCTGTTGACCTGGAGACAACACTAAATTAGTCATTGTCATTATAATCTGAGTCTCTGGATGTATTTCAGGAATGTTTATCTCTAGCTGTTGTCTGTTGTTCAATGAATCAATCAAACTACTCTGCTTCTGAAATCATTCATTGTTCAGTGTTTTCTGTGATACCTCTGATGCCGATGGTACAGTAGGAGTCATATTACTAATCTCACTTCTACTCAATCCACTCTTGCTAATTCTTTGATCTTGTTGACCTGTATTTGGTGATGGATAAGTATCTAAAATTTCTGAAACTATTTCGTCTTCACCTAGCTCATTGTCATCATTAAACATGACTCTTAAATCTTTTCGTTTTTGTTCTTTAGTTACTGAAGAACTGTTTTTCTTTTTCTTTCCATCTTTTGACTCATTCTCATCATCTTTTGTCTTTACAGGAAATAATCTAATTCCCTGTAGAGTTGCCACTCTCCACCTCTTCTGCTCTTCATCCCATCTAGCTTCTGCTAGTGTCTTTTCTACTCTTCTCATTCTCTTCTCAAATTTTACTGCTTGTTGCTGCCTAGCTACAAGCTCCCAAATCGCTAAGGCTTCAAACCTCCGGAGGAGGTTTTGGACTGCACATTTTCTGCCTCAAATTCTCCAAAATTATCAAGTTAAATGCTCCATTCTCTGGAAAAGCTAAACAACCTTCTGTCCTTGTAATCTTGACCCAATGTCTCAACCAAAGGCACGCTCCCGCACCGTTCTCCTCAAACACAATGTATGCCGGAGTATTTTCAGGTGGACAAATGTCTCCTTCGAGCACCAGAGTATATTCATCATCTCTCATCGCCCTCCTCAAAGCTTTGAAAAACTTCATTTTCAAATTGAATTTTCTTCAGAACCGATGTCGACAACAAAAAGCTATTATTCACAAACAAAATTAAACTAAGTAAACCAAATAACAAAATCTGTTTGAAAACAACCAATCAGGAAAAGGTCACTACAATCCCACAATTCTCTTCAACCCTCTCACCTTCCATTCATGTTACATTATTATCGGACTGATTGACGAATCCGTGCGCGACCCTTCTCATCAATCAACCAATCCCAGCGTGGCACCATTTACGTCACACTAACACACACACACACCCCTTCTTAGCGCAATCGCTGAGACGCTGACAAAACCTTTAGGCCTGACTTCTTCACAACTCACACATTAAATTAATGCATTATTAATTTGCAAGCAAAACTTCAAATAAAATAAGAAAACACATTTGCCCCTTTACTACAGGTAGGGTATTACAATTGCTTCAGGAATCTTCCAAAGTAACCTTCGGCTTTCGCTTACTCTTTTTCACAGTTGAACCATTTGAATCACATGGAGTATCCATGGCATGCAGTGAACATTGGATCAATAAACAACATCCATAATCAAAAAACATCTTATACGAAAACGGCTCAAATCATCTACTCATGAATTACCACAACTCAGAAAGGAGTTAACAATTATATTTCCCTATCGCTTACAATTCTAAATCATCTGTTAGTTCAATCTTTATTCAATTTTTTAATTCATTAATAGAAACATCATCACTTGAAGAAAACATATGCGAAAATGCAATTCCATAAGCTAAGAATATCCGCACTATTAGTAAAGTTCAGCAATTAAGTTTGTCATTCATTGTCACTGTCAACGTCACCCTTAACAGCGTACCTAACCAAGATTAGCATCAGCATGTGGGTCTTCATGCGAAAACAATTTGGAGAAAACATCAATTTGGAAAAATCTATCTAAGTGAGAATTTCTATAATCAGCGCAGTTGGCACCTAGAAGAAAAGGCACAAAATTGTCAGTCACATTTTCATAGCTACCTATCCAGGATGGATCAGCAACAAGTCAGTCTTCGTCTTCAGGTCATCAATTGGTCAGCTACGGATCAGGCTCACAGATTATGAGCCCAATATCAGCACCTCGGACAGCATCTCCTGACGTCGTCAATTCTCCTCCAACAACTCTGAGTTTTTACCCCTTGTCATGACTTTTTATTCGGGTCTCCCAGTCCATCCCCCTAATTGCTAATTGGTCAGTCAGTCGGCAGATATGACTTTAACCTATAGTTTTGTTTACCAAATCTACTAATTTTACATTCACAAGATGTGGATTGGTTCTTCACTCAATGCCCTCATCAGCCGGCTCATCAGGTATCGCAATTGTTGCATATTCCTCTTCAGTCAGTGTCTCTATTGTTCAACTCCTGGGAAAGAACATTTAGCCTACTCTACACATAATTGTATCAAATTGTCTTCATCATTTCCTCTCCGCCGGTACATTGCAGAAAATTCCAGTTAAGTGACTTCAGCATCGAGCGGGTCAAGGCTGGGTCATAGCAGCTTCAGAGCAAATGCGGATATTGTTTTCTGCTCTCAGAGTGCGAGGCCTAGGGAGACTAGGCCTTTAGTTCAGCTAACTTAACACTACAAATTAATGGAAAACATAGGTTATACATCTCATTATGACATATTATTACATTTTTCTCATACATTTTCATTATTTCAAAATGACGCGGGAGTATAAATAAGGCGCACATGCCTTAAAGTCGTTTTTGGGACGGGAACGCCTACCTTGCATGTCATTAACGCAAGGCGGTTTCACGCATTCAGAAAATGGCGCACACTGCTGAATTTTGACGTTCGCGGGGTCGGGCGTCAAAGTATAAATATGGTGTTAGGGTTGCGCAGAATTTGCGTCAAAAATTTTGACACAGTTGCGGCACAGAGTATAAATATGCCCCTAAATGTGCCAATTGGATATAAGCCAATTCTACCATGATTGGGGGAAAGAGCACAAGCAATTGCGCACTGCTTAGCAGTGATAAAGTGCACAAAGTACTAATGCCAACAATAACAAGATGAACATTGAGGTGTGAAAGTAAAAGGTGTGGTGAAAGACCACCCTAGATCTGACAGATCTAACAAGTATTTATCCAACTTTCAGTGTCTTCTACGTCCCTGACTAGAAGTCGAGCGAAAGGTAGGGAAGGAGTTGGGTCATTGTTTACTGCAAAACTATTTTCAAGTGAAAATGGGAAAAAATCAACTGCAGAATCAGTATTTACTGCACCGATTTCCGAATTTGTCACACTTATATTAAATATCCCCTCTCCCCCCCAAAAAAATGTCTGCAGAGTTTTTGCCAATTAAATCTGTCAGGAGAAAACAGCAAGTGTAATAATTATTGCACAACTCAGAATTCTTCTGCTCCTGCTGAAAACTCCCATTTGTCACGGATGGATGTTCACCCCTTCGTTCCAAATTGGGCATAAGTAGATAGACTGTAAGTCGATTGGGTATGTTTGGCTAAACTAAAAGGGTCTGCATGCCATGGAAAATAAATTCCACCATGCCAAGGAAAATTAAATTCCACTATTTGCATAACAATTATTCATGTGTACATAACCGTGCTTCTCCACCTCTCTAGTTATTGATATGTAATTAAATGTATACTCAAAATATGAAAGAGTCATACCTGTTTTCTAAGATCCATCGATGAACAGGATATGGGTGATGCAGACCCTCGAAGTTGATCTCTAAGATGTTAATAAATCCAAAAAATCAAGTTGCAAGATATTTAGCATAAAGCTGCAAGCCTTCCAGTTCCCACTCAGAATATAAACAGATTTAAAACATCTCACAAAGGACCCTGTGTTTCTAATCACACAGAAAAAAGCAATCTAAATATAACAAGCACCTAATAGAATGTATACGCCTCGGTTACAAGTAACGCAGATGTTTATGTGGGGATACCGGCTGAATGAAAATAATAATTCTGGCTAGTATCCCTGCACAAAAAAATCCAGCTATTGCAAGTTTATCCCCATGAAATGTGGAATAACTTTGCTGCCAATGTGTTTCCAGACAAAATATGTCACAGAATTCCTAAATGCATAGGGATTATAAATTCGTATTTACCACCTGACGAGCACATCTGTGGTGTAGTAGGAGATGAGACAGGGTCCAGGGCACCAAGCCAGGCTGCACTTGGGGTTCAAATCTAAAGCAATTTTACTGGTTAGATTTTTGTAACAGTAATATGAGACCCGGTTTTCCTCAATTAGGAAACCTGGGTGCAGGAACACCGGGATACCACCATGTCCAACTTGTAACTTGCCCCATTCTGGCTTTCAGAAATACCAAACAAAAACAAAAGCTAGTTAGATGGTAGATGGGGAAAAGAGAAAAAAGATGGCTTCGACCCACTTCTAAAATGATCCAGGTGCATTTGCTCCACCTTTGACCCACCATTATTTGTTGACACTCTTGACATATTATTAAGCATACCGGCATCTACCTGACAGGCCACACCCAATGTACTCTTCATCTGCACCCCAGTCACCCATCACTGAAATCAATTAATATAACCCCTTATGCCCATATCAATGCCTCCTAGGTTGTACCATCTCAAGTCATACTTGCCTACCGCTGACTGCTCCTTATACACTCACACACCCTACTAGAACATCACTCAAGGTACAGTATTCAAAACAATGTCAAAAACAACTTCCAACCTGCTGCTTACATGATATCCACTCTCACATATACTGTTACCATCGCTAATGTGCCCTGGAAACGAGAGAGGTGTTTAACCCCTCCACACTAACACCACCAGAGCATATGCAAGATTTAGAGTTGAAAACCTATAAGCTGACATACATTATTCACCCTGACAAAAAAAATGACATCACAGGTTCAAGTGGAAGTCCCTATAGGGACTTATACACCATGGATGGATCTACTTAAAAAGAATATTTCTCCATAGAGTAGAAGACCTTTAAAGAAACCCAGTTCCCAAAGCTTCAAAGGAAATCAATCAATCACTGGATTGTGTACCATGATTGAAATGTAATCCGATTTGACATGTACATATTCTACATATTTATAGATGTCTGGACTGCTGGTCAGCTTCTGATACTTTACGCGGTCAATCCTTGCTTCATGTTTGGTAAACAGAAAAGGTATGAAGTGGAATACTGAGAAAGGCCAAACTAAGGGCCTCCTCTATAGGAGGTATTCTTGGTTAGCTGTTTAGCACTGGTACCAAACTGCCACATGTAGTAACAGGGGGTTCTGTATGATATTTTCTTGTACAAGTTTTGCAGATTTTTATCATTGTGTTGGTTTCAGAAGATTTAGGCTCCATGGTTGTGGCTGGTTTTGTGGAATGTAAGGGCGTAGAAACTACAGTGCTGAGTTTGCTGGGGGATGTGAAGCCTGAAAGGCGTGGGTTTTGCAGGAGAATTTTCTACAAAACCGATGTATATAAAGCACATCGAAATGTATGCACTTTGAACATAGTTAATTTAATAATTAAGGGCCTCATTACCAGTGCCCAGGGACAGGGGTGTTAATTTTACACCCCTGGAATTAACATCTGGTGTCTTGTTGAAACCAAACCAGAGGTGCGTAATTAAAACGGGTTATGGGTTTAACCCTCAGATGCTGAAAACTTGAGAGTCTCAATTTAACTTTCTGGAACTCATAACTGCTGATGGGGCCAGTAGCACCATTACCAGCTTCCTGGAAAATATGAAGTTTTCAGTTAGGAGGACATATGTGTCAGAGTGCTTACGCCCTTGAAACAACATTGAAAAAGAGTAAAAAATGTTTTTTTATGGAACAAATTAGAATTTGTTTTTTATTACCTATTTCAAACCCACATGATCCCATACAATACACATTTATGTTACATTTTAACACAGTCACACAAAAAACAGTTGAAATGTGTCTTGCCTGGATTGTCAAAAAATCCTTAAAATTACACTGGTATTGAGAAACCGACTTAGAGGTAACGGTAGGTAGAGAGAGAGAGAGGGGTTCAGATAGAGAAATAAAATAGGTAGAGGTAAAAAAAGAGAGAAAGTTCAGTTTCACAGAGGGCCAAACTTGGAAGGGAGGGCACTGGACAATTATCCACGTTTCCCATGTCTTAAAATGACCCTGTGTTCGTTAAGTGCTGTCTCAGGGTAGAGGCAGGTATGCCTCTGTGTCTTTTGAGAGTTAACATCAGCAACTAGAATCCACCCCCAATGTATGTTAAGAGAAAGAGTTCAAGCTTGCTGCTTCTAGGTCAATAGCTTTGAGGCACCAATGTATAAGCACAGATTGTGGCTCCTTTGATCTATTGGCAGTTGTAAACTGTAAACTTTGCACTTGTATAGCGCACTACTCACCCGTTAGGGTCTCAAGGTGCTGTACTCATACCACTATGGAACCCCTCCTGGCTTTTCCCTGTCAGGTGCCCACTCCTGGGCACCCCCAGGGTGAAGCCAGGCATCCAAGCACTGTTGGGGCCGGTGTGGAGATTAAGCAAGCTATTGCCCAGAGTTGCAGAGTGGTACTCATTAGATAGATTAGGCACCGAGGCAAGAATTATCTGGTCCAAGGGAATTGAGCCCAAGACCTGCCGAAGCGGGACTTGAACCCTGGTCTTGAGCCAGAACTCTACTTCAGGGTCTGCCGCTCTAACCATTGTGCCACACAGATACGGATATGGCTCCCCATTACTTTTCTTTTTTTGACCGGGTAGGGAGATGTAAACACAGCCCCAGGATTACTTCAATTTTTCTCCTTGAAGATAATTAGAATGAAGATGATGAAGGTGTAATAATTATAGATGTAACAAAATAAAAATGTAACTATTGACAATAAAAAACAGTTGAAAGATGGAAACACGCATGCTGGAACCATGCATGCCTTAACAATGTGATTCGAACAACGATCGCGTTGTTTCCAGGCATGCCTTTACCACGCATGCCTTTACAACAAGTTTTTGTTGTAAAAGCATACCTAGTAAAGGCATGTGTGGAAATGGCATGCAAAATGGCATGCATGGCTCTATCATATCACTCCCACCTGCCCTGAGGCCCAAAACTAACCCCACCCCTAAAAAATACCCTGACCCCACCCGCCCTAAAAGAAAACTATCCCAACACTCCCACGCTCACCCCTATAAAATAAAGTACCCGACCCCTCCACCCGCCCTAAACCTAAAAAAAAAACAATTCCGAACCCACACCCCATAAAAGTAAACTATCCCGACACCCCCCACTCGCCTTGACTCCTAAAAAAAAAAAGTATCCTGACTCCCCCACCCCTAAAAATAAACTATCCCATCCCCCATCCACCCTGAGCCCAAAAAAAACTATCCCGACTCCCCACCCCTAAAAATAAACTACCCTGACCCCCCACCCGCCCTGAGCCTTAAAAAAACCTATCCCCACCCCTAAAAACGAAACTACCACAACATCCCCCACCCACCCTGAGCCCTAAATCCTTGCCCCTTAATAAGTAAACTAACCAAGCTCCCACCCACCCTAAGCCCTAAAAAAATAAACTAATAAACTATCCCAGCCTCCCACCCCCTGACAAATAAATTACCCCGAACAACCCACCCACCCTGAGCTGTAAAAAAAGAAATACCCTAACCTCCCTAAGCCCTAAATCCGCCCCAATGCTAAAAACTGCCCACCAACCCTGCCCCAACCCCATTTACTTCACAGCGTTCTCTCCCTATCCTTCCTCCGCTTCTCTCCCTTCCTTAAACCTTCCCACCCCTTTAAAAATAAACTACTCTGCCCCCACCCTAAATTTAAAAAATACTCAAACCTCGCTCCTTAAAAACAATAGCCCATCCCCAGCCTCCCACCCACCCCAATCTCTCAATCCACCCCCCACCCCTGCCCCACTCACCTCACTGCATCACTCCCGCCACTAGCCCAACCCCCACCATCATTGTTTAAAAAAATACACACATCCCCTAGCCCCACCCCTTAAAAAAAATGGCCTCCCCCTAGCACCCACCCACCCCAATACATTAATCAACCACCATCCCGGCCCCAGCCACACTCACCTCACCCCGTCACTCCCGTCCCTAAGCCAGCCCCCCACATTAATTCCTTAAAAAGATTCCCAAACGCCCCACTCCCGCCCCTTAAAAAAAAATAGCCCACCCCTAGTCCCTCACCCACCCCAATCCCTTAATCCACCTCCCCCCCCCTACCCCAGCCCCACTTACCTCACTGTGTCCTCTCCCGAACAAAGCATGGCTGTTTCTGTGCCTTAACCCCGCATATGCATAGTTCAGCACATGCGTGGTTAAGCACAGAAACAGCTATGCATTGTTTAGGCAAGCGTGGTTGTGCTTGCATGGGAGGGGCTCACTCCTGGGAACCAAGTGGAGGGGAAGATGGGCATTTGTTGCAAATATGCATTAATACACCAATGCATGCCAGCAGGAGCAGAGCGTGAGTAGTAAAATTATCAATTAATTCATCACGCAGTTTAATGCAAGCACTAAAGAGGACATGGATAGATACATCCAAAAATTCAATGGATGAATACTTCTCTGGGCAGAGCCAAGACATGACATCTTTTTGCAATGCCTCACATTCACTAAAGATCCTAAACTAGCACTATGTAAGTATTGATTCAATGATATCCTGTAAGAAAAAGTTCAAACTCCATAATTTTCAGCAGAAACGTGTTAGGTAAAGGTGCCCATAATGTGTGTTGTGCTACTGTGCAGAACTCCACTGAGACAACAAGCACATGACCTACATTTCCGGTAGGGCCCTTTATGGACAACCTGCATGCAGGAGGTGGAAGCTCAATGTCAGCAGACATAATGGACCAATAAATAGAATCTGCAAAGTTACCGAGATACATATGGGTTAGAAATAACCAAGTCAATGTACAAATGCCAGCATGTGTTACAGATGCTGGGGGGATGGGGGAATCATTGGTTCCTGGAAAAGGTAACAACATCTGACTCCTTTGGGCCGATAGTTCAATTTGGACACAGGTCACTATTCATCAAAATCAGCCAGAAGTGGTTCAGTACTCAGTGGTCTGTGGGTAGTAGTTTGTATTTCTCACACTGTTGGTCACAATGCACAAAAGCAACATTGGTAGAACTTGGCACTTCAGAAGAGAGTGCAAGAGATCGAACAAGAGAGCATTTGCTTCTCAAAAAGCTATCAACTTTAAGGAAAGCAATTTTAAATAGCTACATAAAACACACCAAAGGTCACATAATTGCAGACAGCCCACTCAGAGAGAACTGTAGCTTTAGCCCTGACGCTGCTAAATTTCACACCAAATTTGTTTTGGACAGCATCCTTCTGTCCACTACAGGGTTCCAGTGTTAAGCAGTTAGCAGGGAGGTTTCCGCAATTTATCTCCCCAAATCTCCCTCAATGTGCACGGCTGCAAATTAAAAACACTGATACAGTCTCTGGTGGAAATGACTTTATTCTGATGTTAAGATACAATCACCTTAATTGAGGCTTGTTGCAGTAGGTGTATCACACCCCGAATCTGTGACATACATTCTTTAGACATGTGCTGGAATCCCCCTTCCATCTACACCCCAAGCATCCAAATGCCCCCCTTTGGCCCACGAGGCCTGCATGCAGCCTTTAGTGACTCAATAGGCTCAGCAGGGTACAGCTCTTCATTGACACCAGACAGAGACACTTTCATTCAGGCAGCAGCAGTTTGGTGTGCAGCAGAAGTCAAAATGACTAATAAAAAACACCAGCCGTAATCTTTGCATGTGAGGGGTGCAACCGTTCTTTCTATTGGTGCCTACTCAAGCCAGATGGTTTAAATTTGTGAGACAAAAAACATAACATATTTTGCCATAAAACCCACTTTACAAATGTGCTGCAGCGTATGCTTCAGAGGTCAAACAGTCTTTCACTCTGGTGCATTCATTGGCATCTCAGCGCCACCAGGCTGGTGGAAAATTTAGTTTGAGCTTAAAGTTTACCTAAGAACTTGATTTATCAGTGCATTATTATTACTTGCAGCTTCTGTTTGCTGCAACTCTGGCTAGTTTAGAGGGCGCATCAGGATGCCACAACGCACTGATTGGGAACTGCTGGTCTACGCCTTCTATAGAACACCGCCTTTCTCAATACACTTTTGCTAGCCATGTCATTTTACAGGCATCCACTTGGTAAACATTGTCTACTCACGGTCTGCGGTAATGGCTCTATGGAACACATTCTTTTGTAGCTAAAAGCATGGAGGTTAGTTATGGGTAGCCAAAGGTTGCAGCTCCTACCCCTGTTTGCCTCTGGGTCCTTGGCAGTACACATGCGTGTGAGACTTTGAGAAAAGATGTAATGTCTTGGCTCTGCACAGTGGAGTATTCAACCATTGGATTTTTGGATGTATCTATCAATGTCCACTTGAGAGTTTTTATTGAACTGCATGATGAATTAATTGATAACTATAGTACTCAGCGTTCACTTTACTCATGCTGGCATGCATTGGCACAATAAAGAATGCTCGCAAAAGGTGCCCATCTTCCCCTCCACTTGGTTCCCAGGAGTGAATCCCTCTAGAGGGAATTTTTTAAAAACACAATTTAGTTTAAAAAAAAATCCATATGTAGACCCTAGTGTTGAAGAGTATTATTTCTGACTTAACCAACTAAAGTATTTTTATTAACAATAGTTATATTTTGTTACATCTATAATTATTATGCTTTCATCCGCTTCATCCCAATTATCTTCATGGAGGAAAATGGAAGTAATCCTGAGGCCGAGCTTACATCTTCTCACCTGCCAAAAGAAGTAACATAAAGTTTGGGAACCACTGGCCTAGACTATCAGGGAATCTATGCTATTAGGTAGAACCTACGAAGTCTCCTTGAGCCCCATGTGATCGTGGCAGGACATTTTGCCCTTTAAGTGTTGCTCTTCATCTGTCAACAATTAGCGAGGCTCCTCCAAAACAGAAATTTGCGAATTCACAGCCAGCTCTTGGATTCCCAATAAATACATTTGCAAGTGGTAAAATTAGAGAGTTGCAGTTGAAACCAGTTGTTTTGTGGCAAACATTTAGGGAAACTGTTGCCCCTCAACATCAAGGTAACTCCAGAGATTTGATTTTGCAGAAATGGATGTGGCTGGGGTGACAGAAACGAGAGAGAGAGAGAGAGAGAGAGAGAGAGAGAGAGAGAGAGAGAGAGAGAGAGAGAGAGAGAGAGAGAGAGAGAGAGAGAGAGAGAGAGAGAGAGAGAGAGAGAGAGAGAGAGAGAGAGAGAGAGAGAGAGAGAGAGAGAGAGAGAGAGAGAGAGAGAGAGAGAGTAAAGGAGCCTCTGTCACAATAGAATGAGAGACGGTGGCCTCTGCTGAGGGTAGCGGCTGTCACCTATGTACAGGTGAAGGTACTTTCTAGACTTCCAGCATGCTGCAGGCTGCCAATTCTGAAATTCAATACATCTAAATAATGCATTTGATTACAAGCTCATGGTCTGTTCTAAATGAGTACAACGTAGGTGCAACTAAAGCCCAGATTTTTTTGATGACTGCCTATCTAAGTTATATTTATGCAGAATCACTCTGAATGGAACTTATTTGCAGAGTGAGTGGTTGCCCTCCCTATCGGGCACGGCCCAGGTCTCCCCTGACAAACAGCGGACACCCTGGTATATGTTCAAGTTACTTTTCCCAGAACAGAGTAAATGTAGTCAACAACTCTAGAAGCCTAGTACATCATCACCTCTGTGATGCTTCCTATTGGTATCCTGTTGCGTCACTGCACTGTTTTATTTTTTCCGACTGTTCTAACACCTTTCTCTTTCTGGCGCCTCGCTTCGTTGAGAGACAAGCAGACAGAGCTGGTGTTTTTTAATCGCATTTGCTGTTTTAGATACAATATTCGGGAACCTGCAGTGCAGACCCTGTAGTGTTTTAAGAGCAAGTGGATCGTCAGTGTCCTATAATGGAGAATGAGGACATTAGGCTTGGACGGGGTTCAATATCTAACAGGTGACAGCTTATCTGATCTGATGACTTGTACAGACAAACCAGTTGTCCTTGTTCAGGAGTGAAGTATTGTATTCAGGGTCAGAGTTCTTTTCTTAAGAAATGCTATCAATTTTATTATATTTTTATGTCTCAGAAATGAGTTATCAGATTTGTGAATCTGATGAACAAGGCAGTAAAGTAATGCTTCTTAATGGTTTTCCGTACTTAAAAACACACATAATGAGCAGGCCATTGCGATGTGAGGCCATAGCTTTGATGTCTGAAAATTAATTCACTTGTGTAAAGAGAATTTGGGCTTTTTTTGTGGCCTCGGAATTCGATGAACTTGGCACCCCAACTTAGTAAGAATAAGAATGCACATGAGAAAATCAAGAATATCTGTGTATATTTATTGTCTCTAATGCTTCAGACTGATGTAATATGTACGTCTAATTGTGAATACTAGCCTCGTGTGCCTCTTTTCATGTTCCTAGTGGGTTCAAGGTAGTTCACAATTCATTTTATGAACGCAAAATGGTTACGGTTCACTGGACTGATTTTTTTTGTACTGAAATATGCAATTTAATGTTTCTTAAAAGTTGTCTTCTTTTTGAAGTTTGAGTTGAAGCTGTAGTAGTTTGATATGAACCACTCGTTTTTCTGTAAGGATTAAGTGCTCTATTCTCTAAATTGTGAAAGTAAAATGCATATGTGTTTATCTATCTATCTATCTATCTATCTATCTATCTATCTATCTATCTATCTATCTATCTTTCTGTCTATCTATCTATCACTACTCTAAATTACCTTTAACAATTGTTTTTTTGTGTGATTTTCAATGGTTTTTCCAATGTTCATAACCAATATGCAATATTGGTACAGTTTAGTGGTATGGAGTGATGTGTTAATAAGTGGAGTGTGGTAGAATAAAGTGGAGGATAGTCTTGTAAGGTGTACTGTGGTACAGTATATTTTGGTAAAGTGGAGTGGAATAAAGTGGAATTAGGTATACTGGTGTGGCAAACAGTACATTGGCATACAGGAGAGTGAGGTAGAGTGGAGTCGCATACAAAGGAGTGATGTACACAAGTCAGATACAGTACAGTGGCATAAATTGCAGTGGTATAGAGTTTTGTGGCGTGCAGGGCAGTGCTATTCACTGGGATACCATGTAGTAGAGTGTGGTAAAGTGGAGTTACATCCTGTAAATATTGTAGAGTGTATTCATGTAGAGTGTAATGGCGTACGGTGGAGAACTATAGAATGTAGTGTTGTATAGTGTAGGGTCATTGTTCAGAATGGGGTCTCTAATTGGCAACCAGTTTACACCCTGCCCAAGTAGGGACCCTCACCCTAGTAAAGGTAAAGGAGATACACAGCTGAGATCAGGACATGTAAAACACATTAGTACATGTCCTACTTTTTAAATCATCTGCACCCTGCCATGGGGCCACCTAGGGCCTACCTTAGGGTTAACTTACATGTAGTAAAAGGGAAGGCATGGGCCTGGCAAGTGGGTACACTTGTCAGGTTGAATTGGCAGTGCAAAACTGCACACACAGACACTGCAGTGGCAGGTCTGAGAAATGTTTACAGGGCTATTCATATGGGTGGCACAATCAGTGCTGCAGGCCCACTAGTAGCATTTGATTTACAGGCCCTGGGCACCTCTAGTGCACTTTACTAGGGACTTACTAATAAATCAAATATGCCAGTCAGGGATAATCAATCATAATCACACTTTACACAGGGATCACTTTCACGTTAGCACTGGACAGCAGTGGTTACGTGTCCACAGTACCAAAAACCAACAAAAACAAAACCCAGCACACAGTCAAAAATACAGGAAGCAGAGGCAAAAAAGACAGGAGAAACCAAGCCAAGGATGCCAGATCTAACAGGCATAAATTGGAATATCGTATACAAAAACAACATACAGTAGAGCGGTGTACAGTGGAGTATCATAAACTGGAATAGCTTACACTGGAGGTGGGGCACTGTGGAGTGCCATAGAGTGGAGTGATGTATAGTTGAGTGGTGTACAGTGGCCCTACATAAAGTTGAGTGTCATGTAGTGTAGTGTTTGAATGTACAAATGCTTAAAGTGAAGTGGCGTGTATTAGAGTGCCGTACAGAGCAGTGGTGCAGAGTGGAATATAGTGCACTACAGTGGTGTACAGTATAAAAGGGTGCAGTGCAGTGGCATATACTGAAGTAGCCTACATTGTAGTGCCAAACAGTGGAGTAGCAAATAGTTAAGTAGTATTTACTGCAATAATGTAGAGGTTACAGGTGCTGAGTTTTAAGACGTACATTGGAGTGGCATATAGTGGAGTAGCCTATAGCAGACTGTCGTATAATTCAATAGGGTTAAATATTGAAGCGTGGAGTTTAGTGGTGTACACTGAAGTGTTGTTTAGTGGAGTGGTGCAGAATGTAGTTTTGTGAATTGAAATAGTATACAGTACATTTTGGAACACTGCAGTGGAGTATACTACATTTTAGTAGATGTGAGTGCCATAGAGTAGAGTAGCATACACTGGAATAGTATATACTCCAGTAATGTACTATAAAGTAGGGCACAGTGGAATAACATATAATTGAATAGCATAAGGTGGAGTTGCATACTGTGAAATACTGTACAGTTATGAGCAGTAGGGTGTAAGGTTGACCAGTAAACTGACATACACAAAAGTGCAAACGAATACAGTGGTGAACAGTACGACAGCGTTGTAATATAGTGGTGTAGAATAGAGTGGCATGCAGTGGAGTTGGATGAAGTAGAGTGGAGTAACGTACAGTGGATTGGCATAGAATTTAATAGCGTATAATGGAGTGTTGTAAAGTGGAGTGACTTACTTTGAATAGCGTGGAGTGCAGTGGCATAAAATCAAATTTTATACATTGCTGTACTGTAATATGGAGTGTGTAAATAAAATGAAAGTTACAGTAAAATTATGTGAAATTATGTCAATGATATATATGTGTAAAATATGAATTGTAATATTTAATTGTTACATTTCCAGCTGTATATATAAAGAGTGTAAGTAAGATTTATATGTTATATATTTATGTCATATATTATATAATAGTAATATGTCAATCATATAATATTTAATAATAAGTTATAGCAATATATATTCATTTTTAATATATAATATATATAATGGATTATATGACATTATATTATTATATAATATATATACTATCTATTAAATGTATTATTATATTATACTATATTACATTGTATATTATAGTATTATATATAAAAATATGAACTACATTATATAACAATATACATTATATACTAATACTACACAATTATATAACATATAATAGTAATACAATATAACATATTATTATAAAAAAAAATATATATATGTTTATACATATATATATATATATGTATAAACATACCCATATATATACATATATAATGTATGTATATATGTATATGTATACATATATATATCATATATTTATATGTTTATATGTTATATAGTGTAAGTAAGATTTATATGTTGTATGAAACATAGTTACATACTGTGCTATGGTATACTGTGCAAAGGTGTATCACAGTATATGGGCCTTAGAACTGGTGATGTGAATGGGAGATGGCTGTGTTTAAAATCAGCCATGTAGTTTTAATGACAATTTTGCATTATTTTACGGTCATCATTTCACAGATGTCTGGGTTAGGGTGTTACATATAATTAATTATTCCGTTTTATTATTGTTAAAAGGCTTTTATGAAGTAGTAATAGGTTAAGATTTTTGTTTTGAAAATTCTGTATACTATCGATCTATGGATTTTTAAATTCTTTAAACCTTAATGATGTTGCACCGTTTTGAGGAATGCCCGCACATTTTAGCAGGCTTCTTCCACTGGTTTAATTGTGGAAGGAGTAAATGTTTTGCAGGGTTGGCTGACAGTAGTGTAAAGAAAACATGCTTAAATGGAACATATTTAATTCACTTTTTAATTTGTGTTGTGCGAAAAGCTGGAGTCATATTTTGTTTACATATTATTGTGCACACATGTTTAGCACGAGTAGCGCAGGAGCCCAATTTTTGTTTCCAAGGTTAATATTTTTGCTTATAAACGTTTCTGCATTTTTATACCACTATACACTTAAGTGTGTTTTTTTAAAGCAGTACAATACATTTTAGTAATTACTGCCGTACTCCATACGCTATTATTTGCATATTTAATTATGTACAAATACGTTAGGATACTATACTAATAAAATATAGGGCCATATTTACAAGCATCCTGCGCCGCATGGCCATACCTACAAAGCCACACAAAGCCGTTTTGCGTGGCTTTGCATGTCCTTGTAGATATGGGGAATGGCAACGCAGCGCAAGTGGTTGAGTTGCCTTGTTTTGCGTCATAGAGGAGTTCCATGGGTATTGCAGTGGGTGTTCCCATGCAACACCAATGGATTTTTACGCATTTACAGATTTACAAGGTTTTGTAAAACTGGAAATGATCAAAAGCCTACGCCTCCACAGGGGAGTCGTAAGGGAGGCGCAACGAGAAGAAATACCTTTATTTCTCCACAGCTTTTCCTTTTTTTGTGTGCTTCTTTCGGCAGCACAAATAGAAAGAGAAAATGCTTCTTGTGATTATTTTGTGCCGGAAGGAATTGTTGACGCAGAGAAACCCTAGCTATATTTTAGTCACCAAGGACTGAATAGTGGGTTTCACACATTAGATCGATGAACCAAACCAAATCTGTTTTGAATAAATGTCAAAGGCATTACATATCACAGATGATAATCAATTCAACCTCAATGACTACACTATTGTATTAAGAAGTTAATAATTTTTATAATTTATTTCCCTATGTTAACAATGCTAAGGTCACGAAAATAATCCTCAAACACAAATCATACATATAGAGAAACAACAAAGGCTGGTTCGAACGCCGAATATATCTAAGTTTAATCAACGCAAAAAGACAAATTATCTCAATGGTTATAACACAAAACCATAGCAAAAGAATCTGAGCAAGAGAAATTGAATACATCTGAATAATGATAAGACAAGAAAATATTAACAACAAATCATGAGCATCTGAGTAACACCTCACTAACCACTAATTAGCATTGACATCTTGGGCTTCATGTAAATGTTTTAGTAACACAAATTTAGAAACCATATAACTATGGCACTATCAAAAATAGGCAGCAGTAAATAAACTTTTGCAGCTGGTACCTGAAAAACAAAAGAAAAATAACAATTCACATTTCATACAATTACCAATTCACATTTCATACAATTAACAAATCTCTATGAAAATCAGCAACAACGTCTACTTCATCTGTGGGACAGCAACATCAGGCACCAACATCAGGACAGGAACAGGAATAAGGATAAGGGTAATGATTTAGATTTTGGACTATAAGATATGCTTGTCATGGTTTGCACATCGCTTCCCACCGTTGACTGAAGAACTTGAACCTGAATGAGCACCCGGTCTTCTGCTGGTTCTGGACTGACCAAGATAAGGGCAACCCTTTCCAGTATCCACAATGCTGCTTGACAGGAAACGCCTGAAGGAGTCCCAGAGGAAAAAAAAACAAAATTTGGGACAAATCTCTAAACAGGAACTCCTGAAAAAGAGGAAAAAAGAAAAAGGGAATAAATGGAATAATCCTTTGCCAAGAGCAACAGGAACTGGAGAAAAACACTAAGAAACAGGAGCGAGGATCACCACCAAGCGGAAGTGTTTGCAACGCAAAGAAGACTAGAACTGAAAGGCTTATATACCGGGAGGCAGGAAGTGACAAACAGGAAGAAAGAGCGACACCATCTTGGATTGGGACGCCAACATAGGAAAGAATAGGAAAAAAGTAGCAGTATAACAGGAAAAAGAAAAAAAGGCATGCTGGGAAAAAGAACACCAAGAAGAAGGCAACATGGACACCAGAACAAGGAAAGAAGTAAAAGTGGAAGACAAGAAGACGACAAAAGGAAGAAAGAAGAGGATTTCCCCCAGGTAAGGAAGGAAAGGCAGATCAGATAGGCAGGCTGGAAAAGCGGTGTGACCGTGAGCACGAAATGTGCTTGCCGGGCCACGCCACGAGAGAAGACATGCAGAAACGGCTTGCAGAAGGGACCCCATGGTAGAGCGTGGCGCCACAATGATCAACCATTTAAGCATAGATTCAGTTTTGAACAGACATAAACTAATACAAATACCAGAAATGTCAATAGACTATCTGGAAAACATGAAATGTCAAAGCAATAGAACCTCTAGGACTCAGAACAATGACCCACACACAATGGTGCCTGAACATTAAATGATTGGATAAAGTATGAGGTTAGAAAGTAATGACCAATTAGAACATTAACAGATGTCAGAATTATACAATTAGTTTACTCTAAGCTCTTCTATTTGCTGTTTTTCCATTTACTAAATTTAAACTAATACATTTGTATCCTATACTTCCTCTTCTTCAGCTTCATCTGTGGATCCATTGTTTCCACTCCACCGAAATATGAAGTCACAGGAAACACGATTACAAAATATGTTACCACACCATTTCTTTTCTCTCAAGGATAGACATACAAGTTAGAAACATATCTACAAACAATGAAGTCAGTCAAACTACGGAACACACTATAAGCATTTTATACAGCTTGCATTGCACAGCAACCTTACATCTGCTTTTACTTTAGTCCAGCAGAGGCCACTAAATACACATTTAATTCTACCATTTATTTTAGTTAAGAAACATACTTTCTTGTAAAGACAAAGGGGGTCATTACAACCCTGGCGGACGGTGTTAAAGCGGCGGTAAGACCGCCAACAGGCCGGCGGTAAAAAAATTGTTAAAAAAATGGGAATTATGACCGTGGTGGAAACCGCCAACAAAGACAGCCCCTTTAACACTCCGACCACCACTGCGGTACAGACAAACAGCACAGCGGTCACCGCCAACAGACAGGCGGAGGACAATGTACCACCCACAGTATCACAACCTACCAATCCGCCACCTTTTCCGGGGCGGATTCACCGCGGATAAAAACACGGCAGAAACAGCCATTTCAAAGGAAAAACGCTCACCTCTACACACCCCACGAGGAACGACGCCACCATGGAACCGGAACTCCAAATTCTCCCTGCCATAGTCTTCCTGCTCCTATACGACCATCATCAACGCCGGCGGCGAAGACAACGGTGTGTACTGCACCTACGACATAGGGGAGGGGGAGGCAAAAGTCAGGGACACACACACACAACACCCCCACCCCCACCCACTACAACACACACACCAATGCATATCCAAACATTACAGTAACAGCCATCAACCCCCCCCCGGAAGAATGCAAAGACAAAAGGAAATGAGTTCAACCATTGTAATATATCAAAATACAGTAACCAAATATATACAGATATATATATACACATTCATCAAAATATACATCACGATTAGTAGTGCAGGTAATGCACCATTCATTGCCCAAAATGCATGGGCAAGGACCAAATCAGATACCTGATCAAAACGGAGAGAACACTGCCGGGGCATCAGATAGAAATACAACAGGCACCTCAGGGGGAATGGAATGGGGGGCACCTCAGCCGGATGAGTGCACCACGCCAGATCCACGAGGGGGCTCCATGCCCATTGATGTATCCTGGGGAGTGCAAAGCCACAGTCTCTCAAGTCTCTACAGTGGGTGGGTTGCCCACTGTACCATCCTGGGGAGTGCAAAGCCACAGTCTCTCATGTCTCTACAGTGGGTGGGTTGCCCACTGTACCATCCTGGGGAGTGCAAAGCCACAGTTTCACAAGTCTCTACAGTGGGAGGGTTGCCCACTGTACCATCCTGGGGAGTGCAAAGCCACAGTCTCTCAAGTCTCTACAGTGGGTGGGTTGGCCACTGTACCATCCTGGGGAGTGCAAAGCCACAGTCTCTCAAGTGGATAACAGTCTCCACTGGTTCTGGAGGGGGACTGGTGCCCAGAGTGCTTCATCCTGCCAAGGTCAGAGGTAGTGGATGCATGTCTCCACTGCTTCTGGAGGGGGACTGGTGCCCAGAGTGCTTCATCCTGCCAAGGACTCAGGCAGTGGATGCATGTCTCCACTGCTTCTGGAGGGGGACTGGTGCCCAGAGTGCATCACTCTCCCCGTGACAGTCCCAGTTGCGTCACTGCCCCTGCCGCTCATGGGCTAGCGGTTCTTGACTTGGCGGTCCTAGCCCTGTTCAGCGGTGCTTGCCCTGTTCAGCGGTGCTTGCCATGGTGGTCTTTGCCCTGTTCAGCGGTGCTTGAGTTTGCACTTTCTGACATGTTTAGCAGTGCTTGCCATGGCAGTCTTTGCCCTGTTCAGCGGTGCTTGCCCTGTTCAGCAGTGCTTGCCATGGCGGTCGTTCATTGCCCAGCTGGGCTGGGGCTGGCGGTCCTTCATTGGGCAGCTGGGCTGTGGCTGGCGGTGGCCTCCTGGCCACTGACGATGGGGCTGCCCTCCTGGGCACTGACTCTGGCGGTGGCCTCCTGGCCAGTGATGATTGGGCTGGCCTCCTGGGCAGTGACTCTGGCGGTGTTCTCCTGGCCTGTGATGATTGGGCTGGCCTCCTGGGCAGTGACTCTGGCGGTGGCCTCCTGGCTAGTGACGATGGGGCTGCCCTCCTGGGCACTGACTCTGGCGGTGGCCTCCTGGCCAGTGACGATCGGGCTGCCCTCCTGGGCACTGACTCTGGCGGTGGCCTCCTGGCCAGTGACGATGGGGCTGGCGGTGGCTTCCTGGGCAGCGGGGATGATGGCGGTCTTCTCCGCCGTGCTGCTCCTCCCAGACTTTGCCGATTTCTTCTGCCCCTTCCCCACCTTGGGAGGAGTCACAGCTGAGCGGACACTCCCCCCGGGACCCTTGTGAGCGGCTTTGCTGGCTGGAGTCTTCCCCCACTCCCGCCAGTCACTGTCCAACTTCTGGTGCTTCACAGGGGGGGACTGGCTGTGCTGTGGCTCCGTGTCACACTGGCTGCCCTGGTGCCCGGTGCACTCCACATACCTCTAACAACAGGCACCACTGGTCCCGGAGATTTTTTAGCTGAGGTGCTAGTACGGGACCTATCAATTGGAGGGGGTGGGGCGATGGGCAAGAGGTCAAGCTTGGTCAGGAAAAGTTTCTTAGGAACACTCGGACGGGTAGCTGGAGGGGGTCTGGGAGTGGAGGAAGACTAGGTGGTTGTAGGAGGTGTAACTTTTGTGGCTTTGGGTGCAGATGCATGCACTGGAGGCTGTTGTGAGGTGGATGTATGTTGGGTGGGTGTGTGCCTGCGTTTGTGTACTTTGGGAGGGGGCGTCACAGACACACTGGGAGAGGACACAGGGGACGTGTAAATGGTAGTGGGGGTGGTGAGTGCAGGGGAGCGGGGTGTGCTGGTGGGTGTGCTGGTGCGGGACCTAGTGGATGTAGTGGTAGTGCATGCAGGTGAGAGTGTAGAGGAGACTGGGAGGGAGGAGTGAGACGACGAGGAGGGGGACACAGTGGAGGCAGTGGATGTTGCTGTGTCTGTATGTGTGTGATGCTTGCGTGAGTGCCTGTGGGATGTGTGGTGCTTATGTTTGCCTGAGCTTCCCTTGGGTGTTGACGTGTGTGCATGCTGGTCTGATGGTGTGCTTGGGATAGGCTGGGTTACAGGGGATTGGGTCTGGGTGGAGGAAGTTAGAGACAGGGACAATGGGTGCCATCAGTGCTGAGGCCAGAGTTTGCAGGGTTCGATGAAGGGCAGCCTGACCAGAATGAATGCCCTCCAGGAATGCATTTGTGTGTTGCAATTCCCTTTCTACACCCTGGATGGCATTCAAAATGGTAGACTGCCCAACAGTGAGGGACCTGAGGAGGTCAATGGCCTCCTTACTGAGGGCAGCAGAGGTGACAGGGGCAGGGTCTGAGGTGCCTGGGGGGAAGGTGATGCCCACCCTCCTGGGTGAGCGGGCACGGGGCGAAGGCTGAGGGGCTGCTGGGAGGGCGGTGCTGGTAGGAGGGGTGGCGGCTGTACCTGTAGAAGTGGGGGGCACAGATTTTGCCGCCACCACAAGGGAGCTCCCATCGGAGGACGAGTCTGTGTCGCTCGTTGCAGATCCTGTGACCGCCGTGGTGCTCCCCTCGCCCTCCGTCCCACTGGTGTATTCCGAGTCTGTGGTGTGGCCCTCCATGGCCATGTGGGATGCAGCTCCCTCGTGCTCTGGTGCCACTGTACCTCCGCCTGATGATGCTGATGCACGCAAGAACAGGGAGACCACAAAAAGGGGGGGGACGAAAGAAGAAAGACAGGTTGAGTGCATGGTTTAACGCTACAGTTGGCGGACAATACAGACCCAGCAGCCACCTGCACAACGCCGCGCTGTTGGCCTCTACAGATGCAGTTCCCGGGATATGGCCTACATGGCTGTGGTGGACATCTGCACACATAGATGACACAGGGGCATGTATACCTGTACTTGGCACTCTACAGAGGTGGGGTGGAGTGCCACATGGCCTGCATTATGGAGGGGCCTAGCCTCCGGAACTCGCCCTGGCCTAGGGAAACCCACAGTCCTCCTCCCCCACCCAGACACCTTCACTGCGCGCAAAGTCCGCAGAATGATGTTGTACTCACCGCCTTGTGTCTGCTGTGATGCCCTCAAGCGCCCATCCAACTCAGGGTAGGCCACCGCCAGGATCCGGAACATCAAGGGGGTCATAGTTCGACGGGCACCCCTCCCATGTTGGGAGGCCATCCCCAGCTGAGCCTCCGCCGTCTTCTTGCTCCAGCGGCGAATGTCCTCCCATCTCTTCCAGCAGTGGGTGCTCCATCTGTGGTGGACCCCCAGGGTCCGAACTTCCTTGGCGATGGCACGCCAAATATCCTTCTTCTGGTGGGCGCTGACCTAGATGAAATGTACAGGGGAAGAAGAGAAGTCATTAGCAACTGCACCGTCGAAGTGAGTGGCCCACATCCCTAGCCTTGCCATGTAGCACATGCATTCACAGTCCTTCATGCACGCAGAACTGTGGCCCCTTCCTTCTTACAACCAGCCCCCTACACTCAGGCATAGTCCATACAATGTGCTCCCTGTGTACTTACCTGTTTGTCTGGAGGACCGTAGAGTAGCGTCTACTGGGGGAGGACCCCGTCCACGAGCTTCCCAACTCCTGTGCAGTGAAGGCAGGGGCCCTTTCCCCAGACGCACGAGCCATTGTCTCTTCCAGACCGAGGTCACAGCAGCACTTGCAGTGTAGGTCCTCTCCTGTCGAAGATCAGGTATCGAGTGATTGAACAGATAGAAAATGGCGGTCACGTCCGCTGCGGTGATGGCCGCGGCGGTGCGTATCATCACCCCCGGCCCACTTCGTCATTGGCTCCTGGGACCCATAGGGTCCAATGTTAACCAATGCAGCATTGCGCCGCGGTCTTCGACCGCCTACCGCGACAGTGTACAATGCCAGCGCAGTTACCTCACATCCCATTGTCCCAGTTTAGAGGTCAGGCAGCCGCCATTTCAGGGGCCCACATGGCTTCAATTTCAACTGCGTCACACATACCTAGGCCTAGACTGAACACACATACAGGCAACTTTTTGGATTATGTTTCGTGTTCTGTGTAGACTATGGGTACATACCTCTGAGTTGTTTGACTCTGTGGTCGCTGCTGTCCTTCCTAGGCACCGTCAGCTGGGACATGTGAGGAGATGGCGGAATCCTCCGGTGTACCGACCACTGGTGGACCTGTTGACAATGGATGAGCGACATTTAATCATCACCTACAGGTTTGACCGTGCCACAATCCAGGAACTGTGTACCCAGTTGGAGCCTGACCTGATGTCAGCAATCCGCCATCCCACAGGGATCCCCCCTCAAGTGCAGGTGCTATCATTGCTCCATTTCCTTGCAAGTGGGTAATTTCAAACAACAGTGGCCATAGCATCAGGGATGCCCCAGCCTATGTTTTCCAATGTGTTGTCCAGAGTGTTGTCTGCCCTGCTGAAACACATGCAGAGCTACATCGTTTTCCCTCAGGTGGAGGATTTGGCTACAGTTAAAGGGGACTTCTATGCCCTTGGACATATCCCTAACATCATAGGTGCCATTAATGGGACCCATGTAGCTCTGGTCCCCCCCCACAGGAGTGAACAGGTGTACAGGAACCGGAAGAGTTATCATTCGATGAATGCACAGATGGTATGTTTGGCAGACCAGTACATCTCCCAGGTAAATGCTATGTTCCCTGGCTCTGTGCATGATGCCTACATCCTACGGAATAGCAGCATCCCTTATGTGATGGGTCAACTCCAGAGGCACCGGGTGTGGCTATTAGGGACTATGGTTACCCCAACCTGTCATGGCTACTGACCCCAATGAGGAATCCCAGGACCAGGGCAGAGGAACGCTACAATGAGGCCCATGGGCGGACTAGGAGGGTGATCGAACGCACCTTCGGCCTCCTGAAGGCCAGGATCAGATGCCTCCATATGACAGGTGGTTCCCTATTCTACTCACCAAGGAAGGTGTGCCAGATCATCGTGGCCTGCTGTATGCTTCACAACTTGGCTTTGCGAAGACAGGTGCCTTTTCTGCAGGAGGATGGTCCAGATGACGGTGTTGTAGCAGCTGTGGAGCCTGTGGACAGTGATGAGGAGGAAGCAGAGGAAGAAGACATTGACAACAGGGACTCAGTTATCCAGCAATATTTCCAGTGACACACAGGCGAGTACACATTCCTGCCTACTACAAGTACTTTCACACTTCTACCTCTATCCTGTCTGTTGATTTCAACCAGTATATGGTAACTGAGTTGTACATTTCCATTACGGTTTCACAGGTGTGGTTACCAACGTGTGTCATCTGCTTAGATTCCTCATGGACTTGAGATGTGTGACATAGGTATGTTGACATTACATATGAGATCAGATTTTGTCACTGTCATTGCTAATACACATTTTCAAAATCACAGACTGACTCCAGATTGTGTTGTGCTTCAAGGGTGTTTATTGAAGTGCTAAATATTTGAGGTGGGTGGTAAAATTGTGATGGGTGATGGTGGAGGAATGTCCATGGCAGAGTCCAGTCTATTAGTCTCACAGGTGCACTGCCTATATGGGTATAGGAAGTGGAGCTGGGGCAGTTCCAATATGGACAGGGTTACAAAGTGGGACAGTGGGATGACAATCAGGGTGGTCTCATTTCTTGGCAGGGGTCTTGGCATCGTGCTCTGTCCTGTTCCTGGATCTCAGGGACCGCTTGCGGGGTGGTTCTCCGTCTGCAGGGGGTGGGGTGCTGGTGTGGTGGTCCTGTGGTGGTGCCTCCTGTCCACTAGCGCCGGCGGAGGTGGTGGGAAGTTCATCGTCCATGCTAGTGTCAGGGGCCCCTTGGAGTGCCACAGTGTCCCTCCTGGTGTTAAGTATGTCCTTCAGCACCCCTACGATGGTGCCCAGGGCGGAGCTGATGGCTCTGAGATCCTCCCTGAAGCCCAAATACTGTTCCTCCTGCATGCGCTGGGTCACCTGAAACTTGGCCAGTACCGTTGCCATCGTCTCCTGGGAGTGGTGGTAGGCTCCCATGATGGAGGAGAGGGCCTCGTGGAGAGTGGGTTCCCTAGGGCTGTCCGCCCCCTGTCGCACAGCAGCCCTCCCAGTTCCCTGTGTTCCTGGGCCTCCGTCCCCTGGACTGTGTGCCCACTACCACTGCCCCCAGGTCCCTGTTGTTGTTGGGGTGGTGGGTTATCCTGGGTTCCCTGTAGTGGTGGACACACAGCTGATTGACGTGTCCTGGGTACGGAGGTATGGGCCCGCTGGGTGGGTGCTGTGCTGGGTTTACCAGAGGGTGGAAGGTCTGTGGTGGCTTATGACTGGGTGTGGGGAACCGACTGTCCCGAGGCCCACGATGGTCCGGGCTGGTCATCTGGATCCAGTAGGACAGAGCTGCTGTCATCACTGTGGGCCTCTTCTGGGGGTGGGGTAGAGATGTCTGGACCCTCCTGTCTGGTGACATTGGGAAGTGGTCCTACAGGGGTATAAAAGCATGATTATTGCATCTGTGTGTGTCATGGTGTGCAAGGGGTGACTGTGTACCCCAGTGCTAGCACTCCTGTGTGGGGGCTTGTGTGATGATGGTTGAGGGGGGTGTTATGGGTATGTGCAATGGGCATGCTTTAGTGAGGGGTGTCCATGCTTTGTTGTGTCATGCAGGGCTTGGGGTTTGGATGTGTGGTTTGTGTTAGTAGTACATTAGTGAGGAGTTGGAGTGATAGGGGAGGGGGTGAGGGTGGGGGTCTGTGATAGCATGCAGGTAGGGTGGGGGATATGATAGTTATGATTTGACTTACCAGAGTCCATTCCTCCACCGACTCCTCCAAGGCCCTCTGGATGCATAATGGTCAAGACCTGCTCCTCCTATGTTGTTAGTTGTGGGGGAGGAGGTGGGGGTCCGCCACCAGTCCGCTGTACCGCGATGTTGTGCCTGGAGACCACAGAACGCACCTTCCCCCTTAGGTCGTTCCACCTCTTCCTGATGTCATCCCGATTTCTTAGGTGCTGTCCCAATGCGTTGACCCTGTCGACTATTCTTCGCCATAGCTCCATCTTCCTAGCTATGGAGGTGTGCTGTACCTGGGATCCAAATAGCTGTGGCTCTACCCATACGATTTCCTCCACCATGACCCTGAACTCCTCCTCCGAGAACCGGGGGTGTCTTTGCCGTGCCATGGGGTGGTGTAGGTGATGTGTGGGGTGGTGTATGTGGTGATAAGTGTGATGATATGTATTGGTGTGTGGTGTTTTGTGCATGGAAGTAGTGTGAGTGATGGTGTTGTGTGCCTCTGAATGGTGGGGTTGTCTATGCTGTGCTGTCTCTCTGGCCTTCATCTAAATTTTTGGTCATAGGGGTTTGTGGGTAATGTGGGTGTGTGTTTTATATAGTATTGATTGTGTGACAGTGGTGTGTGTATGTGCATCAGGTGTGTGTATTTCGAACTGTTCAACGTGGCGGTGTTTTGGAGATGTGTGTGTATTTTGAGCACGGCGGTGTGTACCAGCAATGGAATACCGCAGTTGAAAGACCGCCGCATGGATTCGTGGGTCGTGATAGCATGGGCGTGTTTTTGTTGGCGTGACGGTGGAGGATTTGTTTTCGCCAGTTTATCACTGACCTTTGGTGTGGCGGACTTGTGTGGGTGTCTGAATTTTGACGGATTCCGAAATGTGTGTCCTAATAGCTGTGGCGGAATACCGCGGCCGCGGCGGTGTGTTGGCAGTCTTCTGCACGGCGGTAAGTGGCTTTTATCGCCAATGTTGTAATGACCCCCAAAATAATTTCATCAGCTTAAGTTAGCATGGACAAAATATAGGCCTTACATTTGATGGTGGCCATTCAGTTAGTCACAAACCATGTAAATTTAATTTTATCATTAAAATAATTCACACATTAATCTGTAAGTATAATTATGTAAAGACTAAACATTTATCAAGAAAATCTCAGCTCTCACAGATTCCCTTCCTGCATATAAACAATCATCCCCTCAACGCAGATAACCTTGCTCCATGGTGCAAGGGTGCCTGCATTGGTGCTAGGCAGCAATTTGTGCACCAGCGCAGGGGACAAGGACAAGAATGCGCCATGTCTTGTAGATATGGCACATTCCTGGCCTTTTCTTTTGAAGCAGGGCAGAGAAACAAGAAGGTTTGTGGTGCTGCTCTGCATCAAAAGTTTGTTAATATGGCCCATAGTGTATCACAGTTTATTTCTAATTTTTTAATAAAAAAAAAATGTTTGGATTCATACTGGTGTGGTACTCCCGTGGTGCTGCTGATTGTTTTTAAAAAAAATATCTAAACTTGTAAATATTTTCCCTACCTGTTACCTTTTTACTAAAGTGGTAATAGGTATGGGAAAAATACCAAACATAATACCTACCTACACTGAACGGCATAACTACAACACAAGAAAACGTGAGCTGAAACAAGATTGCTGGCTTTCACTTTTGTTAAGGCAGTTATTAGACAATCAACTAATGACTTGTCAGAGCTATATACTACCGCTGCCACAGATGTATCTGAATTAAGAACTCTTAAAATGTATGAAATACTTACGCTACTTACATGCAATAAAGAAAAGAATCATCTGTGCACCATAAAAAATATTATCCTTCTAAATTTCATAAAAATCCGACTGACGTTTTTCATGCTATGCAAAATACAAGAGTCCATGGAATTTTACACCTGTTTTGGGACATCCCTTTTATTTTCCACCCCCTTGACCAAATGTCGCAAAACTTTCAGGACTCCAAGAATAAAATGTGAGCAGCAGGTCTGCAAAGTTTCGGCAGAAAGTTATTAAGGTACAAAAGTCAAAACAACACAACCTCTGGTCACCCTAACTGTAACCAAGGGTGACTACGCCAGTATGTAATATATATATATATATATATATATATGTATATATATATATATATATATATATATATGTGTGTGTGTGTAGATTTTTGCTTATATATGTGTACATATATATATAACACATACACAATAATACATATATATATACGTATATAGAGATCTTCACCATGCTGTCCCAGATATGTGATATCCAAGTGGGTTACCCACTCTGGGGGTTGCACACAGTATTCCAAATCTGTCTTGGTTCCATTGGCACATACTGAAGCTAATTCCCAAAAAGATTTATTATCCTTAGCTATCAATATGTCATGCTAATTTCCCCACAAAGAACTTTCCCAATCATTCTTGGCTTTGGCACCAAGCTGATTGTCAGTACATCTGGCATGTTGAGAGAGATGCAACTGATTGTGAATTTGAGCAAAATTGTAACCCAAATTGCTAACCCCCCCCAGAGGTCTTCCCCTACCTGGTTGTACCGCATTTATGCAAAAAGATGTGAACCCATTCCTACATATGGGAGCGGAGCACCAAGTCTCCTGGAAGAGACATGTGTCATGGGCTTCTATACCATGTCCCCAATCTGATTCTGACAGCAATTTACTAACCCCTGCTACATTCCAGGACAATATTTCAATCTGGTTTGGCGGGCCTTTAGTATACCTACAAAAATCATATATACTGGGGGCTCCATCTAGGTTGTTACTATCAGCAGCCTCTGCTTTGTGCACCCAATTGCATTCCCATCCTTTGCTCTTGAAAGCGAGGATAATTTACGATCATTTACGTGGGGCCATAGGAGTATTCGGAACCCCAGACTAATGATCCAACAATTCCCCTTCACAATTTTGCCTACCCAAGTTAGTTCTGGGTAGACTCTTTATTATCAGTCAGTTTGTTCCACTGATTTTCCTTGGTCCAGGATTGCCTTGGTCATCACAGGTAGCACAATTTACTAATTTATTAATTTAGATTGGGCTTCATATTTGTTTTGAGGTCTGTACTTGATCAAAAATATTAAACACTTAACTGTGGCCTCAACAAATTTTTAAAAACTGCATGGCGTTACAAGCCTTCAAAGCCAACACAAAACAGTGACCCTACCCTTCCCACTAAATCAACAACAGTGAAAATACAGGGAAGATCACAGTAAAATAATGAAGAGCCCCTCGAGGTCACCAGAAGGGGCATATTTTAGAGTAGTAAATCAGTGAAGCTTTTGCCACCAAAGAGACAGAAGCCAACCAGTACCTTGAAATAAACATTAGGGGGT
Organism: Pleurodeles waltl; assembly: GCF_031143425.1. Lineage (NCBI taxonomy): Eukaryota > Metazoa > Chordata > Amphibia > Caudata > Salamandridae > Pleurodeles > Pleurodeles waltl. The sequence continues at coordinate 523,124,007 of NC_090443.1, forward strand.
AGCCCAACCCAGCCTCCTCCGGGGTCTGATGGGCTTGGGTAGGCCTGCTGTTGGCCTGGGCTTTTCCAGGGCTTGGCCTTGTTGCTGCGGGAGTAGCATGCATGCTTTCAGCTGCTGGGGCAGTGGGTGTCGGTGCCTCCTTTGAGCAAGGGTTGTTGGTCAAGGTTGTCCCACGATAGTCAGCAGCCCCCACTGGGTAGAGATGTCCTGTACTGCAGGAGAAGCAGGCCCACTTTTAGGTGCTGGGACCGTGGGCATGGCCTTGGATACTCCTCTGGTGAAAGTGTTGTTGCATTGTGTAACTTGCTCTCCCGTCACTCACAGTTTTCTCATCAATAATTTTATTGCCAATGTTGCATTAATAATATCAATTATGCCATAGAAGGTGTAATCAGTAATGAAATATGTGGAGGAATTAGCTATGTATGGTGAAGGTGCAACTTATAGTTACATTAGAGCGTGAGTTATAGTTATTTGAGCTAACTGTAACTATAACTGTTAACTTTCTATGGTTTTGTGCAAGGAAATTCAGAACATAACTGTAACATACCTGCATCCTTTAGTTTTTTTCAGTGAATTTCTATGGGTTTTTAGGTACCCAGGTACATATTACCAGCACCATGCCAAGCCTTCAGCTGGGCACTGTGAGGAGAGCCAGCTTTCTGCCAAATTTGGTGCAATTCCGTTCAGTGTTTCGGACTTTAATTGTGTTAAAAAATGTGGAAAATCCTGTTGAAGTAGAATGAGGAAAAAGTGTTCTAGGACCCCCCCTTTTTCTCAGCCTCTGCTTGACTGATCACCCCAAAACTTTCAATACAGCAGCTGAACTGACCAAACTATACGTTTTGAAAATTTAGTGAAGGCGACAAAGTTATTAGTGGAACTAGGTAATATGCATATATATATATATATATATATATATATATATATAGTTCTTTATAGATCTATATCTATATCTATATATCTATATATATATATATATATATATATATATATAGTTCTTTATAGATCTATATCTATATCTATATATCTATATATATATATATATAAATATATATATATATATATATATATATATATATATAGATCTAGATAGATATATATTACCTGGTGGTGGTCCTCACTAGGTAGGTATAGTTAGGACCTAGTTTCTGCAGAAAAAGCTGTTTTTTGCGTGCCTATATTTTTGGTACTGCTTGACGAATCTTCATGAAAGTTTCCTAAACAATTTGACAGTCACATGAGCGGCTGCCTGGAAAGTTTTGGGTTGATCTGTTTAGCAGGGGCCAAGATAAAGGGGAGGTCAAAAGTAGGGTGTTTCCAATGTTAACTCCCATAGGAAATTTTGAACAGCAATAGTGCCAAAACGACTGGATGGAATTACACCAAATTGGGCAGAAAGATAGTTCTTGGTGCAGAAAGAGCCCTTTTTGCTGTTTGGTGTAAATCCGTTCAGTAGTTTTTGAGATATTAAAGAAAATCCAAATTTGTATATACAGGGACGCGAAGGATTTACATCCCCTCCTGACCTCATGCAGAGATCTGATTGGCTGCCAACACTTCAACAAGGAAGTGTTGGCAGCCATGTTGAGACTTGGATTCAGCCGAGTCCCAAAAAAATAAAAAAAATAAGAAAAGTGGGCAGAGTACAGATACCCTGACCCCTTGGCTCTGGTGGTGGGGTCCCAGAGGGACCCTCCCAGGCAAAAAAATCATTTTTTTAAAACAAATTTCAGTCGATATCACAGTGTATCCGTGAATCCTCTGAATATTGTTTTAAAAAACCAAGCATGGGCTCCTGCGCTTGTTTCTTAATAAACCCCAGTGGTGGGCCAGGTCCCGGGGTCATTGTTATTTTAATGTGGGGCACCTGCCCTCTACCTCCCCAGGGCATTCCTGCAATGATGAGCAGGGGGGCTGCGTGACCCCCTGCAGCCCTGGGGCCCTTGGGACCACCACTTCCCCGGGGCAAAGTGTGAAAAATAGAACGGGGGTCCATAGTTAACCCCTGCAGCCCCAAGGATCACCACCTCCCCAGGACTATTCTATGTTGGAGGGGGTGATGTAGCCCCCCTCATGGAGCCACTGATGGCCCTGGGGACCTCCACCCCCAGGACCAGCTCCTGCTATGTCCTGGGGTGCCCACCCCCAGGACATAGCTGTTTGCTATGACCTGGCGGCAGCTTTGATGCTACTGTCAAATCATACCAAACACTCTATTACATTACATTAGGGCTCAAGTCACAGTTACTTGAGATAACTCCAACTATAGCTGATAAATTTCTATGGTTTGGTACGTTTAAAATGTAAGCCTAACTATAACATTCCTGTAACCTTTGTTTTTAAGAATATATATATATATATGTATGTATAAATTTGCAAAAATACATTTTGCGAGTATAGAGGTAATCACCATTACGATTATGTTATGAGTTATGTTAAGATGAACTACTTTTTATTTAATTGGACTATCAGTCCCAACATGCATTATTTTTGTCAGAAGGTGATTAGCTATAAAAAGATGAAAATGGATTGTAGGATTTTAGAACTCGACAAAGACCGTGCTGGTCGAAATGCGTTGTTCTTTTTTGCTCACAGTCATTCAATAAATAATTCATACACAATCCCTGGTGGAGTGCTCTACCCAACGTTTCTTTTTTCAAATACATATATTTATATATATATATATATACATGCACAAAACCATAGATTGTGAGAATGTATAGAAAATATGCTTTCAAAGTAGCTTCTGAAGCACTTACCATAACCTCCATGGGAAAATCATGTGAAAACAGTTTTCTCTCAAATATGATTCATGAAAACCCAGGAGGGTAAAATCACCTTATAACACACCACAATTCCTAATATTAATTTGGTTCCATCAACAATGATTTATATTGTAACTAAAATTCTCCTTTTTGTGACCCCCAAAACCTGCTTTTCGCTACAATACATTTCAATGGAGTCCTATAATGTATATTGCTCCCAAGATGGCTGCCATCACTTTCTGGTTGAAGTGCTGACAGCCAATCAGATCTCACCATGAGATTTGTGCTTGGACTCCACCCAGATATAAATATTTATTTTTCCTTTTATTTCTCAAAAACATCCAACTGGATTTACACTAAATAACAAAAAGCACTGTTTCTGGACCAAGAGCTACGTTCTTGCCAAATGTGGCGCAACTCCATCCAGCAGTTCAGGCTGTGGTCGTGTCTAAAATCTCTATGGGAATTCAAATGGGAAACACACTTTTTTTGATGCCCCTTTTTTCTCGGCCCATGCTTGACAGATCACCCCAAAACTTTCCATGCACAAGATTCTTGGGCACACTCTGTAATATATATACACACACACATATACACAATGCAGAGAGGAGATGAGTGTAAGACTCAAAAAGCATGAGAAACCCATAAAGCCTGAAAAGCACAGACGTTTTGAAGTGACAAACAATACTATGAGCGTGGCCAGATTTTCTAATTTGCTCAAAGATTTGATACCATGAAACAACAAAGATTACCAGAGGATAACAGGTAACTACAGGAGAAAAAAGTATCAGAAATAGACTCTGAGTTCAGCTCAGGATTTTCACTAGTTTGAGATATTATGGATTTGCCTGTTTAAAGAAAGATGAGAGGGAGCTGGGGATAGAGAACCGAAGTTATGTAGATTGGAATACCGCTTCATCATCAGATTGCATACGATGCCTGCATGGACTGAACAATGATGAAGAATCACATGTACACCTGTGATGATCCACATATGAGCATAATGGACAAAAGAACATGACATATATTAATTGTTGTGTTTAACATAATTGGTTGATGCCCCTCAAGTTATGGCAAACAGCATTTTGCCAATGTACAAAGAAAGCACAGACCATATAGTCACCATACCACTATAAACAAAGTAGGATGTTTAGATGAGCGATCCAAGGTTGGGAAGGGACTGGCCCCAGAGCAAAGAGCTTTTCAGGACTTAAACTATACTTGCTGGGAGAACTGGTGCAGGCTGAGTGATAGGAATTAAGCACTAAGTGGCAGTGCCCCTGAGACATAACCAGGCCACTAAGTGCAGTTTAATTTTATACTCAGTATGAGTATACTAGTGTAACTCATTTAACCAGATAGACGTGAACTCATGCATGGAGTAATATGACATAATAAAGCATATGCAGGGATCACAGCCAGTGATCATACTACAACCTTGTTATAAAAAGCCCCACAGATGAACATTATGAGACATAGACGATGACACATGATAATTCTTTTGCAAATTCACATGCAATTGTGTGATGCATCATGAACTGTAACATATAGTACTTGTTAGAAATAGAGTCTCTGTTGGCAGTCAGTTTGCAGTCTGTCCAAGCTGGGGCCCTCACTCTAGTAAGGGAAATGGAGATACACACTCAAGATAACCCCTGATCATCCCCTTGGTAGCTTGGCATAAGCAGTCAGGCTTATCTTAGAAGCAATGTGTAAAGTATTTGTACCAACACATTCACATACAGTGAAACACTACAAAATGGACACCACACCAGTTTAGAAAAATAGGTAATATTTATCTAAATCAAACAAGACCAAAACAACAAAAATATAACATACACATAGTCAAGATATGAATTTTCAAAAAACATAAGGGTCTTACTCAATGGAAAACAATGGAAACGTTGATTGTACACAAAGTACCCAGTTTGCATCAAAAATAAAGCCGTACGGGCGAGTGTGCATTGGAAAAGTCAGCAATGCGACAATTCCTTATTCACCAGTGGGGTCATGCGACGTTTCTTCTCCGGTTGGGTCGGCGATGCGTAATTTTTCTCACCTGCAAGAGAGCAATGCGTCGATTTCCAGACTGGCACCTCAGAGCCGCGCAGGCTTGCAATGATTTTTGACGCCCAGCAACAATGCTTGAGAAATCTGGTCGCACAATGTAAGAAAACCTGGCTGTGTGGGGTTTGCGTTGTTATCAGCAACTGTAAGCGGGTGTTGCATTGTTCCTCCAGCCACGATGCGTCGATCTCCCAGCCGCGATGCAGGTGGAGCATCAATTTTGGCCACGAAGTGGGTGGTGCGTAGTTTGTCAGCCACGTTGCAGGTGATACAAAAATGTCCCCGCACTGTGTTTTATGCGTGGATTTCAGTCCTTGTTCTGCCAACCTCACCTTTAAAGGGCACAGTGACTGGATGAGGTACCACTTGGCAGGGCAGGAGTCTCAGCGGAGAGTCCATGTACTGACAGAGGAAGTCTTTGATGGCCCTGAGACTTCAAAACAGGAGGCACGCTCAGTTCAAGCCCTTGGAGATTCCTCTCAAGCAGGAATGCACAGCAAAGTCCAGTCTTCACCCCCTTTCACAGGCAAAAGCAGCAACTGCTGGATAGCCCATCAAAGCACAGGCAGGGGGAGCACTTCTTCTCAGCTCTTCAGCTCTTGTCTTTGGCAGAGGTTTTCTCTTGAATCCAGAAGTGATCTAATGTCTGGGGTTTTGAGTCCAATACCTATACCCCTTTCTGCCTTTGAAGTAGGCAAACTTCAAAGGAAAGTCTCTGCTGTTCACAAGATCCTGCCTTGCCCAGTCCAGGCCCCAGACTTACACCAGGGGGTTGGAGATTTCATTGCGTGAGGGCAGGCACAGCCCATTCAGGTGTAAGTGACCACTCCTCCCTCTGCTCAAGCTCAGATGGCTCATCAGGATATGCAGGCTACACCCCAGCTCCATTTGTGTTACTTTCTAGAGGAGATTCACAAACAGCCCAACTGTCAGTCTGACCCAGACAGGGAATCCACAAACAGGTAGAGTCACAGAATGGTTTAAGCAAGAAAATGCCTACTTTCTAAAAGTGGCATTTTCAAACTAACAATCTAAAAACTCAACTAAAAGATGTATTTTCAAATTGTTCAGAGACCCCAAACACCAAATTTCCATCAGCTCTCAAAGGGAAACTGCACTTTAAGAATATTTAAATACCACCCCCATATTAACCTATGAGAGAGATAGGCCTTGCTACAGTGAAAACCTAACTTGGCAGTATTTCACTGTTAGGACATGTAAAACACAGCAGTACATGTCCCACCTTTCACATACACTGCCCCCTGCTCATGGGGCTACATAGGGCCTACCTTAGGGGTGCCTTACATGTAGAAAAGGGAAGGTTTAGGCCTGGCAAGTGGGTACACTTGCCAAATTGAATTGTCAGTTTAAAACTACACACACTGCAGTCGTAGTTCTGTGCCATGTTTACATGGCTAGTCATGTCACAATCAGTGCTGCAGGCCCACTAGTAGCATTTGATGTACCAGCCCTGAGCACCTCTAGTGCGTTTTACTAGTGACTTACTAGTAAATCAAATATGCCAATCATAGAAAAGACAATTACATATATAATCTACACAGAAGCACTTGTGCACTGGTCAGAAGTCGTAAAGTGACCAGAGTATCAAAAACAGAAAAAACAGAGTCCAGCACACAGTCAAAACATGGGAAGCAAAGGCAAAAAAGACAGGGGAGACCACGCCAAGGATGCCAGGCCTAACAGTACTGTACCATTATATACAGGTCACACTAACTATACCATCACTATAAACCTAGTAGAATGTTTAGATGAGTGGTCTCATGTTGTATTTGGAACAGTCTGTTTGTGGGTGAGGATTGGCCCCGTAGTAAAGAGTTTCCCAGCAATGAGCGTTTTCTTATTGAGAGAACTAGTCATATTGTGCAATAAGCTCATGAGCACCAAGTGGGTGCCCCTGGAAAAAGATACAAGCCACTAAGTACTTTTAATTTTAGGAAACCCATTAGGACAATCACGTCAATACAGGCTTCACTCACATGACCTGATATATGCAAAATTATGATCAGTGTCAAACACTAAACAACTATTATTAAACACAATTGCAATATAAAATCCATGGGGGTCTTAGTAAGTGACAAAAGGTGTACAATGAAATGTTAAGATTTAGAATTACCATCATTGAAAAGTCTGCCTTCATGTTTGTAAATATGTTTTTTTTTTAAACTACTAATCCCATATTGCCTCATCATACGTATATTGGGCCAACATATATGTGAGAAAACCGGGCTGATTGCGGATGCCCCCTAACTGTTTGCCCCCATTTTTTACTATTTGCTGGTGTTTTCCTGACTCTGATGGTGCCCTGAGTACTGCTAATCAGTCCCAGGGCCTGTGCTCTATGTAAAATGAGTATGCAAATTAGGCTAATTATAATTGGTTATGTCAACCTACCTATTAGTCCCTATTCTATGGTAGGGCATATAGATTTAGGGACCTCGGCAAAGGTGGTGCAGCCATAGGTGCACTGCTGATGTTCCCAGTGTAATTTTAAAGGCAGGCTTGCCTTGCTGGCTGCCTTTAAAGTAAAGTTATATGCAAATTCAGTTTTGGAATTAAAAGTACTTCCAAAGTCTTAAACTACCTTATTTTCACATATAAGTCAACCCTAAGGTGTGTCCTAGGTGACCCCAGGATTGAGTGCAACGTAACTATAAGCAGGTACTTTCTAAAATATGTTTTATAAGCCCTGGTGAGGAAAAATAGCCACATTTGTTTTCCCTCATTGTAGTGAATAGGCTCCATAGACTAAAATGGGGAGACTTTATTTTAATTCATAAAGTCTCCAAAGCAGCTGCATATGTCAAGTTTGGTCTCAAACCGATTGTTATAATAAATTCAACAACTTGCCATTGTTGGATTTAATATAACTAGTTCAGGGAAAGAGTTTAGGAACTCTTCCTAAAAGTTACCAGTTTCAGCTCTCTAGTGCCCTTTTGTGATTGGGCACCCTCTGGCAGCTTGGCCACGCTGCCTTGATGAGATGTGAAGTGGCCTGGGATGAACACATAGGAAGTGCCTGGGGGAGGAGATCTGCCTCAGCAGATGGTGAAACAGGACTAGGGGAGAGCAGCCAAACTGGTGTTCAAAGGAGTGAAGGACATTTGGAGCAGCTAAGGACCTCCCCTATTTCCTGCAAACCCAGACAACCAGGTGCCCTCTTGATTAGGCTAGGAGATGGCAGTAGAGAGGTGTGTTAAAGATTTTTAGCCACACCAGTGGGTGGGCTCAGCCGGACCTAACCTCCAAAATGCAATTTCTGCCATTTTGGATTTTTAAGGAATGTTGCTTTCTGGGATTGATTTTTGCCACTCTTACCGGGAAGTGGTCACCGAAGAGGGTAGAGGCCTGCCTGTGATTGGACAGTTGCCCACCCCTGCTTTTCAAACCTCTGATCCTTACGAGGAACAACATCAGAAGAAGAAGGACTGCCCTGCTGGACCCCTGACCTGCCCTAGGATACTGCACGCTGAAGGACTGCACCAGCTGCATACTTGGGCTTCACCACAAAAAAGGACTTTGCCTGTCTTCAACTGGTTCAAGAAGGGACTCCTTGCTTGCTACTGGTGAAAAATAGCTAACCAGAGTCCCCTGCATCAAAAGCTGAAGGAACTGACCAGCTGACCAGTGACTAGTAGTCATTTTTAGATTTGAACCAGGTGCATTCTAGGAGTTGGAGTCCTACCTATCAAGGAGCAACTCAGAGCTTCTGGAACCTTGAGGTGAGGTGTGGACTCCTCAAGGACCTTCTAAGACCTTCTGGAAGAAGATCCAGAGGTTTGGAGTGGTTTGGAGAACATTTTGGAAAAAAAGCTCTATAAAGGGGCCAACCCAGCTTGGTGAAACAAGCTGGCTTCCCTCAACTGTGACCCGGCCTGATTTGCAGGTTCACACAGCTGAAAAGCTCCAGAGCCCCAGACTTCCAGGATTTCATCAGGGGCTGCTGGAAAGGTGATCCAATGCCCTTGCATTGAAATTGGATTGCTGTGGAGGGTCGGAAGGAAAAAGCTACAAAAAAGTGACAAAGTCGGAAAGTAAAAAGTTGGCCGGGACCTCCTGTGCAGGGTATCCGAGGAGGGCTCCAGGGACATCAAATGAAGATTCAGCTTTGACCCAGATGAAGATTTCTGTCCTGAAAAATCATCTAACTTTGAAGGTAGAATTTTTCACTGAGGTCTCCTGCAGCGCGCATCTGAAGAGGGCTCTAGGGAGGTCGGATGAGATTGGTAACTTCGTCCCACTGAAGAAAATCTTCAAGAAAAAGACTAAGGTGGTTATTATGACCCTGGCGGTATTATAACCGCAGGGCCAAAATGACGGGAGCACCGCCAACTGGCTGGCGGTGCCTCCCGGCGTATTTTGACCGCTGCGGTAGTGCCGCGGTCGCACCGCCGGGGCTGGCGGTTTACCGCCACAATGGCCCCGGCAGATGTAATCCGCCAGGGCAGCGCTGCTTGCAGCGCTGCCCTGGGGATTACGACCCCCCTACCGCCAGCCTGTTTCTGGCGGTTTGCACCACCAGGAAGAGGCTGGCGGTAAGGGGTGTCCTGGGGCCCCCTAACAGGACCCCGGCCAGCTTTTCACTGTCTGCATAGCAGACAGTGAAAAGCGCGACGGGTGCAACTGCACCCGTCGCATGGCGCAACACCGCCGGCTCCATTAGGAGCCGGCTCCTATGTTGCGGCCTCATTCCCGCCAGCCCAGCGGGAATGTCATAATGGGGGCCTCGTGAGTGCGGCCGCATTGGCGGCCGCACGGCGGTTACCGCTACCGCCGCCCGCCAAGTTTGTAATGACCCCCTAAGTCCGAAGGTAAACTTTTGACTGAGGCCTCCCGCTTGCTGTAGCCAAGTAGGGCTCCACTGCAATTGGCCTCATACTTTGACTTTGCCCCGGTCTAGTGCAACCAGATGACCAGATTGGGGCTTTTAGTTTCTATGCACTACAAAACATTAATTTTGTTTAAATTCATATCTCTGGGTCCCCTTATCCGATTTTAATCATTTTAGAGTCATTTTAAAGATAAAAATATGCGCTATTTTCATAAGTTGATGTTGGATTTTTATTGTGTTTTGTCGTTTACTTCTCAACTGTTTTGTGATTTTTAGATGCTTTAAACACCTGTCTCCCAAGTTAAGCCTTGTCACTCATTGCCAAGCTACCAAGGGTTGAGCGGGGATTAATTTAATGAGACCTGACTGGACCTAGTGGGGGTTAGTGGCCCATTGCTACGTGTAGGTACCTGCCCTTACCAATCATCCAGTTTTCAACAGTATATAAATGGAAAGCAAAAAGGAACTTGCATACCCTGTACAAGACTGTTGAGAGGAAACAAAATGGTGTGTGTATTATGGTGATGCCAACTGAATAAAACAGTTTTGGTGAAGAGTTCCCTGGAGCACCATGTCTCCTTGCTATGACTACATTGTAAAGGAAAAAGGGTTAGTCTCTGATGTCAGCACCTTGGCATGCTGCATCGTGAAGTATTTGGGATGTATATATATATATATATATATATATATATATATATATATATAATGGTTCACATTTTACATGCACAAAACCATATAAATTTAGCTGTTATACTTAGAGGTATTTCAAGTAACTATAACTCGTGCCCTAAAGTAACTATAACTCGCGCCCTAAAGTAACATGCACAGTTTTCTCATAAATAATTTTACTGCAAATGTTACAGTGATATTATCAATGATGTCATAGAAGATGTCATGAGTCTTGTAATATGTGGGGTAATTAGCAGCACATGGCAAAGGTGCAAGTTATAGTTACCTTACGGCACGAGTTATAGTTACTTTAGATAACTATAACTATAAGTTACCTAAGGGTGTGATTTATAGTTAGTTGAGTTAGCCATAACTGTAACTGCTTAATTTCTACGGTTTTGTACAAGTAAATTCAGAACCATACTCTCCCTGCAACCATTGGATTTTTCAGTGAATACATATAGGTAGTTATAGTTAGGACCAAGCTTCTATAGAAAAAGCATTTTCTGACGTGCCTATATCTTTGTCACCCATTAATGAATCTTGAGAAAATGCTCACTCCAGCTGCTGTCTCGAAAGTTTCAGGGTGATCCGCCAAGAGGAGGCCGAGAAAAAGTGGGCGGAGTCCCAAAACACGTTTTCCCCATTGTTAATTCCCATAGGTTTTTCAAACACAACTACAGCCTTAATCACTCGACAGAATTACACCAAATTTGGCAGAAAGGTAGCTATTGGTCCAGGAAGTACCCTTTTTGTTACTTGGTGTTAATCAGTTCAGACGTTTTTTAGATATTAGAGAAAAATCACATTTGTATATATAGGAACGCGAAGGCTCTGCAATTCCTCCAGATCTTGTGCTGAGATCTGATTGGCTGCCAAAACTTTAACCAGGAAGTGAGTAAAAAGTATTTTTTTTAAATTTTCACTGAAAGTTAAAGCAATTCTGCGACTCCAGTGAAAATAAAAAAAAACAAGTGTGGCCTCCCACACCTGTTTTGAAAAAAGCCTCCAGGTGGGTCAGGGCCCAGGGGCATTGTTTAAAAAAAGGAAAGGGGCGCATGGGCCCCCCCTCCTGAGACTGCTGGAGTCCCGGGGATCACCACCCCCCTAGGGCTTTATTTAAAAAAAAGGATGTGGGCACATCCTGAGGTTCCATAAGCTCCGGGGACCACCACCACCCAGAGGGCTATATCAGCAGTAATGGGTGGGCTGCACAGACCCCCTGAGCCCTGGGGACCACCACCTTCCCATGAATAAGTAACATGTAAAGGGGGCCACGTGAAATCCCCTGGACCTCTAGGACCACCACCTCCCTGGGGCTAAATGTTTTTAAAACAATCGGAGAGGGGCCGCCCAGCAACCTCCTGGGCCACATTTGGCCCAGGTGACCACCACCTCCCCAGGTCCAGCCCTGAATAGTAAAGGAGAGACCGTGTCTCCCCCCTCATGGAGCCAATAATGCTTCTGGGGACCGCTACCCCCCAGGCCCGGCTCCTTCAATGTCCGGGAGGCCTACCCCCAAGGCATAGCTGTTTGCTTTTGCTTGGAGCTAACAGCTCCCACAAACCAAAAGCAAACACTCTGGTTCCAGCAGGCAGGAGCTGTCAAAGTGCTCTCACCTGCTGTAATCGAATGGTTCCATCTCTTTCCCTGCTGGAAAGAGATGAAATTATTGCTCTTGAACACAGGGAGCAGGATATTTAGCAGTTCCCTGTGTACAATAGCAATGCCACTTCTTGCAGGTGGCAGGGAGCCGGCTGGGACTGCAGGGGCTTTGGGGCTTGGATATGTTACTACCCCTGAGGCTTTTGCACTGCTTTGATAACCTCCTGGGAGCTGGTTGAAACTCATGGGCCTGGTGTGCTGTCTGTCTGTCTACCTCCAACGCATTAGTGATCACTTGAGACGAGCCCGTGGCATTCAAAGGGCCTCACACCTGAGCTACCATGTTGCCCTAGATGATCATAGCACTGTAGCACTCACCTAATCACGTTCATTGTGATGCCACAGCCATTTGCCCCGCGTCATGAGTGGAGACAGAGGCATCAGTTGTCTACTACACCAGACACTGGGATGCCTACGTCAAAGAATAGACCATGGTCTGCATAATAGCTACTGTAAGGGCACATATGGTGGGAGATGTTTCCCTTGCAGTGCTCATATTCCGGAGCCAAAATGTCATGGTGGTGGCTAACCTAACAGTGTACACTGTGCTTCCTTCCTAATTGTTGCCAGCACTCTCAGCTGCATACTGCCCTGGAGCATACTGGTTCAACCCTAACCTGCGCACACTGGACAAAGACCTGAGTGCATGACCCAGCTTACACTTTTATCACTGCCTCACATTACAGGCCAGTGAGGGTGGCCCAGTGCCTCCTGTGGGCCATCTCTCCAAGCCTCCTGGTGTCCCACATTGGATATATGTAGACACCAATCCTGGGACTACTACCTAGACACTGACCATTCTGAAAGGCAACACTTCCATAGTCCAATCTCACCCTCTGGTGCTGATACATGCTACTTCCATGTTAAGTCTGTGAATCAGTCTCCATCATCGTCTTGCTGTCTGGGGCTACACATGCTCTACGGCATTAGGGGGCATATTTATATTTGTATTGCCCCGAATTTGTGTCATTTTTTTAAACGCAAATTTGGTGCAAAACTAACTCCATATTTATACCCGTCTAGCACCAAATTTATGGAGTTAAAGTCATTTTTTGGACAAGGAACCTACTTTGCATCAATAAGATGCAAAGAAGGCATTCCCGTGCAAAAAATGACTCTATGGGGGTCATTACAACATTGGCGGCCGGCTAACGCCGCCCGCCAAGCTGTAACCGCTGTGCGGCCGCCAATGCGGCCACACTCCCGCGGTCCCCATTACAACATTCCCGCTGGGCGGGCGGGCGCAAACCTAGTTTACACCCGCCCGCCCAGCGGGGATGCGGCCGCAACATAGGAGCCGGCTCCTAATGGAGCCGGCGGTGTTGCGGCCGTGCGACGGGTGCAGTAGCACCCGTCGCGCTTTTCACTGTCTGCTATGCAGACAGTGAAAAGCTTCACGGGGCCCCCAGGGGCCCCAGGACTCCCCTTACCGCCAGCCTCTTCCTGGCGGGGCAAACCGCCAGAAACAGGCTGGCGGTAGGGAAGTCATAATCCCCAGGGCAGTGCTGCTTGCAGCGCTGCCCTGGCAGATTATCACCGCCGGGGCAAAAATGGCAGGAAACCGCCGGCCCCGGCGGTGCGACCGCAGCGCTACCGCCGCAGTCGAAATATGGGTCTCCGTACCGCCAGCCTGTTGGCGGTACGGACGCCACTTTAGCCCTGGCGGTCCAGGGTCGTAATGACCACCTATGTCCTTAGCGCCATATTTATCCCCTGTGCTAAAATCACGCACTGGGGTAGGAGGAGTCAAATAATGGTGCAAAGCATTATTTAATGCCTGGGTCAGGGCAAACGTTAGGGGACCTGTGGCCCTATTTCCATGGTGGAACACCTTGGAATAAGCCCAGAGGTGCCCTTCCCAGGCCCCATGGACACGCCCACCCACACCAGAGGGACAGCGGAGGATGGGGGAACCCCATGCCAGGTAAGTATAGGTAAGTTCAAGTAATTTTTTTTTTTTAAGTGCCATTGGGGGCACTGAAGTGGGCCCCCCTCAATGGCACTGGGTGTAATTTCCATGCCCAGGGGACCCTGGTCCCCTGTGCTGGCCATTGGGGGTGGTGGGCATGACCCCTGTCTTTTCTAAGAAAGGAGTTATGTGGTATGGATGGTTTTGCATCAGAAAATGACGCTAGGCTGGTTAGTCTTTTTTTTTTTACTCTAACCTGCCTAACGTCATTTTTGGTGCAAAACCCCCTTCTTCCATACCACCAGCCCCACCCGGCTAATGTCTTTTTTGTTACGCTACCCTACCCTTTGCACCAGCTTCCACGGTTCCATAAATATGGTGCCTGGCTGGTGTTCAGAAATGGTGCAAGCCAGTGCTAAACCTTTTGGCGTAAAACTGCGTTGGTGCAGTTTTGCACCAAACAGTATATATCAGGGCCTTGGTGTGCAAGCGGGCCCGAGTCATCCTTTTTGTTTTTCCTGCAGAAGCCAACAACTAACGTCAACCTCTTCCGTTTAGGGTCACGCTACCCTTGTGCCCCATCATCGCTTCACAGCTGCTGGAACAGAGACCCCTGAACATACTACTCTGCCATTGGACGCATAGTTGAGCTGCTTGTGCTGCTGTGTTCTGCCACTCCAATTGGCATACGTAAGCGGGTTTATCCCAGCTGCCTGTAGAAATCCCAGCATCATAGACCTGAGCGGCCAATTCAAGAGTCACCTACAATCAGGGGCGGCATGCACACCCCGCAAATGTCTTGTCTGTGGATCAAGATCTGCCATTTGGACCCTCCTGGTTGTTCCGACGGCACTTGAGGACAAATTGAACATAGCACTGGTGGCTATCTTGAAAATAAGACTCCCACTTGAAAACAATAATGCCACAGTTTCAGGTGACCTTATCGTCCTCCATGCTGATCACCGGAAGCTGGCGGAGAGAGTGCATGTAACAGAGTAGTCACTGGCCGCCTTGCAGCCTCCAGCAAATGCCACAGAATCCCAAATCAACTACCTCACATACCGCATACGTCTCGTCAAGGAAAGAGCTGACGATGCAGAGGGCCATTCCAGACGAAATAACATCCAAGTTGTGGGCCTTCCGGAAAACACTGATGGTCCGGACTCCATCAATTACATCAAACAATGGATCAGTGGATTTATCTCCTCATCAGCTATCTCACCGTTCTTCTCAGTCACAAGGGCCCACTGCATACCTGTCAGTAGCCGCCGCTGGGAGCCAAACCTAGACCACTGTTCTTCAGGGTGCTGTATTACCAGTACTGTGACCTCATCCTGAGAGAGGATCGCAAGATGGCGGACCTTATTGTGGACAAGCCCAACTAACACTTTTCCCAGATACTCTTTGGCACTGCAATGGCAAAGAGACTTTTTTTTTGGAGGCGGGAAACTGTCTTGCGTTAAAAAATGACTTTAAGGCCTGTGCGCCTTATTTAACTCCAGCGTCATTTTGACACACAGGAGGGGGTTGGCCTCAAAAAACGGCGCACAGCCTGATGTGCACCGTTTTTTAACGCCTGGGTCAGGGCAGGCGTTAAGGGACCTGTGGGCTAGAAAAGAGTTCAGAGGTGCCTTTCCCTGCCCCCAGGGACACTCCCTGCCACCCTCGCCCACCCCTGGAGGACACCCATGGATGGGGGACCCATCCCAGATCAGTACAGGTAAGTTGAGATAAGTATTTTTTAAATGTATTTAAAGTGGCACAGGGGGGCCTAATTTGGTCCCCCCTACATGCCACTGTGCCCAATGACAGAAGTCCCCAGGGCATGGCCATTGGGCAAGGGGGCATGACTCCTGTTTTTGCTAAGACAGGAGTCATTTCAATGGGGGTTGTGTGTCAAAAAATGGCGCAAGTCCGGTTTGAGGCATGATTTTTGCCTCAGACCTGACTTGCACCATTTGTTGACGCACAACCCCCAATTTCCCCTGCACAGGCACTGCCTGGTTTGAGTCATTTTCTTTTTTTACTCAGACCAGTCCGCAGCGCCGGCTAAAGTCATTCCTTAAATAAGGCGCCTGCATGGCGCGTAGGAATGGCGTTAGCCGGTGGTAACAAAAATTACGCAAACCAGCGCCGGCGCTGGTTTGCATCAAAAAGTATAAATATGGGCCCAACTTTTTAAAAGTGTCATTTTCAAACATGTGATGATAAATCTGACTTTACCATTAAAGAGGGTTTATCATTACGAGGTCATAGGTACCATACATGATATATCTACCACCTCTGTTTTAGAAATGACAACATATTCATTTTAATAAGGAATCCATAATGTTACCCTGTGGTGGACCTCTCGGTAGTGAGAAAACAAATTTGGGAGTTTTTCTTTACTAGGACAAGTAAAACTAGAATGTACATGTCCTACCTTTCAATTACACAGCAGCCTGCCCTATGAGCTACTTAGGGCCTGCTTTAGGGATGACTTATATGTAACAAAAAGGGAGTTTAAAGGCTTGGCAAGAGGTTTTAAATGCCAAGTCGACATGGCGGTAGGACACTGCCTTCAGGCTACAATGGCAGGCCTGCAACAAGTTTTAAGGTGTCACTTAAGTGGGTGGTAGAATAAGTGTTGCAGGCCCACTGGTAGAAATTAATTTACAGGCCCTGGGTATATGGTATACCACTCTACAAGGGACTTACATGTAAATTAAATATGCCAATCAAGTATATGCGAATCAAACCATGTTTAGGGGAGTGCACTTTAACACAGGTTAGAAGTGCTAAAGTGCACAGAGTACTAAGGGCAACAGAACAAATATCCAGACAAAATGTAGACAAGCAAGCAAGTTTGGAAGAAGACCACACTAAGGCTGATAGGTCTAACACAGATGCTGCGGGAAGTGCCGCAGGGAGGACCATCCACCCAGTGTCAAGTCCACTCCCAATCTGGAGCAGGTGATACAGGAGCAGGGACACACTGCAGATGGCTGTTGACATCCTGGAACAGACATCCACCTCTGATGCTGACAGAATCGATTGGGTCCTCTAATGAAGACGGATCCTCCACCATTTGACCCCCTCATCCCGACACACTGGTGCTGCTAGAAGTCATGCCACAAACTGCTGATGAACTAATTTGAGTAGATACATCACTGGTCACATACCTATTGATTCTCATTCACCGGACATGACACGATAGAAGCTCACACACACATTATTTGAGGGAGCGGCTCACAATATGATGCCTTAGCTCATAGATACCACATCTAATTCTGCATAGTGCTAACTATACTGCGGTTCAACAGAGAGTCTCCTCTACCTGCACCCCACACACTGCTCTAACCCTGCTGGTTGGTTTATTTCTTTAAATACACTATGTTACACAGTTTGGACAGACACATATTGCAGTTCTGCCCTCCCGGTATTATGTGTTTAATTCTTATTGTTGTTTTTTTTGGTTTATTGGTTGGTTTTCTAGTCTGCTCCCAATCGACACGCATAACGCTTTGGATCTGATCCTCGCCCCACTAGACAAGTCCAGGCACCGACATATGTCCACTCAGTATCATGGCAGGCACCAATGTGACTACATGGAACGTTTGAGGTATGCATACCCCATTGCATAGGTATGCTGTGTACTCCTACCTCTGCCGTTACAATACTCATATTGCTTATTGGCAGGAGTCACACTGAATCTAACAAGCTGCAAAGGCACTGGCAAGGGCAGGTATATTCCACTAATACCTCACAAATGAAAGGGGTGTGTTGGTGTGGATCAAGGCAGGAGTTTTTTTTTAGATGGAAGACACCAGAGGTGACCCATAGGGACGATATGTCTTGATCAAGGGCAACAAGTTGTAATCTGAATCTGAAGCATGTGCACTCCTAACACAAACTAGGAAGCCGTCCTAATTAATTTATCTGAAGTGCTGTCGGTCTAGAGGGCCCTGCCCTGTTTGTTGGGCGGAGTCTTCAATAGTGTCCTGAGACTAGACCTGGATGGCTCGTCTCCCTCCTTTCCAACATGAACGCCACGATGAATGATCTTACATAATGGGTCAGAAATTGGCACTTAATTTAGCAAGAGTGTAATGCAGTCAGAACATACTCCTTCTATTCCTGCCCACATGGTCTCCATGTCCACATTGACCATAATGGTGGCTCCCCAGACCTTCTCTCCCAAGTCACACACATTGGTTACTTGGGGCGCACATACTCTGACCATAACCCTGAACTCGTGCATTTTACTGTGATAGGAACACCCCCACACATACCTACTTGGCGTTTGCAACTGACGGTGCTAGAAGATCCCCCTTTCACACTTTCCTAAAAACTGCCATAACTGACCATTTTGAGGCAAACCCAAGTACTCGAACTTTTCATCTAATTGAATGGGATGCCATGAAGGTAAAAATGAGGGGACAATGTATTGGCACTACGTGGAATATCTGTTATCATCTCAATAAAGACAACACGAAAATCGAACATGATATGCTGAAACGCAAAAGTCAAGCCTTACAGACCCTTACTCAACGGGATCGCCTGACACGTGCTCGACAGGAACACACAGCCCTACTGGAAAGACATTGTTGCCTCAATTATGCAGCCTACTCAGCCGAGACGCTTGCCAGTGCTGACGAGTCTGGAACACTACTGGCCTGACTAATCCAACAAGAGCAGCCCTATCACACAATAATGGAACTACATGCGACTCGAGGGGAATCTACTTCACACTCAGTGTGACATGCATGACAAACTGACCACCCACTACTCCACATTGTACTGATCAGTTTCCATATTCACTACATCTGACCTAGATACATTTCTCTCTGGTATCATGATACCACAAATCACACTAAATTAGAAGGCTGAACTCAACAACTCCCTTACCATCTTTGAAATTCGGGAGGCTAACCGATCCTTATCCACTGACAGAGCGCCAGACCCCTATGATCTGCCCACCAAATTCTACAAGACATATGCATCGCTATTGGCCGTCCATCTACTGACAATCTATGAAGAAGCACTCCAGGCTTCTTGCTTGCTGGTTTCGCTAAACAACCATTACTTATATCTGTCCCTAAACCAGACAGAGACACTGCAGTGCTAGGCTCCTACTGGTTTAGCTCTCTTAAACACTGACTACAAGATCTGGGCCAAGATACTCACCAACCGTTTGCGGCCGCTGGTGCCGACGCTGGTGCACCCGGCCCAAAACAGGTTTTTCCGTGCAGCAGCACCTCACTCAATTTGCGCAGATTCGGCTGGGTCTTGGAATAGGCCACAACTTTTGGCCACACTCTAGCTTCATGGTGCTAGATTTACAGCGCTGTGGCTTTGGGGGCCATTTCATTCATCTGGTTAGGCTTGTCTACAAACTCCCAGTGAAATGGGTAAAAAACAGTGCCTTCATCTCTGCACCCATTTCTTTCACCTCTCCATTCCACATTAGCCATTGAGCCACTGGCCCTAGAACTCCAAGCCAATAACCAGACCTGGCGAATCCCACTCCTATTATATCTCAAGGATGTCACAGTGTTACCGGAAGGTGTGGCCTCTGTATTTAACCCATTTGCTGCTCTGTTAGGGCTGAAGGCCAACTAGACCAAATCCTGGTCATATCCATTCAATCCCACAATAGCTGACCCAGCATCCACGCTAAATGCTCCCTGATCACCTTGGTAACCTCTCATGTTCCGATATTTAGGCATTCACAGCTATCACTCGCCCCCAGACCTATATGACAGCAACCACCCTAGAGCACTAACATTTGTGCATGCACAGGTGGAGTTTTGGCAGTCCCTCCTTTATCGATGGCAGGCCGCATTGCCCTCATCAAAATGAGTACGCTTCCATGAATTCTTTATTACTTTACTAATCTTTCTCTTTACCTACTGAAGCTCTTTTTCACCATACCTGAGGATTTGATGTGATCAATAATCTAGCATAACACACTTTGCCTAATATTGCTACAAAAGCTCTATCTGTCCGCAGGCAAGGGGGGTTGGCAATCCTCAATTTCGAGCAATACTATTTAGCCTCCCAACTTCAATGGGTAACTCAATAGATGGCAGGTTCATACCTGGCAGACACCACCACCACTTCCCCATCCTGGGACTGGTCTACACTGTAGGAGGCTGGCCTGGTTTGTGGTCTACACCACGGCATTTCCATGCACAACCACTTTGATCATCATTTTACACTATTAGTGACAGTCAAACACTTCTTGAACACACAGATTGAGTACGGATTACTTTAGTGTTCATAGGTTTATCAAGTTATCAAGCTAACATTTAGAATGTATTCCAGACTCTGTATTGTGGAAACAACCAGATGAGACTATCCATGGAGAGATAGCCCATTCATCACCTGTTTAGCAACCGCTCAGGGCCTCAAATGTCACATTACTCATAGATATTAATTTAATAATCTGTATTTTACATCTTATAGTTCTTATAAATATATATCAAAAACTGCTTAGTGACACTACAATTCTTTTCACTGCCATGTAAGCAATCAGTACCACAAAAAATACAAAATGTTAATAAACAGATTTCAACAAAAAATGAAGTGTAATTGGGGCTAGGTACATCCCCTCCCCAGTGATCCTGTCAGGATGGCCCATCCTGTCCACACCTAACCTTTGTGTTACCGTCACGGAGTAATACACAAACCTCAGCAACAGAGCCAACAGAGTAATGTGACGTAGAGCACTGGCAGAATGCATAAATGGCTGGGACAGCAAGAAATTGCCAACCTGCTAAAAGTGCCATTTTCAGAATTGTAACTCAAGAAACAAATTTACCATTAAAGAATATTTTAAATTACAATTCATTTGAGGGTAAACAGCATATCTCTAGCTGTCTTATCTGTGACAGATAGGCCTTACAGCGGTGAAAAACAACTTTACGAGTTTTTTATTGCCAGGGCATGTAAAACATGCATACACCTGCCCTATGAGCTATAAGGGCCTACATTAGAGGTTATCTATAAGTATTAGAAAAGAAGGATCAGGCCTGGTAAAAGGTTTACTTTGCCAGGTTGAAATTGCAGTTCAGAACTGCACTACAGGCTGCAGTAGCAGCCCTGAGACTTGTTTTAATTAAAGTGCTACTTTTGTGAGTGGCACAAATTGTGCTGCATGCCCGATTTCAATTACAGACCCTGGGTGCATGTAGTGCCACGTACTAGGAACTTACAACTAAATTAAATGTGTCAGTTATGTGCAGGCCAATTTTATCTTGTTTGAAGGAAAGAGCACCAGCACTTTAGCAATGGTTAGCTGTGGTAAAGTGCACAGAGTTCTAAATCCAACAAAACAAATTCAGATAACAGGAGACGTGAAGGTAAACTGTTTGGGGGATTACCACATGAAGGATGTCAGGTCTAACAACTTTCCTATTAAAATTCTGACCTAAGTATAACTATATAGTGGCAATACATAATAGATATTCATAGAAAAATCCAAAGGTTAAAGTGAAGTTATATTTAGGTAGTGAAAAACCGCGCTAATTGCCTGGAAACGGCTGGGGGCGGGAGCCAGGCCCCCATATAGTTTTGGACCGCAGGAGGAGGGCGGGGAGCGGCCCCTTTAAAAAACTTTCACGTGCCCGCTACCACGGGACGCGCCCGGGTGAAGCCCGGGCCAAGGGGGGGCCCGTCTTGCGCCCATCATCGCCCTTTAGAGGCTGGGCTGGGCCACCCCTCTTTCGTTTCCTGTGGAGGGTGACTATATATATTTATTAATACTTGGTGTATATTTGGAGTTTTACTGTGGATTTTTAATAGTTTTTAATTTTTTAGATAGCTTCGTTTGTTGCTTTGTTGTATGAAACTTTTTCATTGAAAAATGGGCAGGAAAAGGGGTCCGTTAACTGGTACATTGGGGGTGGTGGTGGTAGACAGGGAAATGGCACCACTACATTGGATTCCTTCCTCGCAAGAGCAGTCGGGTTGTAACAAAGGAAATCGATTTGGCAGAGAGGAGGTTATCAATGGAATTGGAGGAATGGTGTCAGGCCACAATTGATAGTAGTCCTCGGGAGGGCATGGGTGTGGAGGTGGCTTATCCAGGGGGGGGGGACCAAGGTGCGGTTATGGCGGCTGCTGAGTCTGTCCGGGGTGAGCCAACAGAGACAATAGAGGGTTCTGGTGGCCAAGGCCCCTCCAGAAGAAGTAAAAGACTTTTATTATCTTCTCCCTTGGCCTGCCCCGTGGACAAATGTAGCCCCCCGAGGAAAAAAAAGGTCTTAAAGAAAACGATGCACAAGTTGAAAACACCTCTCTTGGAGCTCCCTAAGGGTACGAGCAGTGACCCTGCACCTTGCCAGCATCTGGGTTGTGATGTAACTATTTTATTGTCAAAATTCCAGGAAATGATCCAGGAGATTTTGTCCCCTGTTGTGGCGAAATTATCAGCCATAGAAAAAGCAGTTTCTCTGATATGTGTGCAAGGAAGCCAAGGGAGGCACTGTGCTGGTGGTTGTGTGGCCCCGACTAGGCAATCTCATTCTAGTGAGAAGTTGTTCCTGCCAGAGGAAGCTGCGGGGTCCTTGGGGCCTCTGGGAAAACATCTCAGCTATTGGCTAATCCTGTAAATTCTGGGGATCAGGGGGCTCGCGCTGAGATTGCCCCAGCTGCACCGACTTCTCTACTGAGGGCTGATAGGACTGTCAATAGGCTTAGTTGTAGTAGGCAGCCTAATCCTGAATCTGTGGGAGATGGGGGGGTCGGCCAACAGCTGGTTGGGAATGATAATCCGAATCCGCTGACGATCAGGCCTTCATTGGCTTGTTTGGATCTCCCCCCAGCTTGTGCCCCCTATGTGGTGGTGTTGACGAATGTACCTGCTCTTGCTCCTGGGGTAACTGAGTCTATGGCCCAACTCACAAATAAGGTTGGATACTGGTTGAGTAAGAACTGTGATTTTTCATGTAAGGATTTTAAGGATATTCTGTTTTCAAGAAGAATTGTTTGGGTTGGGCCCAAAAATAAGGTGGGGAATGAAGATTGTATTATTATAAATGTTAGATATCCTGCCCTGACTCAAAGGCTCCTCTCTACTTATCGTCCTGCTGTTCTAAGAGCAGGTACAATAGGTATGGTCCCTCTGGGTTATTTTTATGACCACATGCGATTGAGTGTTGGGGCTTCTCTTGGCATTGGTAGGAATCCCCCTCTAGGTCAGAATAGCTTGCAGGCAACTAGCAGAAGAACTGTCATCAACAGTAACTCATGTTTGGAAGGGGTGGATTGACAACGCGCCGAGACCCTGACTACGTGGGTAGAGGTGCCTCCACAGTGCAATATTATTTCATGGAATATTGCAGGGTATGATGCCAAGTTATCTGATCAGGCGTGGGTCAGGTGTGTGGTTAACTATGATGTTATTATGCTTCAGGAAACCTGGTCGGAGGGGATGTCTGTGTGGGATGGGTATGACAGATTTGCAATTCCAGCTGTGCAGTCTCTTGGTGGCCGCTCGAAAGGTGGCATGGTTACCCTTATACGCCTCTCTAAGATAGTGGGTGCTTTTCAAATTAACTTCAACCACCAGGGTATATTGCTGGTATGGGTAATTTTTTCCAACAACTTTAATATTTTGCTGGTAAACTTTTATAATGCTGTGTGGGATGTGGGGTGCCAAATTGGGGCCCTGTTCTCCGTTCTTCAGGTTCTGAAATATAGAATGGAGGAGGTGGGGCTGGAATTCTGTGCTATTGTCTCTGGAGATTTTAATGCTAAGTTGGGAAGGCTCAGTACTGTGGTTAATCCCCTTATGTGTGACTGCGAGGATTATTTAGTGGATGGTCTGCAGGACTCCAGAGGCAGGGTTCTTATTAAGGAACTTAGGAAGATGGGCCTTTTGAATTTTTGTGATATAGAAGCAGTAGGCACTCACCAACTTCCAACCTTTGTGGGAAGAGTGTCTGGAACCACTATTGATTATATTTTTGTGTCTCCACCTATGAAAGATCTGGTGATCGGGGGTGAGGTGCTAGGGGAGTGTTTTAGTGATCATAATCCCCTTATAGTGTCCTTTAAACTCGCTGGGGCCCTACGTAAATTAGGACGAGGTGGGCCTGTATCTGTGGAGATAAGGGACCAGGGTAGGCGGCTTGGGTGGAAACAAGTAGATTCCCAAAAAGTTGAAGGAAGGGTGGTGGGGAAAAATCTACATCTAATTATGGAAACACTCTTGGCAGAGGCTCCCAATCCTAAGACTGTTATGGATGCAATAACAGTAGTAAATGCAGCAGTGCGAGACTGTCAATTATCAGTAGGCAGCCACCCCAGTAAACGCAAATGTGGCTGGTTTGACAAGGCCTGCTATGATGCAAGGGCAAACCTGAAGCTGGCCACTAAGAAAAATCCTAGAGATTGGGTCCTCGTAAAAGAAGCTAGAATTAAGTATAAAAGGGCTCTGAGGGATAGCAAGTTAAAACATAAAGATAAAGCCTGGGAAGAGTTAGAGCATGCCATAGCTCTGAAGGACCCTGGCTTGTTTTGGAAGGTGGTAAATAGAGGTTCCTTTGGAACAGAAACATCTGAGGGTCTTGGCTGTAACATCGCCCCAGAGGCCTGGGTAATTCACTTTTGTAGAATTTTTGAGGGTACTCCCCTAAGAAATAATTGGGATAACGAGTATGATATGGCCCCTAACTTAGCAATTAGGTTTTCGCTCCAGGAGGTTATTGATGCGTTGCAGAGTAGCTCTAGTAATAAAGCTCCGGGCCCGGATTCGATCCCTATGGATTTGTATAAATCTAACCCCCAGTTATGGGCACCTATTCTTTTAAATGTTCTCAATGCAGCAGTTACTGTGGGCATTCCTGCCTCTTGGAGATTAGCCTGTATTGTCCCAGTATTTAAAAAGGGCAATCGAAATTATCCTAAATTCTATCGCCCTATTACTCTCCTGGACTCTTCTGCGAAGATCCTGGGACGGATTATTTTAAGGCGTCTAGAGGCCTGGATGATAAGAAATTATATTTAAAGCCGGGACCAGTATGGCTTTAGGGAAGGCCTCGGTACGCGAGAACAATGTCTTAACCTACTGATGATGATCGGTAAGTACACGCAGGCCAGGAAAGGTACCCTCCATCTTACTTTTATGGACCTTAGCTGTGCCTTTGACAAGGTGAACCGGTCTATATTGTGGGAGAGGTTAAATCAGCTAGGGTTGGATCCTAATATTGTAGAGCTGCTCCAGTACCTTCACTCTGGAACGGTTGCAAATGTGAGGGTGGGGCCTAATGGGGAATGCTCAGAGGCCTTTAAGCTTTCTAGGGGTGTGCGCCAGGGGTGTGTTCTGGCTCCTACTTTGTTCCTTCTATATACAAATGGACTGTCTGATTTTTTGATGGAACGTTGTAGGGATGTCCCAAAGTTGAATGGTATTGATATCCCTGTGCTGACGTACGCGGATGACGCGGTCCTCATGGCCCGCACTATGAATGGTCTCCGGGAAATAGTTAGAGCTTATGTCTCCTTTATGTCAGCTTTGGGTTTGGAGATCAATTTTAAGAAATCACATTTTATGGTTTGCGGAAGACCCTTGAGCAGGGTGGGGGTGCTAAGGATGGAGGATCAAATTATTAGCAGGGTCCATGAGTTCCCATATTTAGGGGTTATTTTTGATGAGAAAGGATCTTGGAAACCCTGTATTGCCAGAAGGGGTGTGCTTTTTCATGCAACAGTTGGTGCGACTTTTGACTTTGCTGTAAGGGTAGGTAGCAAACCTATCAAGCCTCTGCTTGAAATTTATAGGCGGAAATGCCTCCCTGTCCTGCTGTATGGTGCGGCACTTTGGGGGTATAGGGATACCCGAGCCCTTACGGTAGAAGAAAATTGGTTCTGCCGAAGGTTATTAGGAGTTGGACAAAATATCCCTGTTTTTTGCCTTCATCTGGAACTGGAGCTTGAGTTTGTGCAGGACACTATCCAGTTGGCTCCCTTTCTGTTATGGATCTCAATCTTGAGTAACGAACATGCCACTCTTAATAGGGATATCTTAAGGGATTGTTTAGCTTGCGACAATACAAAGAATATTCCCTGGCTGACGCATATAAGGAAGATGGCCCATGATCTGGGGCGGCCGGATTTGTTTGATTATCCTGAGGGCCTGACTAGTTGTGATAAGAAATGGGTTAAGGATAATTTTTTGAGAATACAGGAGACCAAGAGGGAGGGGGAGGCTTTAGGGAAAAAATCAATCAGGGATTTTATCATGCTAAAGATGTGGGTGGGTCCTGAGCGCTATCTCTTAGAGATAAAGGATGTGAGGGAAAGGTCTCTTATAACTCGATTCCGTCTGGGGATTATTAGAAGCAATCTGTGTTTCCCGTTAGGTCAGTACGGGGAAAAATCTATCAGACCCTGCCCCTGTTATGGAGTATCCCAAAAGACCCTGCCCCATTTTACATTGTTTTGTGTTTTTTATGCACCGTTTAGAACTCGATTTTTATTACCTCTCCTAAGGCCTAAGGGTTTCGTGCAATATCGTCCTGCTTTTATGTGGTTGCAAATGGCCTCAGATGTATTGGTGTGGAAGGGCCTGGGATCATTCCTGAAGGGAGCTATTACTTGGCGTAATAATGTAGAGTTTTTAGAATGAATTCTTTTAGTTTATTGTTTTTTATGAATGAGGTCTTATATGTTTATATTTTTGATGGGTGGTTTTTATTGAATATGGTTTTAATGTTATATTAACAAATGTATTGGTGATTATTTGTTTTAATGGATGAATTTTTTCATACCGAATAAAGTCTTCTTCTTCTTCTAATGAAAAACCTATAACTCACAATAAAAAATACATAGAAATTCACTGTAAAAAGCAAAGGTTAAAGGGAGGTTATAGTTAGGTGACAAATATCAGTATTGATGTGGCATTTAAACTCGAAAAAACACAGAAATTCAACAGTTATAGTTCAGTGAACTAACTATAACTTGTACCCCACCATGCACTGCTTATGATGTCATATATTATCACTCATGACACATTCAATGATATCATTAACATGATATAATGGTATATGATATATTATCACTGATGACATCTCAAATTACATCACTGATGACATAATTGAATGAGTGTTTCAGTTTGCAATACGCTTATCACACTGAAAGCTATTTAGTAAGTTGCAGTGTGAGGATCAAGATGTATTATGTGGTATGGCTGTGCGGCCTTACCATCTTCTACACTCAGAAAAACTGTCTTGGGCCGAGCCAGGCTCATTAATAAAACCTTAACCTCAAACCGGTGTGGCTCCGGCTTTAAGCAGCAAGGCTTATACAAAGGAACTCCAGAAAAGCAATTAACAGTACCAAATAACAAAATAAGAAAGCCATACAACATGAAAGAAACTTACATTTCAGGTTAACCACAAACAAGCATTGGTAACTGTAAAGTTTGTAAGTTTGTGAAAAGTTTGTGAAAGTTGAATTTGAGTACTCCGGCTTAGCTTGAGGGACCAAAACCAACAGGGAGAAGGACTGGGGGGGCAATAATGAGTATTTGGACAGTTACCTGGCCTTCAAAGTGTTTTAATTTCAGTTCCAAACTTTACAACACAACAGCTGTAGACTTTAATGGAGCGGTCCTGATGCTGCGAATGCAGGAGATGGAAGATGTTCATGGAAGCTCTGTGTGCCTTGGGGTCAACGGGGCTGCCTTTGTGGTTACTCCTTTCTTCACGAGTTAGGGGGGCGACTTTGGCTACAGAGGTCGGGCTTCCACAAGACATTGAAAGGCCAGATGGGACTGGACTACGAGTCTCCGTACACAGCGGTTGCAGCAATATTCTGTTGTGGAGCATGGGATCCCTCTTGTTTGACCAATCTGGGCTCAGATGACACTCCCTGCTCTGGATGACTTGGGTGCAACTTTCAGCTGTTGAGGATCAGTCTCATAGGGCACCCAGCGGCAGTGAGTTGGAATTCTTCTGAAGTGGCTACTTACTTGCCGAGTTGGGAAACGTCAGCTTTGATGGCCCTGGTGTTTATTTCAGAGAGCCAGCCGACTGACCCTTGGAGTCACTTCTTTGGCCCGGGGATGACTTTCCCCGAGCCAGGAGCCACAGGCACATTCCTCTCTTCACTAGCCCAAGGTGCTGCAGGTGCAGTCCACCAGACAGGTGCAGCCACTCTTTGTCAAATCCAGAGATCAGCAGGGCAGTTCCAGTTTTGATGTGATCTACGGTTCAGAGTGCAAGGGGTGACATATTTATTCCCAGTAAGTGTCCTGTAGGGATGATGTGGTGGCTAGCCAATGGATTATCAGGTCCCCTTCTTCTTGGTTCAGACTTCCGGATATGTGTAGCATCTGGCAATCCCACAGTGCACCAGTCTGCTCACTCTCACGATGTCCTGACCCTTTCTCAGATATTAGGAGCTTGGTAGACCACTTGTGAGGTGTGGCTATCTATGGGTTGCATGCCCGTGGGACAACCAGTTTGGGCAGTGGTCTCTCTTCTCTGTCCCAACAGCCAACCCGTCTACCTAAAAAAAAAACAGGAGTGTGATCACCTCTTGTTCACCAAAGGTGGCTTACTGTTTGAAGCTCGCACTTTGAGTTAACATCCTGAGTGCCTTCCTGCGGAGGTGAAGTGGCACCTCCTTCTATAGCAGGCTGCTATTGTTCCTAAGCCCGGGAATCATTGACTCTGTTTCCTAGGAGGGCAGAAAGCTGTGTGGTGGCCAGTAACCGTGTGAGAGCACTGGAAAAACTGGGTTACAAAATGGCAGTTTTCTAAAAGTTGCATTTCCTTAATAGTGACATTACATTTGACTTGTGCATCAAGTCATGTTTTGCGCCATAGTTAAGTTGATAACTTATAGTATCCATCTGTGTAGTCCCATTTGGATGTTAGCCAGGTTGAGGGGTCAGCCAGTAACCCTGTGTTAGCCAATGGAGCTACAAACCTTCCCACAGCAAACCAACAATTTAGAAGTTTTGTTGTTAAGACATATATAAAAATACATCTCCTACTTAATAGTATACAGCTACCTGCCTTAGGGCTCAATAGGCCTTCCCTAGAGGAGCCTTACATACATCGTTTAGGGAAGTGGGGGGCCTTTGCCATTAGTTTGAATGGCAAAGTCGAACTAGCGGTGTTACCACTGCCCTTACAGTCTGCAGTGGCAGTGTGGGAACCATGCTGTACCTTATCACACACGGGGTGGCACAATCAGTGCTGCAGCCCTGGATGGATGCTCGGCCTTACATGCCCTGGGTACCCTTTGTACCATAAGCTTAGGACTTTTAAGTAAGTCAGTTTCTGCCCATTAGGGTAGCCAATTCGACATACACTTTGTAAGGGGTTAGGAAAATGGCACTGAGGTCTAGTTAGCCTGCCTCAGTACACTGTCAGAATCAATAAACCAGCAGCATCAATCTAAAAATGTGGGGGTGAACATGCAAAACGTGGCATTTCCTTATAGACATTTACAGCACATTTTCTACTGCCATTGGCTTGGTCACCTAAAGAGGCTTTCGATGTCTTAAGAGTCTAAGGGCCAGATGTAGCAAGCCGTTTGCATGTCGCAAACTGTGAAAATCGCAGTTTGCGCCATGCAAACGGCCTCACGCGATGTACATTCATAAATTGCGTGTCGGTACCGACTCACAATTTGTGAATGCGACTCGCAAATAGGAAGGGGTGTTCCCTTCCTATTTGCGACTCGCATCGCAATTCAGAATTGCTTTGTGACCTCGAATGCGGTCGCAAAGCAACTTGCAGTTACCACCAGTGTCACACTGGTGGTAACTCATTCGCAAAAGGGAAGGGGTCCCCATGGGACCTTTCCCCTTTGTGAATGTCGACAATAATATTTTTTCAGAGCAGGCAGTGGTCCAAATGGTTTCGGTATTTTTTTTCATTTTGCAACTCGTTTTCCTTTAAGAAAAACGGGCTGCAAAATGAAAAAAATAAACTGCTTTATTTAAAAAGCAGTCACAGACATGGAGGTATGCTGACTTCAGCAGGCCACCATCCCTGTGAGTGCAGGGACTCGCTATGGAGTCGCAAAATGCGACCCACCTCATGAATATTGATGAGGTGGGTCTTTGCGACCCCATAGCGAGTCGCAGACGGTGTCTGAGACACTGTTCTGCATCCGAGATTGCGACTCGGAAATTGCGAGTCGGACTGACTCGCAATTTCCGAGTCGCAATCTCGGACTTTCCTACATGTGGCCCTAGGTTCTCCATGCAGAGTTGTGTACAGGGGCAAAGCTGTATGTAGTAAGGGCTTAGCCACCTAATGGGGCTTGGGTGTCTGGAGAGAGTGGGCTTTTCATAAAGACGTGTCCACAGGGCAAAGGCTGTGTGTAGTAGAGGCTTAGACACCTAATGAGGATAGGCTGTCTGGAGAGAGTGGGCTCTTTGTAAAGAGTTGTATGTGGGGTGAAGGCTGTGCATGCTGGGAGCTTAAATTTCTGGAAAGAGGAGCCTCATCTTGAAGAGTTGTGCACAGGGCAAAGGATGTGCTTAATATGGGCTTGGTGACCTAATAGAGTTTGAGTGTCTGCAGGGAGCGGGCTGTCCATGAAGAGTTGTGCACAGGGCGATGACTGTTAGTAGTAGCTTGGCCAAATAATGGTCCCAGAATGGCCTCGGGTGTATGGAAGAAGTGGCCTCACCAAGCAAAAGCAACACCAATCCAATGTGAACTTAAATTGCCTCCACTTCCCTCCAGTTCATACTCTAACCATTGTATTTCCAACCAAGTAATATCAATAAAGGCTTAGTTTCTGGTTCCACATAGCCCTGGTGCATTTTCAGTTCCTACCGCTGCGTCTCCTTAGATTGGTTGTGTTGAGCACTTTCTAAACAGTTTGCACCTTGAACTCATGAGTCTGTACCTTCAGAATATATTAAATCAAAAAGTTGATGATGACAATAGTCAAATGTCTTGTCCTGACTCTATAAATGAATTTAGGGTTGTTACTGACATAAAGTTGGACTAAAGATCAGATGATATATAGGCAGTAACTGTGAATTGCAACTCACAGTATTCAGAAGACAGATGTATGAAAATAACTGTTGTTTTATCTGTATATAGTTTCTTCTTGCATCTTGTTCACACACTGTGTCATCTGCTCTACTGTCACTGACACATGTTATTGCTATGCACCTACTTGGTGGTAAATAATGAGAATCTGAATACAGACAATCAACTTTCTACAAAGTATTAATTATGTTACCTAAATGATTTGATTGATTCAAGGTTCTGCTGATACACACATAACTGTCTCCACATAAAATAGTCCCAAGGGACCAGTGTTCCAGAAATATGCTCACACTATGAGGCTTAAGATTCTGAAGGGAATGTGTTGAGCATGAATTCCTCTGCGCAAGGCATAGGATGTGCGCAGTAGGGGTTTTGCCACCCAAGGGGCATGGGTATCTGGACAGAGTGTGCTCTTCATGAAGACTTCTGTACAAAGCATAGAGTGCATAAAATAGGGGTTTTGCCACAGAATTGAATATGGGTGTCTGGCAGGAGTGGCTTCTCTGGAAGGTCTTCTATACAAGGTATAAGGTGTGTGTAGTAGGGGCTTGACTACCTAACGGGGTGTGAGTGTCTCAAGGGAGTGGGCTGCATGACATCTTCTGTACAAAATACTGAGTGTGCGTAGTAGAGGCTTGGCCACCCAAGGGGGAGTGGGGGTCTATAGCTAATCGGCTCTGCATAAAGACTTCTTTACTAGGCATAGTGTGAGCATTGCCTGTCCGTGAGGTGTTCTGTACAAGACACATGGTACGCATATTAGGAGCTTGGCCAACCACATCTCGTTGATTGAGTATAAGAGGTCACCTACCCGCAAGGGGTCTAGTACAGGATAAAAGGTGTGCGTAGTGAGGGCTTGAACATCTAACTGGGTGTCGGTGCCTGAAGTGAGTGAGCTGTGGATGGGCTCTTCTTTACAAGATGCCCACTTTTGTGTAAAGTCTGAGTTGGTTTTGTTCCTGACCCTCAAAAACAAAAATGTGTTTTGTTTGGAAGAATCCTTTTTGCTTATGTTTGAGCCTAGAGATTTTCCAAATGGGTGAATTTATGAGGATCCCTTTACTTTTTTTGGTTAAAATTCTTTTTACTTTTCGCGGTCGCGCAGGTGTACAGCAGGACTACCGTAAGATCTTTGACACAGACATGAACAACATTTGATTGGTTGAAATCACTGCCTGCCTTCATTTACAGGAAGCTCCCACCCTTTGAAATTGATTTGGGAGTTGCTCTTTGGTATGTTAATTTTTTGTGCAGAGCCCTGCTTCTTTTCTTGGATTGGTTTGAATTCTGGGGGGCATTTCAAATTAGAGAAGTAATGGCATCTAATCAGGGCAGGCTCAAAACAGGGAGGAAGAGGAGGAGAAACCAAAGACACCAAAGAAGTCAGTGGTATGGAAATTATTCACCGTAGCACCTGGAAAGAAGATGGTATCAACAAAGCTGTGCCACAGGCATTTTAGCAGGGGTGGACTCTCGCTCCTAAATGAGACTGCTAGTTTAGGGATGACAGCACTCTTGTTTGTAGCCTACTGAGTCACTCCCACAACAAGTCACAACTGTCTGCCCAACCGTCTCATCTCACAAACAGTACCTCACCAAAACTCAGAAAGCAAAGGTGATTTCTGGCAGTTTAACGCATAGACTGTAGATTGAAACTTGTCAGGGGTGTCGTGGTGGAACGGAAGTTATGCTTTTCTCTTGTTAGCAACAAGTCTCAGTCACACACAGATGTAGGAACATTTTCAATACATTTATTGAAAAGACTGCAATCTATGATAAAATGCATGAGCTGCAATGATTAGGATAATGAACAATAAAAGAAGCAAAACTGTGAAGATGAGAGTTGTAAATATAAAACCCCCAACATCTTACAATAAACATAAGATATACAATTCCTAGCAAAGAGAACCTAATCT
The DNA here is from genome assembly GCF_031143425.1 of Pleurodeles waltl. Lineage (NCBI taxonomy): Eukaryota > Metazoa > Chordata > Amphibia > Caudata > Salamandridae > Pleurodeles > Pleurodeles waltl. Next base: position 523,156,859 of record NC_090443.1, read on the forward strand.
CTATCCTAGTGAGAGCTAGGCATGATAAACCTAATCTATCAGTACAATGTCTCCCAAACCTTGTTACTTTGTTATGAGGTCTCTAGGTCAGACTCCTTGGTAACACAAAGGCTGAGTTCTGCAGCAAGGTGATACACAGCATAGATGGTATCTGGAAGGAACCCTTCTAATGACCTTGTGTGTGTAAGATGTATTTATAAAGATCATGTATGATCCCTGACATGTGTATGTTCCTAAACAAATGATAATGAAGCAGACTTGTGGTGACAAATTCGTGAACAATCCCCAACAAGTGCACATTATGTTCCTATCACACGTGAGTGAGAAAGGGACATGATGACAATGCTTACGTACATCATGACACTGATAATTATGCCTTCTCAGAGTGGCACTGGTAATGCAAATCAAAACATTTGTATAAAATATAAACAATGGTAGCCACCTTAAAAGACATAATAAAATAAATGGAATAAAACAGAGCAGGCTAAATAAGTTAAAAGTTACTAAGTGACGGGGCACAGGCCTGCAAGCCAAACACTCATCTAAACTCCTGTGTCCCACTAAGAAGTAAAATGGATTCACCAGACCCTCCCCTTTGCCCAAAACAAGAATGCTAACTCACTAGCGAGGGTCCGTGAGGCCAAAACTAAAATGCTCTGAGTCAAAATGTCTAAAACCTAATTAAAAACTAAGCTAAAAACAAACAAAAGATAAAGGCTCTCATTATGATCATGGCGGTGTGGGCCGCCATGCCGGCGTTGGTGGGAAATCCCACCATTTGGCATGGCAGCCCACACCGCCACATAATGATGACAGGGTGGGCCGCCTCCACTGCCAGGCTGCCCCGACAGGCAGCCTGGTGGTGGACGGCATCATTATCCGACAGGGCAGCGCTGCTGCCCCGCGGATAATGATCCCATTTCCATGAGTCTTTCCCTGGCGGGGATCCGCCAGGGAAAGGCTGGCTGAAGGGGTGCTCCGGGGCCCCAGTGGGGGGCCCTGCACAGCCCATTCACTTGGCATGGCAGTGCAGGGGCCCCTGTGCAGTGCCCCATCGCGCAGGTCACTGCCCGATTTATGGGCAGTGATCTGGGCGAAGGGTGCAGCTGCAACCGCCGCACAGAGGCATTGACGGCAGCTGCATGTGGTGCCGCTGGCAAAGTCCCGGCCAGGCATTCGGCCCACCGGCCCAGCAGAATGTTTATAATACTGCCGGTGGGGTTCCAGGGAGACTGGTGGTCACTAGAAAGACCGCCGGCACGGACAGGGCTGTGAAAACCGTAGTGTTCATAATGAGGGCCAAAATGTCAACAATTACAAGCACAGCAGGCCAAATGTGACCCGAATTAGAATGTAATTTGGTGCTAAAATTAAAAATGTTAAATAAGGCCAATGATTGAATCATTCAACAATAATCCTGGGATGAAGAATGTCTCCTAAGTCATCAAATCGGAGTGCGTCCAGGGAGGACTTCACATCATCAGATGTTAGATCGATCACAGGATTGGCAGACGGATCCATAGAGCAGAAATGCGCAGATGCTGTAGATGCAGGATCACCCGCGTAGGCAGCACCATCCATAGTGCCAGACGTCGTTGGAGCCTAGTAGTTCACAAGTGGTGGCTCGTAAGTGGCCTCATGAATCAACCACAGTCTCATGGGGTACGACCGTGAAGTAACCCTCATCGGGAACTTCAGCAGTTCCTTGTCTACAGAAGGCACTGGCTGAGCAGCAAGACACACCAATGGAAGACACTCGAAGAGGCACCAGGTGCAATAAAAAACAGGTTGCACACACCACAAGAGTGATCGGAATGACAATGACCAATCATTCTCCAATTCTTCCAGCAACAGAGCACAGAAGAACTGTACCATGTGATCACAACACAGCTGGGCTGGTGGTAGCTCCATCACTTAGCTGACAAAGCGCAACCACCGCGTTATTAGAAACAACTCCAGACCCAACATCCTTAAAGAAATGTACAAACCCTGCAGTGCTCAAAGCATTGACAATTCTGCAGATCAGCTCTCCAAAGTGCTTGGGGAAGTTGGTATTTAGTCAAAATTGTATCTCATCTGATGATCTCACTATCTGGAGAACATACGTCTGCTTAGCTGATGTCAACGCCACTTGTTTTTGGAACAGTAGCGCCTTTAGTCTGTTCAGCTTGTCAAAATGTACATCAATGTGAGGCCACATTTCTCCTACTCATTCCACTTGTGTGGGGGGAATAAAACATGTCCACAACAAGTTACAATTTGAGAGACTGAAATTGGGTAGGCAATTCCTGGTCTCGTTCCGCAGCAACTCTGAATACTCAGGACCACATAACTTCAAGTCAAATGTATATGATATGCTATACGAATCAAAGGGACAAGAGTACCTTTCAGAAAGCATGCCAAATTCACAACCTCCGCATTGCAAAAGCCGTGAAGTGACACCTGCTTGCAGATCATTCAATGACTAACAGTAGTCTCACATTCGCTTCTGCTTGGAAAGACCTCTGTTTCATGGCTCAGACATTTGACCTTGAAAGGCAACTTACACTCTTCTTTTTATACCTAACTCCTAGCTGCTCATATTTGCCCACAGCAAAATGTTTCAAACATTTTGTGAAATGAAAAGTGAAAATTGGCAGATTTATATCCCCATGTACTAGCCATACTGTTGATGGTGTCTCTGCTACGGTGAAAGGTAGCTCTTCTAACTTCTCAGTCTTAAGCATGGTGTAACTCGCTTCCTTTTTAGACATTATCTGTTCCTCCCTTGACAAATTAAAAGCAGCAAACAAGTGACTACTGTTGATTTGTTCTGGGCCATTTTTCAGACTCTGCAATGTCCAACCCAAGTGTATGATGGAACGCAGTTGACTTTGCCCATATTGTAAAATGGACATGTCATTCTGGATTACATCAATATCAGATGACTCACTACTATTAAATGTGTATATTATCTTGGGCAGACTGTTCATGCCATTATCAACAACAGCTAAAACCTTTTCTATATTTTCCCTATTTATGTGTGTTAATCATACAGCCGCTTCCTTTTGAGAAAGCTTCCAGATCTCATTGTATATGGCATACAGGAATCGAATGGAGCAGTGTTTTCTTGGACCTTGCAAGAAATCTTGCAAGTCTACTTCCTCTGATAGGAGACTAAGATGTTCCTTAACTGCTGCTAAGGTGTTAGACTGTAACCATTGTTGGTACAGTTTTATCATACTGTGTGCAGTAACTATACCAGAGTTTTGACTCAAGACATAGCAACGGACCTGCAGGCTATCCTTGACACTCTCTGAGGAAATAACAAAACGTACCTGGCACAAATTTGTGTCTATTGGCCACAATAACCACCCTCCGGGTCTTGAATGTGTGGAATTAAAGGTGTCATTCTGAACCCAAGCATTTAATTCTTCCTCCGTGACATTTAGGAATGTTTGTCAATTGGCGAATTTGGCTGGTGTGGGTATATTGAGCGCATACATTTCTTTAATTTTTGCCAACCCTGTAGGAGGACGGCCTGGTTTGAAGTGGGTACCTAAGGTACTCACACCTTATACCAGGTCCAGTTATCCCTTATTAGTGAAATGTAGTCAGTGTCTAGAAGCCAGGCTCTCTAGGAGTAGTGTGGATGAGCAGCCAAGGCCTAACTGGGAGACAAGCAAAGCTCACGCAATACCACTGTAGTCACACAGTACTCACACACATGAAAGAAAATACTCAGTGTTACAAAAATAAAGGTACTTTATTTTGGTGACACAAATGACAAAAATACCATAGAGACTAAACTTCCTTAGGATGTAAGTAATACACAAAATATAAACACTAGTATGCAGAAATAGCTGTAAAAACAGAAAACTGTGCAAATAGTGAAAATCAAAATAGTTTTAAATGGGCATAGGGGGAACAAAAACCATATACTAAGAAAGTGGAATGCGAAAGTCGGTTTCCCACATAGGCAAGTGTAGCGTGTAGAGGGGCGCTGGGAGTATTATAAAATACCAAAGGTAAGTAATAGAACCCAACCCAGAGCCCAGGAAAGCAGTAGTAAATCACAGTAACTTTCCTAGAACACACAAGAACATGAGAAAGAAGATATTGCGAGAACCAGAAGAGACTGCAAGACACCAACAATGGATTCCTGGACCCAAAGACCTATGGAAGAAGGGGACTAAGTCCAAGAAGCACTGAAGAGTCGAGGGAGAACAGGAGCCCCTGGTAACCCGGATGAAGATGCAAAAGTGGAACCACCGGTGAGAAGACAAAGTCAGTGTTGCACCAAAGAAGACAGAGGCGGGTTCCTAGTTGGTGCAGAAGATGTCCCACCCCGGATGGATGAATGCAGTCTGGTTTGCATCGCTGTTTTCTGCCAACAATCCTTGGTACTCGCAAAGCTTACTATTAATGGAAAATGGTGCTGCCCGAAACCAGGAAGGACCTAGTGGCCTCTACCCAGGAGGGGGAGGCAAAGGGGGCTTTCAGCAACTCAGAGAGCCCTCAGAATACCAGGCAGTGCACACAGGAGTCCCACAGCACGGGAACAAAGGAGGTGCAAATGAGGCCCACAAGCATGACACAAAGGATTTCCATGTCGTTGGAGAACCACTCAGGGAGCTGTGCATCGCAGGATGGAGTGCTGGTGGCCTAAGCGGTGCTGTGCACGAAGAACTTCTTGGAAGGTTGCACACAAGCCTTAGCAACTGTAAGTAACGCAGTGCTCAGGGGTACTGTCTTGCGTGGGCAGGCAAGCTCTTACCTCCACCAAAGTTGGACAGCTTTACAGTGGGACTGCCGGAGTCACTGTAGTCCACCACCCATGTTCTTGGATCCATGTCTGTCATCTTCAGAGGGGGTCCAAGCCACCAGTTGTCATTGCAGAGAGGTGCCTGTTGAAGCAGGGCAGTGAATCCACGGGAGATTCCTTTGGTTCTTCTGGTGCAGGCTAAAGACAGGCAGTCCTCAACAATGCACAACCTGGAAACTGTTGCAGTTGCTGGCAGGAGCTGAAGTTACAATTTTGTAGAAGTCATTCATGCTTCTTTGTTGCAGTTTTGTAGAGTTCCTGTAGCAGTCAGCAGTTGAGCCGTCGGTAGAAGATGAAGTAAAGGATGCAGAGGATTCCTGCTGGAGTCTTGCAATCCGAATCTGAAGAAACACCCAGAGGGGAGACCCTAAATAGACCTGAGAGGGGGATTGGTCACCTAACCAGGTAAGCACCTATCAGGAGGGGTCTCTGACATCACCTGCGGGCACTGGCCACTTAGATGCTCCCAGATTTCCCTGACCATCCTGAGAAGAAGATGGCAGAACCCAGAGACACTCTGGAGGAACTCTGGGCACCACCGCTGGGGTGATGATGGACAAGGGAGTGGTACCTCCCCTTTCCTTTGTCCAGTTTTGTTCCAGAGCAGAGACTGGGGGTCCCTGAACTGGTTTAGACTGGATTATGCAAGGAGGGCACCATCTATGCCCTTCAAAGCACTCCCAGAGGCTCTGAGAGGATACCCCTTGCCTGCTTGTAACACCTATTTACAAAGGGAGAGGGTGTAACACCCCTCTCCTGGGATTGAGCTGCTTAAGGACCAGGAGGGCAGAAGCCTGCCTATGAGGTGCAGCAGCTGGGGCTTCAGTGAAAACCTCAGAAGAGTCGTATGGCAGTACTGGGGGGCAATAGTGGAGCTCCCAGAGTGCATGGGATTGTGCAACCAATACTGGAATCAGTATTGGGGTACAATTGTTAGTTGATAAACACCTTACATGGCCATATTTGGAGTTACCATTGTGAAGCTACATATATGTATTGACTAATATGTAGTGCACACTTATAATGGAGTCCCCGCACTCATGAAGTCTGGGAAAATGGGCCTGGATGATGTGGGGGGACCTCTGCTAGTACAGGGGTGCCCTCACACACAGGTACTATGCACCTACCCTTCAGGGCCTGAAGGTTAGACATATAGATGACTTATTAGTGACCTGGTGCAGAGAAAATGGCTGTGAAATAGTGCTTACACTATTTCACTCAGGCTGCAATGGCAGTCCTGAAGACGTGTTTGTATGAGCTCCTTATGGGTGGCAAAAGAGATGCTGCAGCCCATAAGGATCTCCTGGAACCCCCATGCCATGGGTACCTAGGTACCATAAACTAGGGTCTTATAAGGGGGTTCCAGTACACCCTTTTGGAGTGAAATACTGGCTTACCAGTATGGTGGTACACATTTGTAACCAGAGAGAGTAAAAGCACTGGAGTTCTGATTAGCAGGACTCCAGTGACACAGTGAAGCATACCGACGAAAACAGTGAAACAGACTGACATGTAGCGCACAAACTATGAGCACTGGGGTACTTACTAGCAGGATCCCAATGACACAGTAAAAACACACTGACAAACAGGCCAAAAATTGGGGTAACCATGCTAGAAAGAGGCTACTTTCTCACAACAGCCTAATAAGGTGCTCCCTATTCAGTTGAGGATGATTACCCCTAAGACCACTGACATTTCCGTGCAATGGTACTTAGGGTACCTTCTGTGTGTGAGATAGAGATACTATTGTTGGTGGTGTCATGTCGTAGTTGGACTCTCGCTCGTAAGTGAGACTGCTAGTTTAGGGATGACAGCACTCTCGTTTGTAGGCGACTGAGTCACTCCTACAACAAGTCATCACTGTCAGCCCAACCCTTGAAGCTCACAAGCAGTACCGCACCAAAACTCAGAAAGCAAAGGTGATTTCTGGCAGTCTTACACATGGAATCTAGATTGCAACATCTCAAGGGAGTCATGGTGGAACGGAATTTACCTTTTTCTCTTGTTAGCAATAAGTCTCAGTCACACACAGGCAATGAAGGAGATGCAGAAAAGTTTTCAATTTATTTATTGAAAAGACTTTAATCTATGATAAAATGCATGAGCTGCAATGATTAGGATAATGAACAATAAAATAAGCAAAATTGTTGTGAGTATAAAAACCCCCCCATCTTACAATAAACATGAGATTTACAATTCCTAGCAAGAAGAACCTAATCTCTACCCTAGTGAGAGCTAGGTATGATAAACCTAATCTGCCAGTACTATGTCCATGAGAAGCGCACCCAACCGTCGTAACCTTGGAATGCGGTCTCTAGGTCAGACTCCGTGGTGACACAAAGGCTGAGTTCTGCAGCAATGTGACGTGCACCATATATGGCTTCTGGAAGGAACCCCTCAAATGACCTTGTCCATGTGGGATGTATTTATACAGATCACATAGGATCCCTGACGCAGGTATGTTCCTAAACAACTGCTAAAGAGACAGATTTCTGTCAGCAATTACATAAACAATCCCTAAATCTCCATATATTTTCCTATCACATGTGAGTGAGAAAGGGGCATGATGACAATACCTACGTACATCACTGATCATGATGCTGATAATGACACCTTCTCAGAATGGCACTGATAATGCAAATCAAAACATTTGTATAAAATATAAACAATTGCAGCTATCTTAAAAGAAATAATAAAATACATGGAATAAAACATAGCAGGGTAAGTAGGTTAGAAGTCACTAGGTGACGGGGGCACAGGCTTGCAATCCAAAGGCTAAGCTAAACTCCTGAGCCCCAATAAGAACTAAAATGGATTCACCACAAGGGGACAACTAAACAGTATTCATATGGAACATCAAGGATGCTTAAATATATGAGAGCGATGTATCCCAGATAACTCACTACGTACAGCTCAAATGCCATAAGCAGGAGGAGGAAGACAAGGAATCCACATCTGGCAGTGGACCATCTGTTGGGCCTGGAGATTGTGTCCCCTCTGAAGTGCTGCAAAAACTAAAGGACATTGGCCCTCATTACAACCCTGGCTGTCGGTGTTAAAGCGGCGGTAAGAACGCCAATAGGCCGGCAGTAAAAAAAATGTAATCACGACCGTGGTGGAAACCGCCAACATAGACAGCCACTTTAACACTCCGACCGCCACGGCGGTACAAACAAACAGCATGGCGGTCACCGCCAACAGACAGGCGGAGGACAATGTACCGCCCACAGTTTCACAACTACAAATCTGCCACCTTTTCTGGGGCAGATTCACCGCGAACAAAAACACGGTGGAAACATGACTTCGAAGGGAAAACGCTCACCTCTACACACCCCACGAGGAATCTGGACGCCATGGAACCTGAGCTCCAGATCCTGCCAGCCCTTATCTTCTTGCTCCTCTACCAGAAGCACGAACGCCGGCGGCGAAGACCACAGTGAGTACTGCACCTACGACACAGGGGAGGGGGGAGGGAAAAAACTGGGACACACAAACGCAACACCCCCACCGTCACCCACTACAACACACACACTAATACAGCATGATACATTACAGTTACACCCCCCCAAACTCCCCGGAAGAATGCAAAGACAAAAGGAAATGAGTGTAACCACTGTAATATATTAAAATCCAGTAAGCAAAAATATATATACACTATTAACAAATATATACACCAAGAATAGTAGTCCAGGTAGTGCTCCATTGAAGTCCGTGGAACACTGGGCCCACTCGGCATGGGCGAGGCCCACACTCAATCCCCGAACATGATGGAGAGAACACTGCAGGGGCATCAGATAGCAATAAAACAGGCACCTCAGGGGGAAGGGAAAGGGGGGGCACCTCAGCCGGTTGAGTGCACAACGCTTAATCCACGAGGGGGCCACATCCCCACTGTTCAATCCTGTGGAGTGCAAAGCCACAGTCTCTCAAGTCTCTACAGTGGGTGGGTTGCTCACTGTTCCATCCTGGGGAGTGCAAAGCCATAGTCTCTCAAGTCTCTACATTGGGTGAATTGCCCACTGTTCCATCCTGGGAAGTGCAAAGCCACACTCTCTCAAGTCGCTACAGGGGTGGGTTGGCCACTGTTCCATCCTGGGGAGTGCAACGCCACAGTCTCTCAAGTGGATAACAGTCTCCACTGGTTCTGGAGGGGGCCTTGTGCCCAGAGTGCTTCATCCTGCCAAGGACTGAGGTAGTGGATGTATCTCTCCACCTGTTCTGAAGGGGGCCTTGTGCCCAGAGTGCTTCATCCTGCTCGTGACAGACTCAGTAGCGTCAGTGCCCTTGGCGCTCATGGGCCAGCGGTGCTTGTTGAGGCGGTGTCCTTGGCAGCTGTGCTTGTGGCGGCAGTGTCCTGTTCAGTGGTGCTTGTGGCACCTGTGTCCTGTTCAGCGGTGCTTGTGGCGGTGGGGTCCTTGGCAGTGACTCAGCTGCTGGCGGTCCTGTCTGGCCCACCGGGGCTGGTGCTGGCGGTCCTTTATGGCCCAGCGGGGCTGGTGCTGGCGGTCCTTTATGGCCCAGCGGGGGTGGTGCTGGCGGTCCTTTATGGCCCAGCTGGGCTGGTGCAGGCGGTCCTGGGCAGCTGGGCTGGTGCTGGCGGTCCTGTCCTGGGCAGGTGGGCTGGTGCTGGCAATCCTGTCCTGGGCAGCAGGGCTGGTGCTGGCTGTGGCCTCCTGGGCAACTGGGTGCTGGCCTCCTGGGCAGCAGGGCTGGTGCTGGCGGTGGCCTCCTGGGCAGCAGGGCTGGTGCTGACGGTGGCCTCCTGGGCAGCGGGGATGATGGCGGTGGCCTCCTGGGCAGCGTGGATGATGGCGGTGGCCTCCTGGGTAGCGGGGATCATGGCGGTCTTCTCTGCTGTGCTGCTCTTCCCAGACTTGCTGAGTTTCTTGTGCCCCTTCCCCACCTTGGAAGGTGTCGCAGCTGACTCCACACTCCCACCTGTACCCCTGGGAGCGGCTTTGGTGGCTGGAGTCTTTCCCCCTCTCCCGCCGGGCACTGGCCAACTTTTGATGTTTGACAGGTGGGGGACTGTCCGTACTGTGGCTCCGTGCCACACTGGCTGCCCTGCTGCCCGGTGCACTCCAGATTCCGGTGACTACAGGCACCACTGGTCCCGGAGATGTTGTGGCTGAGGTGCTAGGTTGGGACCTGGAGAGTCGGGACCTAGAAGACTGACTGGGTGGGGGAGGTGAGGGAAAGAGGCCAAGGGTGGACAGGAAAGGTTTCTTGGGAACACTGGGACGGGTAGCTGGAGGGGCTTTGGGAGTGGAGGAAGAGGTTGTGGTTGTAGGAGGTGTTCGTTTGGTGACTTTGGGTGAAGGTGCATGCGCTGTAGGCTGTCGTGAGGTGGATGGATGTTGGGTGGGTGTGTGGCTGCGTTTGTGGATCTTGGGAGGTGGCGTGACAGACACACTGGGAGAGGACACAGGGGACGTGTGAATGGTAGTGGAGGTGGTGAGTGCACGTGAGCGGGTGTGGTGGTATGTGTGCTGGTGATGGAAGTAGTGGCTGTAGATGTAGTGCATGCAGGTGTGAGTGGAGACAAGACTGGGAGGGAGGAGGGAGACGAGGAGGAGGGGGGCACAGTGGAGGCAGTGGATATTGGTGTGTCTGCATGTGTGTGATGCTTGCGTGAGTGCCTGTGGGATGTGTGATGCTTATGTTTGCCTGAGCTTCCCTTGTGTGTTGATGTGTGTGCATGCTGGTCTGAAGGTGTGCTTGGGATAGGTTGAGGTAGAGGGGATTGGGTCTGGGTGGAGGAAGTTGAAGCGGGGATGCTAGAGACAGGGACAATGGCTACCATCAGTGCTGAGGCCAGAGTCTGAAAAGCTCGCTGAAGGGCTGTCTGACCAGAATGAATGCCCTCCAGGAATGCATTTGTTTGTTGCAACTGCCTCTCTACACCCTGGATGTCATTCAAAATGGTAGACTGCCCAACAGTGAGGGACCTGAGGAGGTCAATGGCCTCCTCACTAAGGGCAGCAGGGGTGACTGGGGCAGGGCCTGAGGTGCCTGGGGCGAAGGTGATGCCCACCCTCCTGGGTGAGCGGGCACGGCGCAAAGGCTGAGGGGCTGCTGGGAGGGCGGTGCTGGTAGGGGGGGTGGCGGCTCTACCTGTAGATGCGGGGGGGCACAGATGTGGCCACCACCACAAGGGAGCTCCCATTAGAGGACGAGTCCGTATCAATGGTGTCAGCTGCTGTCCCCGCCGTGGAGCTCCCTTCGCCCTCCGCCCCACTGGTGAATTCCGAGTCCGTAGTCTCGCCCTCCAGGGCCATGTGGGATGCAGCTCCCTCCTGCTCCGGTGCCACTGCTCCTCCGCCTGATGATGCTAATGCACACAAGAACAGGGAGACCACAAAAAGGGGGGGAATGACAGAAGAATGACATGTTGAGTGCATGCATTACCGCTACAGTTGGCGGACACGACAGACACAGAAGCCCCCTGCACTACGCCGCACACTTGGGGTCCACTGTTCAATCCCTGGGACATGGCCTACAAGGCTATGGCCGACATCTGCACACATGGATGTCACAGGAGCCTGACTAGGTGTACTTGACACTGTATACAGGTGGGGTGGGGTGCCACAGGGTCTGCCAGAACAAGTGGACCTAACTAGCACGCTCGCCCTGGCCTAGGGAAACCCACAGCCCACCTCCCCCACCCAGACACCTCCACTGCGTGCAAAATCAGCAGAATGAGAGTGTACTCACCCCCTTGTGGCTGTTGTGATGCCCTCAAGCGCCCATCCAACTCTGGGTACGCCACCGCCAGGATCCTGAAAATCAGGGGGGTCATGGTGCGACGGGCACCCCTCACACGTTGGGAGGCCATCCCCAGCTGGGCCTCCGCAGTCTTCTTGCTCCAGCGGTGAATGTCCTCCCATCTCTTACGGCAGTGGGTGCTCTGTCTGTGATAGACCCCTAGGGTCCAGACGTCCTTGGCGACAGCACGCCAAATATCCTTCTTCTGGTGGGCGCTGACCTACATGAATTGTACAGGGGAAAAAGGAAAGTTATTACCAACTGCACCGTCACAGTCATTGGCCCCCATCCCTACCCTTGCCATGTGGCACATGCATTCACCGTTGTTTCATGCACGCCTCAATCTCCCCCCCACCTCTCATCAACCCCACTCCACACAGGCATAGCCCATACAGCATGCTCCCAGTGTACCTACCTGTATGTCTGGAGGACCGTAGAGTAGCGTGTACTGGGGGAGGACCCCATCCACGAGTTTCTCCAACTCCTCCGATGTGAAGGCAGGGGCCCTTTCCCCAGACGCACGAGCCATTGTCTCTTCCAGACTGAGGTCACAGCAGCACTTGCAGTGTAGGTCCTCTCCTGTCGAAGATCAGGTATCGAGTGATTGAACAGATAGAAATTGGCGGTCACGTCCGCGGCGGTGCGTACTGTCACCACCGGCGTACATCGTCATTGGCTTTTGGGACCCATAGGGTCCAATGTTAGCCAATGCTGAATTGCGCCGCGGTCTTCGACCGCCTACAACGACGGTGTACAACGCCAGCACAGTTACCTCACATCCCATTGTCCCACTTTACAGGTCAGGCAGACTCCATTTCAGGGGCCCACATGGCTTAATTTTTAACTGTGTCACACATACCTAGGCCTTGCCTCAACACTCATACAGGCCAAATTTCTGATTATGATTCTTGTTCGGTGTAAGCTGTGGGTACGTACCTCTGAGTTGGTTGACTCTGTGCTCGCTGTTGTCCTTCATAGGCACCGTCCGCTGGGACATGTGAGGAGATGTTGGCATCCTCCGGTGTACAGACCGCTGGTGGTCCTGTCGACAATGGAGGAAAGACATGTGATCATCACCTACAGGCTTGATCGTGCCACAATCCTGGAACTGTGTGCCCAGCTGGAGCCAGACCTGATGTCAGCTATCCGCCATCCCACAGGAATCCCCCCTCTAGTGCAGGTGCTGTCAGTACTCCATTTCCTTTCAAGTGGGTCTTTTCAAACAACAGTGGCCATAGCATCAGGGATGTCCCAGCCTATGTTTTCCAACGTGTTGTCCAGAGTGATGGCTGCTCTGCTGAAACACATGCAGAGATACATCGTTTTCCCTCAGGTAGTGGATTTGCCTACAGTGAAAGGTGACTTCTATGACCTGGGACATATCCCCAACATCATAGGTGCCATTGATGGAACACATGTGGCTTTGGTACCCTCCCGCAGGAGTGAACAGGTGTACAGAAACCGGAAGAGTTATCATTCCATAAATGTGCAGATGGTGTGTTTGGAAGACCAGTACATCTCCCATGTGAATGCCAAATTCCCTGGCTCAGTGCACGACGCTTACATCCTGCGGAATAGCAGCATCCCTTATGTGGTGGGTCAACTCCAGAGGCACCGTGTGTGGCTATTAGGTGAGCACCTGGAAGCAAGTCAGTGGGAATGGTTGTCTGGGTCTGGGGATATCCCTACAGGTTAGTGTGCATCTAACAGTTGCCCTCGCCATTTGCAGGTGACTCTGGTTACCCCAACCTGTCATGGCTACTGACCCCAGTGTGGAATCCCAGGACAAGGGCAGAGGAACGCTACAATGAGTCCCATGGGCGGACTCAGAGGATTATAGAGCGGACCTTCGGCCTCCTGATGGCCAGGTTCAGGTGCCTCCATTTGACAGGTGGGTCCCTATTCTACTCACCAAAGAAGGTGTGCCAGATCATTGTGGCCTGCTGTGTGCTTCACAACTTATCTTTGTGACGACAGGTGCCTTTTCTGCAGGAGGATGGTCCAGATGGCAGTGTTGTGGCAGCTGTGGAGCCTGTGGAGCCTGTGGACAGTGGAGACGAGGAAGCAGAAGAAGAGGACATCGACAACAGGAACTCTGTGATCCTGCAATACTTCCAGTGAGACACAAGTAAGAATACAAACCTGCCTACTATGATGTCTGTCGTTTTCACCCAGTGTATGGCCACTGAGTTGTCACTTTCCCTTACGATTTCACAGATGTGGGTCCCACTGTGTGACATCTGCTTTGTTTCCTCATGGACTAGAACTGTGTGACATAGGTATGTTGACATTACAATTGAAAGAGCATTTTGTCACTGTAATTGCTAATACACTATTTCAAAATCACTGACAGACTCCAGATTGTTTTGTGCTTTAAGGGTGTTTATTTCAGTGCTCAATATTGGAGGGGGTTGTAAAATGGTGAGGGGTGATGGTGGAGGAATGTCTATGGCAGAGTGCAGTCTATTAGTCTCACAGATGCATTGCCCAAATGGGCATAGGAAGTGGAGCTGGGGCAGTTTGAGGATGGACAGGGTGACAAGGTGGGACAGAAGGATGACATTCAGGGTGGTCTCATTTCTTGGCGGGGGTCTTGGCATCGTTCTCTGTCTTTGTCCTGAATATCAGGCACCGTTTTGGGGTGGTTCTCCCTCTGCAGGGGGTGGGGTGCTGGTGTGGTGGTCCTCTGCCGGTGCCTCCTTGTCCACTAGCGCCGGTGGAGGTGGTGGGCAGTTCATCGTCCAGGCTAGTGTCAGGGGCACCTTGTTGTGCCACAGTGTCCCTCCTGGTGTTGAGGACTTCCTTCAGCACCCCTATGATGGTGTCCAGGGTGGAATTGATGGATCTGAGTTCCTCCCAGAAGCCCTAATACTGTTCCTCCTGCAGGTGCTGGGTCTCCTGAAACTTGGCCAGTACCGTTGCCATCGTCTCCTGGGAATGGTGGTAGGCTTTCATGATGTTGGAGAGGGCCTCGTGGAGAGTGGGTTCCTTTGGCCTGTCCTAACCCTGTCGCACAGCAGCCCTCCAGGTTCCCCTGTGTTCCTGGGCCTCCGTCCCCTGGACTGTGTGCCCACTGCCCCCAGGTCCCTGTTGTTGTTGGGGTGGTGGGTTAGCCTGGGTTAGTGGTGGACACACTGCTGATTGACGTGTCCTGGGGACAGAGGTATGGGCCCGCTGGGTGGGTGCTGTGATGGTGTTTCCAGATGGGGGAAGCTCTGTGGTGGCCTGTGACTGTGTCAGGGGAACCGACTGTCCTGAGGTCCCAGATGGCCTGGGCTGGTCATCTAGATCCAGTTGGACAGAGCTGCTTTCATCACTGTGGGCCTCTTCTGTTGGTGGTGTGGACATGTGTCGACCCTCCTATCCGGTGATGTTGGGTGGGGTCCTGCAGGGGTATAAAAGGATGTTTATTACATCTGTGTGTGCCATGGTGTGCAATGGATGGTTGACCGTGTACCCCAGTGCTTGCATTCCTGTGTGGGTCCTTGTGTGATGGTGGTTTAGGGGGGTGTATGTGTATGTCCAGTGGCCATGCTTTGGTAATGGGTGTCCATGCTTTGTTGTTGCATGCAGGGCTTGGTGTTAGGATGTGTGGTTTGTGATGTTGGGACATTTGTGAGGAGTTGGAGTGATGGGGGTGAGGGTGAGGGTGGGGGTATGTGATAGCATGCAAGTAGGGTGGGGGATGTAATAGTTAAGATTTGACTTACCAGAGTCCATTCCTCCATCTACTCCTGCAAGGCCCTCAGGATGCAAAATCGCCAAGACTTGCTCCTCCCATGTTATTAGTTGTGGGGGAGGAGGTTGGGGTCCGCCACCAGTCCTCTGTACCGCAAGGTGGTGTCTGGAGACCACGGAACGCACCTTCCCCCGTAGGTCGTTCCACCTCTTCCTGATGTCATCCCTATTTCTTGGGTGCTGTCCCACTGCGTTGACCCTGTCCACTATTCTGAGCCATAGCTCCATCTTCCTAGCTATGGAGGTGTGCTGCACCTGTGAACCAAATAGCTGTGGCTCCACCCGGACGATTTCCTCCACCATGACCCTGAGCTCCTCCTCCGAGAACCTGGGGTGTCTTTGCCGTGCCATGGGGTGGTGTGGGTGATGTGTGGGGTAGTGTGTGAAGTGATAAGTCGGGTGATATTTAGTGGTGTGTTGTGTGAGGTCCGTGGAAGTTATGTGGGTGATGGTATTGTTTTCCTGTGGATGCTTGGTAGTTGTTTGTAGTTTATGCTTGGTAGTTTATCTGGCCTTCTCTCGGTAATTTTGTCATAGGGGTTTGTGGGTGATGTGGGTGTGTGTTTTATATTGTATTGGATGTGTGGGAGTGGTGTGTGTATGTGTATCAAGTGTGTGTAATTGGAAAAGCGTGGATTCGTGTGTCGTGATAGTGTGGGCGTATTTCTGTTGGCGTAACGGTGGAGGTTTTGTTTTCGCCAGTTCATCACTGACCTTTGGTGTGGTGGACTTGTGTGGGTGTCTGAATTTTGGTGGATTCCGAGCAGTGGGTCATAATGACCGTGGCGGAATTCTGCTGCTGCGGCGGTGTTTTGGCGGTCTTCTGCACAGCGGTAAACGGCTTTTGCCGCCAATGTTGTAATGAGGGCCATAGTGTTGAAGTACTAGGACATAATAAAGTACTGCAGGATATGTTTCAGGGCTGCTGAGGAAGGAGAGCAGTATTTTTGCATGGAAAAAACTGGTGGTGGCGAACAAATTCCAGCAATAAAAGTAGTTTGTTTTTCGTTCACTTCTTGAGTTTAGAGGCCCTTGTTTTGTTTGAGTTGAACCCCAAAACATTTAAGAAAATCAAAAAAAACTCATGAATCTGTTATAAAAGCACTAAAAAACAAATGGTTCGCTTCAGAACCACCTTTACTGATTTAAAAATTAAAATAATTCATGATGTTTGTCACATATGTATCTTTATATGTCTTTTCTTATTCTGCTACAGTAGTCTATTTTTAATAACGAAATGTACGTTAATCATCACATGCTGAAATAAAACTCAAACACTTAGAACAATAGATAATTTCATAATTAGAAACATTTTGTATCAGGATTATGTCACTTCCTCAAAGGATACCAGATATAAAAATATGTTTCTATTTATAATCTAACAGAAATTACTTTTTCTGTTGGTTTCCTATCAACAGAGGGTGTTCCATGTGTCTTCTGTTGGCATTCCCATGCATGCAGCCATGGAATTTGATTCAAGTCCTTATCTACATTCATTTGTAGACATGGATTTGTGACAAAATAATGCACCTTTCTGAGACTGGCAAAACAAGAAGAAATATTTGTATTTCTCTTGGTTTTTCCATCTGGCTTGACAGCACAGATGTCACCAGACATTATGCTATCAATCTAAAAAAGGGCTCTAGGAAGCACTGCCAGGAGAGGGAGTTTTGCTCCGCCCACATGTTTGTAGCCAGGAGTACATGTTTTGATTGGGTAGAAGTTGTGTACTTCCACAAAAAAATGCTTGCCCTCCACTCAACAGAGATAATTTTGTTTATGTATCCAGCTGCCTGAGCCAACAAGAGTAAGACTGCCTGAACTTCAACTTTCCGGGTCACACATTTAGCACTGTGATGCTATCAAAGTGCCTTAGCTAATTAGATAATTCACAGTGTCTGCTTTTTCTCTGGCAGCTGCACGGATGGGAGGAGTGCAGTCATTACCTTTAGAGTGCAGCCTTATGTTTGAGAGCCCAGGGCTACATTGATCTACATGGATTTTTAGGTCTGGCTTGATTGTGCAACTGTTGCCAGTACCTTGTGAGATAGCCAAAAGACCAGCTTTCCAAGCCTTACTGAAAAAGGGGCTTAGGCTCTACCCACATGTTAGTTCCCCTGAGTATATACAAATTGACTGGCCCGACTTTGTTTGCTTCCACAAAAAAAAAACACTTGTATTGCACTTTTTGGCTTATGGCCAGGTTTACAATAGATACAGCAGGGCTGAGTTGGTTATGTTGGCAACTCAATGATCATGTCTATATGCCCAATCTATTTATTAAGAAATGTTTTGATAAAGGCACTAGACCTGACATATTTATTGAGGAATGCACATGTTAAAGTCAATGACCATTTAAGTGTGGATTGTGCATACCTTTCTAATTATATGACTGTGTTTCTGATTGTTACTGTAGTCCTGAGTTTGTTATGTCAACAAGGTAAGCATGCCTGTTTGGTGTGCTAGAAGCATTATGTCTGATGACATAGTTCTGGCCTGTTTTTTTATGAAACATTATGACAAAGGCAGTTGGTTTAGCTCAAGGGTTCTCCAACCTTTTCTGTAGTGAGAGCTACTTCTGATCAGTGAAGATCAGCCACTGAAAGCTAAACAACTTGTGCATTGTTACCAGACACCTCTACGGCCAGCTTCATTCATTTTAAGCCAAATGTCTATAGCGCCAGATCCTATGGTTTGAACAAAATACTTTGACTAGTGGCACTATGACAGGGATGCCTTTTGTGACAGTGAGAGCATAGGCTTTGGGGGACATAAGAAAATGTTTGCAAATGATTTCGATATGTGTATGGGTAACTAAGAGCCTGTGTTATATGTACTTGTGGCACAGGAGGTAACTTTCACCAAAGGTGGCACCGATACATATATAACACAAATTTACAACATTTTTTATATTTTTATTTTTTTAATGAGCAGCGATGAGCAGACATAATACACATCATACCTTATCAGCAAATTGTACCCTCCCAAAACCCACATTAAACTTTCTCAATACAGTACTCTGACGATCAAAAAATATAGAGGTCAGGGCTGGACAAATGACCCGATTTCTGAGTTTCAATACCCCAAAATATATGGGTCCTAGACTGAGCTCCAAATTACAACATCCTCAAATAAATAGAAAGTGAACATGTGCTAGAACCTTTTTTTTAAATGGGAGGAATTTAAAGTGCAGAAGAATGTTCTGCAAAAAAATGTATAATATGGAACTTTCTTTGCACTTCTAATTTCATCTATATATTTTTTTTAAATACTGTATTATTCAGTTACACTTATGGCACAGTGTCCACTGGTTACTGGGATCAAGAGGCCTACTGTTTGTAAATGTGACATTTTGACATGGGAGAAAATTAAAATGAAAAGTTAACTTAATCATTAAGGTAACTTTCATTTTAATTTTCTCTCTTTGAAAGCATTCAGAAACATCATTTTGTTCTCACACTCCAATATTAAGTTGGCAAGGGCTTTTATTAAAATGTTAAGTACATCAGGTCTTCAGTTTTTCACCTCTGTTTTCCAGCCCCATCCTGGATCATAAATATTGCAGAGCACTGCTCATTATCAGGCCATGCTGTCTGCAACCTGATAATAATAATGTAAAAATAATTAAATATAAACACAGCCTTCCCTTAACTTTAAAATGAAAATGTGACCTTGTGCTTATTTAAAGATGAACACAAGGCTGTGAGCTATTCTGAAGGTGTCTGGGAGCTACTGGTGGCTCACGATTGTCTTGTTGGAGAGCTTAATAAATGTGAAAGGCATATTTTAAAGCCAGTAATCTTTTGACAGTTGGTTGGTATCACATTCTGTTACAGGCCATAGACTGCTATTTTGTTACATGTAGTATCACATATTACACAGCAGTAAAGGATTTTGGCGTTGGCCACCCACTATGATAAACCTGGTGGGTTTTCACTGTGATGATTCTTGTTAGACCCTGTCGAGAGGGGTTGTATATTGTTTTGCCAACTGTATTTTTCTACAATTATGTAATTGTATAACTGTAGGCATGACGGTTGCCAGTTTATTGTGCAGTTAAACAGGCTGGTGTTGGGTAAAGTGTAAAGGCAATGCTAAAGGGTAAAAGCTTCATTGGTTCATTGGGAAAAGTCATGACAGATTTTCTAAATTTGGTTTGTTTATTATGAAGCATTATGACAAAGCCAGTAAGCCCGACCTACTTACATTGAAAAGCATGCATTACAGACAATAGGATTTTAAGAATGGATTGTTGTTACAATGTGCTAAAGCCTGTAGGCAGGTATTCTGTTACATGGAATTTCACAGATTATCATAGCACGCAAGGGTTTTGGTGTTGTTAATTCACATGAACAACCTGTGTGGAAAGAAGATTTGCACTACAATAATCCTTGTTAAGCTCTCTTAGTAGAGGTAGTATTTTATGCTGGCAACTTTGATTTTGTACACATTTGTACTTTTGTGACTGCATGCTGGATGGTTGCCTTGTGGAAAGGTGACGCTCAGACACAGTGAGCTTGACTTGGTTATGATGACAAGCCAATGATACTGATAAAAGCTATTTGCATGATTATTTATTATGAAAATGTTATGAAAAGGGCAGTAGGCCTGACATTGATGTGAGAAGTATATATTAAAGTCAATAGGCATTTAATGGTGCACAGTTATTACTTTGAATTCAAACCTACAGATAGGTTTCTTGCTACATGGAATCTCACAGAATACCTTCGTATGCAAGGGATATTTGGTTTTGGTTACTCTCTCTGACAAAACATGAGTATAGAAGATTTGTAGTGCAAGAATCCTTGTTACGCCGTGTTAGAATAGACAGTACTTTGCTTTGTCAACTGTAATTGTGTATACATTTGCAATTTTATGACTGTATGTCTGATGTTGGCCATGTGGAAAAGCTTACACTCACTACAGTAGGCCTGAGGTGTTTATGGTGACAAACAAGCTAATGATAACAGATATTGGCTTGATTGGTGTGCAGGGAAATGTTATTCCTGATGCCATAAGTCAGGCCTACCTACTATCAAAAGTTATTACAAAGACAGTAGGTCTGGCTTATTTCTTGTGAAAAACATATGATTAAGTCAATAGTCCTCTAAAAGTGAATTGTTATTGCATTATGTTACAGGTTGTGGGAAGGTATTTGGTCACATGTAATCTCACAGGTTACCATAATGGACAAGGGTTTTGGTGTTGGTCAGTCGCTCTCACAAACCGTGAGAGTAGACCTTCATTGTGATGATCCTTATTAGGCCTATTGAAAGGGGTTGTATATTTTGTTGACATCTATAATTGTTTACGTATTTGTAATTTTGTAAATATATTCCTGTTTGTTGCCAGTTTATGCTCACTTCAGTAGGCCTTGGTAGTATATACTGTCAAAGCACTAGTGAAGGTTAGAGATTGCTAAATGTCTGCTGATCTCATTATGATTAAGGTACTACTTTTATTTTTTCTTCTTCTCTGTCGTCCTTGTTCAACCTCTTGCCGTTTGTAGCAATATTTTACTGTGCCATACGCACTTCAAAGAAGCCCTTTGTCATTTGAAATTGATGTTTACTGTGACAACAGATTTTTACTGCGTTTATTAGGAGAACAGATGTTATCTGCTTTCAGATGTATCTTCACTAAGGCATGGGCACAATTGATTTCTTTATGTGATACGATTTTTTTGCCAAATGTCATTTTTTCTCTTTTTCACTCATGAGGAGGGTAACTGATTTGCTCAGAATTACAGGGTTCTTGTGCTGAGATCTAACACGAATTTGCAAATCAAATTGGTCTCGTCTTCAAGGCTATTGGTTCTGCAATTGTCTTTTATTCATGCCATACAGGATGGATATTGCCAACTTTGCCAATGGCCGGTAGCCATGCTATACTGAAGCGTAACTGCTGTACAGCATCAGTAAAAATAATAATGAAAAAAGATTATGATGCATCCAGTATTAATGTACTTCTTTTTTTTGTTTTTACAAAAAAGCATATTAGCCCTGGCTGTGCCATAGCATTTTCTTAAATTTTTTTACCATCTTCAAACTGAAGCTATACAGTACAGCTGTGTTGGTTAAATATGCTGCAATTTCGTCTCAAATGTCTCTTCAGACTTTGCTGTGTGTTAAGTGATGTATTGAGCAACAGCAATGGAATTTTTTGCCACAAAATGAATGTCCATATTTGCATTCCATGTAGTCAAAATAACAGGGCTGTAGTCAATATTTAGTTTAGAAGCCTTAGTTTTCTTAATATTGTTTGTTTTCTCAGGAGATTTGCCAGTGATGGTCTGTCTGACTACAAACATGAAACGTTTTACTCCAGCTTTATAAAGAACAAGACTTGTGAATCCCAAAAAACACTTTGAGTAGTATTTCACGTTGGTTGTGTGCCTACGACCACAGTACTTTCCCCATTTGTGGGACTGGAATCGCAAGACCTGCTGTCTGAAGCATCTGCTATGACACTCATTTGGAAATATATTCCTCAGTGAATGACAATTCATACTCATTGGTATACTTTCCAAATCTGGCAGCACCTTTTGCCCACAGTGACGTGTATTTGTGAAGCACTGCTAGCTTAGTGCTCTTTCCTCCAAAAGTAGGAATGACCTCATCCAAAGGATAACTTTTTATTTGCACATGAAGTGAAATATGGCTTGAAGTTTGTGATATAAGAACCTACAAACATTTGCTGTATCCATGGAGCATAATTCTCCTGGAATTTTATAAATAAATTCAGATGCTTAAGGAACTTGTGAAGATCATCCCAATACTATTCAGCACAACTCATGAACCTGGCAGGTGCACCTGAGTTACTTAACATGCACATTAGCCCAGTATGCAGATGGAACCAGTACTCATTTGTACCACGTTGACAGGCAATAAAAATTATGAGGTTGCAGTGTAGAATTTCATGTTTTCCATTCACTTTTAAAAAAAAGTCTCTAGCAATCATATTCAAGAATCGTGTTCTTGTGTTGAAAATGTGCTATGGCATAGCAAGCTACAGCCAGTTCACTTTCAAACAAAAAATGAAAGAGATAATCAATGTTCTTTCTAAATTGTGGATCTTGAGAATACAGTCTAGTTGACTTGTACTCTCAAGCGGGAATCTGAACTTGATGATCATTATACTAACCTCCCTATCAAGCAGAAAACAATGGGTTTCCAAACTTTTTTCCCCATAAACTAATAAGATTGCCTCATTTGATATAGACCTAGCGCATCATCCATCGCATCTGTGTTACGAGAATCAACACTGTGAAACTGACCACTCTCTTTAGACTTTGAAGGGTGAACTTACATGTTGTTCTACATCTACATCTTTGTGTTAAAGATTCTTTCGCCTAATCTAACCTAACTGGTTCCTGCCAATTGTTCTGACTTTTGTTGGCACTTCTTTCACTAAACCCACTAGTGGTTCATCAACTTCTGGGTCCACAGAAGAGCTTGAATGTTCCCCTTCAAGACTGGTGAAAGATAATTACGTTCCTCTTCAGGTCTTTCAGTAACTTTGTCAGTTGACACTTTGCAGTTTTTGGCTGCATTAGTACAATAGCTTGGAAAGGGTGGACAGTCTGGATGGCAATACTCTCATACATATTTAGTTGCTAACGCTCAGCAGGAATTGGAAAAGTATTGTGAATGCCTTTACCAGGCATTTGTTATTATCCAATTTGCTAATACGATACCTACACACAACTTGAGTGATACATAGATCAAACCGTTACTCAGCTATTAAGTACAGAGCAAGCTTAAACCACTAGACTAGATTTATGTCTACTGTTTTTTCACAAATAGCTATCATTTTTGTTTGTCCTTTGTAGTTTGTACAAACACTTATTGTTTTAGGGATTTCTGCTGACGTTACAGTAAATTCAGCAGTTGCTTTTATGAAACTATTTATCATATTCATCCAGTCCTCCTTTCATTGCTCACCTCCACTACCATTTCATTTTCTCTAGTCTCTCTTTCAGGGCCATATTAGTTCATCTGAATATCATCTATGATACTTGTCACATTGAAGTGAGTACCACGTAACAGAGCATTATTCATGGTTTCCAAGTAAAGCTTGACCAAGTACAGCCTTCTCAGTAGATTACTTTCTAACCTTCTGCCACTGTCTAGATAGTATTCTCATTACTAACTTCACAGCCTGCATAATATTATTTACTGCCCTATTGCGAAAAAAACTTCTGATACAGTTCTTTAAACTTTATACCCTTTCATGAAGAGTGCTTATCTTTCTTCTTGAACATATTTCCTCTATCTTATGATGTAGTTGGGCCGATATTTGTTGTTTGTAGTCCTTGCCTCTTAATAACACATTTCTCACTTTTTTAACTTTATCAGCTAACTTCTTAATAAAAGCACAAGTACTCCTACAGACTTTCTGAAATGTACTGTTGGTGTCTGTCTTTCAGCTTCATTACCTACTTCATAGTACCATGTTTAACTTTCTTTGTTTTCTGTTGTCCTGTTGGAATTTTGGTAGAACTTGAAGATCTACAAAGTAGGGATAAGAAAACTAGAACGTTATATGAAATCTACATAGCATTATGATCTTTACATATAAACATTGTAGAGAAATTAAATAAATTATCAGCTGTTTTATAGAATTAAATTAGGCCCAGCACCTTTTAAGATGAAAGGGTTACCTAGAAATAGTAAACCCGCTTCATTGTATGGAGAGAGTAAACTCTTCACAAACAGTGATGTATAATGTGTAAGGTGTACGTACTAGAGACTTGACCAGCTAAAGGCTCTTTGGTATCCTTCAGGAATGAGCTCTCTGTGAAATATTCTACCAGAGATGAAAGGTATACATTGTAGGAACCTGGGGCCAGATGTACAAAGCCCTTTTGCATTTCTTAATGGTCCGAATCGGTATTTTGGGCTGTTAAGGACGCAAAACTGCTTTTTCTTATGTACAAAGGCCTTTAAGAAATCGCAAATAGGGATTTCCAATTTGCGATTCCTATTCTAATGTACAAAGCATTTTCTAAATGCAACTTAGGCACTTGGTTACCACTGACTTAAATTAGGTGGTAACCAGGTGCAATTAAAAAAAAAAGCCCCAAGGTGCTCATTTTTTAAATTCCAATAGAGCACACATATGCCCCCTAGGCATATGTGCGCATTACAGGTGCACCCCTATTTTTAGAGTGTACCAAGGGGGGCCCTTTGCCATCCCTGGTTTTGCATTTCCTAAATAACGATTTCTTAATAAGAGATCACTACTTGCAAAACCGGCCTATTGACTAAAATACAATGGGATTTCGTGATACCTACTTTGTAGGACTAGCTATTAGATATCAGTATCTCAGTACATAGTATTTTGCATTTCTCAACTAGTGATTTCTATGAAGTCGCTACTTAAGAAATGCAAAATTGAATTTTTGTACATCTGGCCAATAAACTCTTAATGGGGCTCGGATGTCTGGAGAGAGTGGACTGTCCGTGAAGACTAAAATATGAGATGTGCAGTGTGCGTAGTATTGGCATGGTGATCTAATTGGGATTAGGTGTCTGCAAAGACTAACTTCTTCATAAACAGCTGTCCACAGGGCAAAGACTGTGCGGCCACCTAATGGATCTTCATTGTTTGGAGCAACTGGCTTCTATGGAGAGACGTGTGCATAGGGGGAAGGCTATGCATTAAGGAGGCTTGGCCATGCAATGGGTATGCTCCTCTAAAGGGACTGGTTGTTCCATGATTGAGCTGTGCGCACGTAGTATGGGCTTTCCCACGTAATAGGGCTTGGGTGTCTGAAGGGTCTGGCCTCCCCAGGTGTCCAAAAGTTGAAGTTTGTGCATAGCAGGTGATTGACTATGAAATGGGGCTTAGTTGTGTGGAGATACTGGCCACTTTGTGAAGATGAGAAATCAGGATGAGCACTGTGCATAGTATGGGTTTACCCACCTACTAGTGCTTGAGTGTCTAGAGGGAGTACACTGTCCCTGAAGAGCTGTACAAAGAATAAAGTCTGTGTGTAGCAGAAGCTCACCCAATAGGGCCTGGGTATGTGGAGAAACTGGCCTCTGTGTAAAGTGATTTGCATAGGGCAAAAACTCTGTGTAGTAGGGACTTGGCCACCTAATGGCACTTGAGTTTCTGGACAGACTGGCCTCTGCCTAAACAGCTGTGCACAGTGTGAAGACTGTGCGCATGTGGGACTTGGCCACTTAATTAATCTTCATTGTTTTGAGACACTGGCCTACTTGTGAAGACCTGTACAAGGGTGGAAAGCTGTGGATTGAAGAGGCTTGCCCATCTAATGGGGCATGTGTCTCTAGTGAGGCTGGATTCTTCCTAACTGAACTGTGCAGAGGGAGAACACTGTATGTAGTAAGGGATTACCACGTAAGGGAGCTTGGGTGTCTCAAACGACTGTCTCTTGTGAGGATCTGTACACAGAACGAACACTGTGTGTACTGCAGGATTCCTGGCTAATCAAACATGATTATCTAAAGGGAGTGAACATTCCATGAATAGCTGGATTTGTGAGTTAGGAGTAAAGGCTGTATATATTAGGAGCTTCCCATTGTAACAGAGCCTGGCTGTGTGGGATTGTCTCTCTGTGAAGTGCCTAGCAGAAGATGAAGATTCTGCACAGAAAGGGCATGGCTACCAAATAGAGCTTGGGTGTCTGGAGAGACAAGGGTCTCCAACTCTTACTGTACTGAGAGCTACTTCTGAGTTCTAAATGGCGGTTGTTGCAGCACTACACAAAGGGATCCCATGCCGCCAGAGACAAACTCAGGTAGCTGAGTGTCACAGGATAGATTGCTGGGGACCTGGGCTACGCTTGCATGAACGATTCGTGGAAGAAGTCCACAGAAGCCCAAGGAGCTGCAAAACACACAGTGCACAGGGGTACTGTCTGGCATGGGAAGGCAAGCACTTACCTCCACCAAATTTAGACAGCTGGACCTGTGGACAGTCAGGGTGACTTTGGTCTACCACCTGTGTTCCAGGGATCACGCTCGTCGAGATGAGAGGGGACCCAGAGAACCAATTGTCGCTGCAGAAGGGTGCCTGCTGAAACAGGGAATTGACTCCATCACTCCACGGGAGAGTCCTTCATTTCTTCCAGTGCAGGCTGAAGACAGGGAGCCTTCTGAGGATGCACAACCTGGAAACTGTTGCAGTTGCTGGCAGGAGCTGAAGTTACAGATTTGCAGTAGCCTTCTTGGATACTTTGTTGCAGTTACAGGGGTCCTGGAGCAGTTCTGCGGTTGATCCAACAGTAGAAGCTAAAGCAGAGGATGAAGAGGAGTCCTGCTGGAGTCTTGCAATCTGAATCTGAAGAAACACCCAGAGGAGAGACCCCAAATAGCCCTGAGAGGGGGATTGGCTACCCAACCAGGTTTGGACCTATCAGCAGGGGTCTCTAACGTCACTCGCTGGCACTGCCCACTCAGATGCTCCCAGAGGGTCCCAACACCCTGGAATCCAAGATGGCCAACACCAGGGACACTCTGGTCTCCCCTGGGGTGGTGTGGACAGGGTAGTGGTCACTCCCCTTTCCTTTGTCCAGTTTTGCACCAGAGCAGGGACTGGGCTGGTGTAGACTAGCTTATGCAAGGAGGGCACCATCTGTGTCCTTCAAAGCATTTCCAGAGGCGTAACACCCTCCTCCCAAAGGAAATGCTTTGTTCTGCCTTCCTGGGATTGGGCTGCCCAAGCCCCAGAAGGGCCGAAGCCTGTCTGTGAGGTGGCAGCAGCTGGGGCTGCAGTGGAAACCTCAGGGAGGGAGCTGGTTTGGCAGTACTGGGGGTCCATATTGGAGCCTCCAGTGTGCATGGAATTGGCCCCCAATACAAGAATTGGATTGGGGGTACAATTTCACAATCCTAGACACCTGAAATGGCCATATTCAGGGTTACCATTGTGAAGCTACATATATGTATTGACCTATATGTAATGCACACTTAGAATGGTGTCCCCGCACTCACGAAGTCCAGCAAATTGGTCCTGGAAACGTGGGGGCACCTCTGCTGGTGCAGGGTTGCCCTCACACACAGTAACTTTGTACCTAGCCTTCAGGTCAGACACATAGGTGACTTTTAAGTCATGCAGTGACAATGGCTGTGAAATAATGCTTGCACTATTTCACTCAGACTGCAATAGTAGTCCTGAAGAAGTGTTTGTATGAGCTCCTTATGGGTGGCAAAAGAAATGCTGCAGCCCATAAGAATCTCCTGGAACCCCAATGCACTGGGTACCTAGGTACCATATACTAGGGACTTATGAGGGGGGTCCAGTATGCCAATTGTGAGTGAAATGCGGGGTTACTAGACTATAGTGGCAAATTTAGAAATAAAGAGAGCATGATCACTGGAGTACAGATTAGCAGTATTCCAGTGACAATTTAGAAAACAGTAAAACATATTGACAAGCAGGCCATAAACCTGCACACCTGATACCTCCAGGACCCTGCACACTAGTAGTTGCCCCATTGTACCATTGGGGTAGGGGTGCTTCTGAGCCTGCAAACAAGGGACCTACCCTGCCATGATCACCCTTGCCTAGGGGGACCCACAGGCCACATCCCCCACCCAACCAGTTCCTTAAAGCGTGCTAAGTCAGCTTAGTGAAACTGTACTCACCCCCTTGTGGCTGCTGTGATGCCCTCAAGCGCCCATCCAACTCCAGATAGGCCACCGCCAGAATGCGGAACATCAGGGACGTCATGGTGCGACAGGCACCCCTTCCACGTTGAGAGGCCAGCCCCAGCTGGGCCTCCGCCGTCTTCTTGCTCTAGCAGCACAGTTCCTCCCATCTCTTGCTGCACTGGGTGCTCCGCCTGTGATAGACCCCCAGGGTCCGCACCTCCTTGGCGATGGCATGCCAAATACCCTTTTTTTGGTAGGGGATGGCCTAGAGGATTGACAGAGCGAAAAACTTTACTTACCCATCCCGACTGTCATACTCATTGCCCACCAGTTCCCACCCATGCCCTGACGCACATACACTCACCACCTCACATGCAGCCCTCAGGCCACCCCCCAACATGTGGCTTACATCCATACTACTCCAAACAGGCATTGCCCACGCATCATGCTCACAGTGTACTCACCTGTTTGTCTGGAGGACTGTAGAGTAGCGTGTACTGGGGGAGGACCCCATCCACTAGTTTGTCCAACTCCTCCACCATGAAAGCAGGGGCCCTTTCCCCAGACACATGAGCCATTGTCGCTTCCAGATACAGGTCACAGCAGCACTTGCAGTGTAGGTCCTCTCCTGTTCATGGTCAGGTATCAAGTGAGTGAATGGGTAGAAAATGGCGGTGACATCCGTGGCAGTGTGTACTGTAGCCTCCGGTGTACATCGCAATTGGCTCCTAGGACCCATAGGGCCCAATGATAACCAATGCGGAGTTGTGCGGCGGTCGTCGACTGCCTACTGTGACACTGCAAAATGCCAGCGCAGTTACCTCACTTCCCCTTGTCCCTTCTCACAAGTTAGGCAGCCGGCATTTCAGGGAAGCACATGGCATGGCACCTAACTGCGTCACAGCACATATTGGCACATATACTGACTCACGATTTAACACACTGGTTCTGTAACATTAGTTCAGACACAGTTGTGCTATCTATGTGGTAAATGACCTTCTGCTCACCGTTCTCCTCCATGGGCTACAACCGCTGAGGCAGCATATTAGATGGCGGCATCCTCCGGTGTACAGACCCCTGGTGGACCTGTCGACAATGGAAGACAGAAACATCATAATCACACACAGGTTTGATCATGCCACAATCCAAGAACTGTGTGCCCAATTGGAGCCAGACCTGATGTCAGTTATCCACCAACCAACAGGTATCCCCCATCTAGTGCAGGTTCTGTCAGTGCTCCATTTCCTGGCAAGTGGCTCCTTCTAAACTACAGTGGCCATGGCATCATGGATGTCTCAGCCAATGTTCTCAAACGTGTTGAGCAGGGTGTTGTCTGCCCTGCTGAAACATATGTGCATCTACATCGTGTTCCTCAAGGTGGAGGATTTGGCCACAGTGAAAGGTGACTTCTATGCCCTGGGACCAACATCATTGGTGCCATGGATGGTACCCATGTAGCATTTGTTCCCCCCACCGGAGAAAGAAAAAGTGTACAGAAATAGAAAAAGCTACCATTCGATGAATGTGCAAATGGTGTGTTTGGCAGACCAGTACATCTCCCATGTGAATGCCAAGTATACTGGCTCTGTGCATGGCACCTATATCTTGCGAAATAGCAGCATCCCTTATGTGATGGGTCAACTGCAGAGGCAACGGTTGTGGCTAATAGGTGAGCCCAAGGTCCCCACACAGTATGAGTAGGTTTCTGGGTATGGGGTTATCCCTTAGGGTTAGTGTGTGTCTCACAATTGTCCCTCAATATTTGCAGGTGACTCTGGTTACCCCAACCTGTCATGGCTACTGACCCCAGTGAGGAATTCCAGGGCAAAGGCAGAGGAACACTACAATGAGGCACATGGGCGAACTAGGCGGATTATTGAGAGGACATTCGGCCTCCTGAAAGCCAGATTCCAGTGCCTCCATCTGACTGGTGGCTCCCTGTGTTACTCACTCAAGAAGGTATGCCAGAACATCGTGGCATGCTGTATGTTGCGCAACCTGGCATTAAGACGCCACGTGCCTTTTCTGCTGGAGGATGAGACTGGTGATGGTCTTGTGGCAGTGGTGGAGCCTGTGGACAGTGAGGAAGAGGAGGCAGAGGAAGAAGATGTTGACAACAGGACAAACATGATCCTGCAGTACTTCCAGTGTCACACAGGTAAGAGACAGTAACTCCTCTTCACATATCAGTTTACTGCAGTACATTGTACATGGCAGCCTCCTACCCTCTGTCTATGGACACTGACTGTTCCCTTTGGATTTCCTTTTTTCAGATCTGTGTCCCCCATTCTGGCTCCTGCTATGTGTACTGCTGCCCACCAACTGTCATACATTGATATTATTTAATGAACATAGACGTTGCAATGCTTTGAGAATGTTGTAAGAATACATCTTTCAAATCATTACACTGACTCCAGTATGGGTTATATTTAAATGGTGTTTATTTTTTGTGCTAAATAAGATGGGGCTACGGGGAAGGGGCTGGGGTGATGGTGGAGAAAGTTCCATGGTAGAGTCCAGTCTCTTGGTATCACAGGTGCATTGTCCAAAGGGGCATAGGAAGTGGAGCAATGGCAGCGGAGGTGGAAGGCTGTTCCTCAGTTTGGCCAGTGTCAGGGCCTTTTGTTGAGCCACTGCCTCCCTCATGGTCTTGCCCATATCAGCCAGCACCCCTGCTATGGTGACCAGGATGGTGTAGATTTTGGTGAGGTCATCCCTGATCCCCATGTACTGTCCCTCCTGCAGCCGCTGGGTCTCCTGAAACTTGGCCAGTACTGTGCCCATGGTCTCCTGGGAATGGTGGTATGCTCCCGTGATGTTGGAGAGTGCCTCGTGGAGGGTTGGTTCCCTGGTCCCGTCCTCCCCTTGTCGCACAGCAGTCTTTCCAGCTTCCCTGTTGGCCTGTGCCTCTGTCCCCTGGTCCCTGATTGTCTTGGGTTTGTGGGGTTGCCTGGGGTCCCTGTAGTGGTGGACACACTGCTGATTGACGTTGTCCTGGGGACAGTGGCATGGGCCCGCTGGGTGGGTGCTGTGCTGGTGTTTCCTGAGGGGGAGGGTCTGAGGTGGGTTGGGACTGTGGTAGGGGAACTGACTGTCCAGAGGTCCCAGATGGGCCAGGCTGGTCATCGTCATCCAGACGTGCAGAGCTGCTGTCACCACTGTGGGCCTCTTCTGTGGGGGAAATGAGTGTAGCTGGCACCTCCTGTCCGGTGACTTTGGGTAGGGGCCCTGTTGGGATGCGAAGGCATTGTTATTGTATCTGTGTGTGTCATATTGTGCAATGAGTGTCTTTCCTTTATAGAATTGTGCTTTCCCTGTTGCCTTGGCCTTGTATGTTATGTGATTGCTGATTGTGTGGGGTAGGTGAGTCTCTCTAGTGTGCATGCTGTGATGATGGGTGTCCATGAAGGTCTGTGATGGGGATCCATGCATTGGGAGGAGGTGAGGCTCTACTGCCAGTCCTCTGTAGGACACTCTGGTGTCTTGATAACACGGAACACACTTTCCCCTGTAGGTCGTTCCACCTCTTCCTGATGTTATCCCTGGTTCTTGGATGCTGTCCCACGTCATTGACCCTGTCAACGATTCTCCGCCATAGCTCCATCTTCCTTGCAATGGATGTCTTCTACACCTGTGATCCGAAGAGCTGTGGCTCTACCCAGAAGATTTCCTCCACCATGACCCTTAGCTCCTCCTCAGAAAACCTGGGGTGTCTTTGAGGTGCCATGATGTGGTGTGAGTGTTATGTGTGAGATAATGTGTTGTGATGTATTATGTGATGTGCGTGGATGGTGTATGAGTGATGGTGTTCTGTGCCTCTCAGTGAAGGTGTGCTCTTTGCTTTTCTCTCTCTGCTTGTTCTAATTTGATTCGTTGAAAGGGTTGTGGGTAATGTGGGTGGGTGTTTTATGGTGATGTGAGTGTGAGGGTGTGGTGTGTGTATGTGTGTCAGGTGTGTGTATTTTGATTTGTCGAATGTGGTGTGGTTTTGTAAGTGTGTGTGCATTTTGAGCGCGGAGGTGTGTACCGCCAATGGTTTACCGCGGTTAAAAGACCACTGCGTTGATTTGTGGGTCGTGATACTGTCGGTGTGTTCCTGTTGGTGTGGCGGCGTGGGCTTTGCTATCACCAGTTTATCACTGACCTTTAGTGTGGCGGACTTGTGTGGGTGTCTGTGTAGTGGCGGTATTCTCTGTGTGGGTCATAATACCTGTGGCGGTTTACCACCGCAGTCACGGTATGTTGGCACGAGTCAGCACAGCAGTCGGTGGCATTTACCGCCAGGGTTGTAATGAGGCCCAAAGTCAGTTATGCACCCAACAAGACAGATGTGGGTTCCTGGTTGGTGCATAAGATGTCCCACACTGGATGGACACTGGATGGATGATTGCAGTCTGGTTTGCGTCACTGGATTCCGCCAACAAGCCTTGGCACACACAAAGCTCATGGTTAGCGGAAAATGGCTCTGCATGGGACCGGGAGGGACCTGGTGACCTTGACCCAGGAGTGGGAGAAAGAGGGTGCTCTCAGCAACTCAGAGAGCCCTCAGAAGATCAGACAGCGGGCACAGGAGTCCCACAGCACTGGGACAAAGAAGGTGCAAATTAAGGCCGCAAGCACAAGACACAAAGGGATCCCACGCCACCCGAGAACCACTCAGGAAGCTGTGCGTTGCAGGGTGGAGTGCTGGGGGCCTAAGCTGTGCTGTGCATGAAGAATTTCTTGGAAGGTCACACACAAGCCTTGGCAACTGCAAGTCACACAGTGCATGGGGGTACTGTCTTGCGTGGTGAGACAAGCTCTTACCTCCACCAAAGTTGGATAGCTGGACCTTGAGACTGTTGCGGTCACTTTAATCCACCACCTGTGTTGCTGGATCCACGCTCGTCATCTTGAGAGGGGACCCACGCCACCGGTCATGGCTGCAGAGAAGTGCCTGCTGAAGCAGGGAAGTGACTCCGTCACTCCACGGGAGATTCCTTTGGTTCTTCTGGTGCAGGCTGAAGACAGGCAGTCCTCGAATGATGCATGTCCTGGAAACTGTTGAAGTTGCTGGCAGGAGCTGAAGATACAATGTTGCAGAAGTCATCTTTGCCTCTTTGTTTCAGTTTGTAGAGTTCTTGGAGGGTTCAGCTGTATTTCCGTCGGTAGACGATAAAGTAAAGGATGCAGAGGATTTTGCGGGAGTCTTGCAATACGAATCTGAAGAACCACCTAAGAGAGAGACCCTCAATAGCCATGAAATGGGAATTGGTCACCTAGCAAGGTAAGCACCTATCAGGGGAGGGTTCTTACATCACCTGCTTGCACTGGCCACTCAGATGCCCTCCCACACATGTAACGCCTATTTCCAAAGGGAGAGGGTGTAATACCCCTCTTCCAAAGGAAATCTTTTGTTCTGCCCTCCTGGGCTTGTGCTGCTCAAGCAACAGGAGGGCAGAAACCTGTCTGTGAGGGGGCAGCAGCTGGGTCTGCCTGGAAAACCTCAGAAGGCTTTAATGGCAGTACTGGGGCTCCACTGTGGAGCCAGCATAGTGCATGGGAGTGTACAACCAATACTAGAATCAGTATTGGGGTACAATTTCCAGTTGTTAGACACCTTACATATTCGGAGTTACCATTTTGAAGCTGGACATAGGCATTGACCAATATTCAGTGCATGCATAAAAAGGCAT
The DNA here is from genome assembly GCF_031143425.1 of Pleurodeles waltl. Classification (NCBI taxonomy): domain Eukaryota; kingdom Metazoa; phylum Chordata; class Amphibia; order Caudata; family Salamandridae; genus Pleurodeles; species Pleurodeles waltl. Next base: position 523,190,464 of record NC_090443.1, read on the forward strand.
CCCTGCACTCAAGAAGTCCAGAAAAATAGTCCTGGACATTGTGGGGGCACCTCTGATAGTGCAGGGGTGCCTTCACACACAGGTACTTTGCACCCAGCCTTTAGGGTTGGAAGCCCTGACATATAGGTGACTTATAAGTGACCTGGTGCAGTGTAAATGGCTGAGAAATGGTGCATGCACCATTTCACACAGGCTGCAATGGCAGTCCCGGAGAAGCCTTTGCATGGGCTCCCTATGGGTGGCAAAAGTAATGCTGCAGCCCATAGGGATCCCCTGGAGCCCCAATGCCCTGGGTACATAAGTACCATATATTAGGGACTTATAAGGGGGCACCAGTATGCCGATTTGGGATGAAATACTGGGTTACCAGTCAACCCAGTCAAGCATACTGGCAAAAACAGTGAAACATACTGACAAGTAGGCCACAAACCATAAGCACTGGGGTCCTGGCTAGCATGATCCCAGTGACACAGTCAAACACACTGACAAACAGGCCAAGAATGGGGGTAACCATGCTAGAAAGAGGCTACTTTCTCACATGAGACCATGCTAAGGATGCTAGGTCTAACAGAAAGACGGAGGGTGGGCAGAAAGCACACAGGGGTGTATGGTAAGGAGCAACACAGAGGGTGCAGTTTGGGGGAGGCAAAACAGAGGTCAGAGAGAGGGAAGCAAAGGGAGAGAGAGCAACCTGGATGAGGGTGAAAGCAAACAAATAATAAAGGGTGAACCATGCAGTTAAAACACAAAGACAAGCAACACAAAGCGCAAGCTGTATAGAAGAGAAACCGTGCATAATAGCAGCTTGAAGGACAAAGTTGTGCAAAATTGCATTTTTATAGTGTTATGAAAAGAAATGACATAGAGAAGCCAGGTCTCCTGTCCTGCCAAGGTGGACAAAAGAAGCCCTATTCTATTCCGTTTAGTCATAGAAATATTTGACTCTCCCCCAATGATTGACAGCACGCCTTGAACAACACGCTATAAAGTACAACTGTGAGCTATGCAGTTGAAAAGTTGTTGCAATTTTAGTGGCCATTAAAAAGAAAAACGTGTTGTCTGTAAATGACAGTGTGTTTCCATGTCAGTGCTTCAAAATGCACTGCAGTCTACAAGCCACATCCTTACTACTGTCCTGTTAAATTAGTGTGGCTCATTTGCTACACTTGAGTTTTTTGTATGATGCTTGGATTTTTCACAGTCCTTTCGACTTCAGTGTTGTAACATTAATGGCAGCTTCCCCACTCTGAAAGTTGTTCCAGCATCGCTTGGAAGCAGCAGGGCTTGCAGTCAGGACAGGACCACTGAGAGCAGTGTGTGTGTGTGTGTGTGTAGCAGAAATTTATGAAATCAAGAGGCACAAACACCAACCCAGCCTTTCATCCTCCTGAGGGCAATAAAAGGAAGTGCCATTAAGCTGCTAATATCAGGCATGTGAATTGCTACCAAGCTCTAGGACTGACTGTAAGGTCTGCACAAAAGACTATGGTGGTCATTACAACCCTGGCGGACGGTGTTAAAGCTGCGGAAATATCGCAAACAGGCCGGCGGACAAAAAAAGGGAATTATGACCCTGGCGGAAACCGCCAACAAAGACAGCCACTTGAACACTTCGCCTGCCACGGCGGTACAGACAAACAGCGTGGCGGTCACCGCCAACAGACAGGCGGAAGACAATGTACAGCCCACAGTATCATAACCTACCAATCCGCCACCTTTTCCGGGGCGGATTCTCCGTGGATAAAAACACGGCGGAAACAGCTTTTGCTATGGGAAAACGCTCACCTCAACACATCCCACGAGGAAGGAGGCCACCATGGAGCCGGAACTCCAAATCCTACCTGCCCTTGTCTTTCTGCTCCTCTACGACCAACAGCGACGTAGGCGCAGAACATACCGGTGAGTACTGCATCTACGACACAGGGGAGGGGGGAGGCAAAAGTTAGGGGGACACCCACCAAACACCCCCACCCCACCCTTGCATATTACAACATACACACCAATGCAGTCAAAAATATCACATTAACAACCCAGAATTCCCCAGGAAGAATGCAAAGACAAAGCGAATTGCGGTCAAACATTGTAATGTGCCAATATACATGCCATACAAAAATACACTGATATATATCTCGAAATCTGTCATAATTATATATACAATACAAAAAGTAGTGCAGATATGTACACAACAATGTCCGTGCACCAACAGTCCAAAAATGCATGGGCGAGGCCCACAATAGATACCTGACCAAAATCCGAGAGAACACTGCCGGGGCATCAGATAGAAACACTACAGGCACCTCAGGGGGAAGGGAAGAGGGGGCACCTCAGCCGGATGACTGCAAAGCCAGATCCACGACGGGGCTCCATGCCCATTGATGTATCCTGGGGAGTGCAAAGCCACAGTCTCTCAAGTCTTTACAGTGGGTGGTTTGCCCACTGGACCATCCTGGGGAGTGCAAAGCCACAGTCTCTCAAGTCTTTACAGTGGGTGGTTTGCCCACTGTACCATCCTGGGAGTGCAAAGCCACAGTCTCTCAAGTCTTTACAGTGGGTGGGTTGCCCACTGTACCATCCTGGGGAGTGCAAAGCCACATTATCGCAAGTAGATGCAGTTCTCAACTGGTACTGGGTGGGACTGGTGCCCAGACTGGATGAGTCTCCCCGTGAAAGTTCCTGTCCTGTCACTGTCCTAGCTGCACATGGGATAAGGATGCCTGATGTGGCGGCCTATTCACACCCACACGGTGTTTGCCCTGTTCAGCGGTCTTCACCATGGCGGTCTTTGCCCTGTTCAGCGGTCTTCACCATGGCAGTCTTTGCCCTGTTCAGCGGTTTTCACCATGGCAGTCTTTGCCCTGTTCAGCGGTCTTCACAATGGCAGTCTTGGCCTTGTTCAGCGGTGCTTTGCCATGGCGGTCTATGGACTGTTCAGCGGTCTTCACCATGGCGGTCTTTGCCCTGTTCAGCGGTCTTCACCATGGCGGTCTTTGCCCTGTTCAGTGGTGCTTTGCCATGGCGGTCTATGGACTGTTCAGCGGTGCTCTGACATGGCGGTCTTTGCCCTGTTCAGCGGTCTTCACCATGGCAGTCTTGGCCTTGTTCAGCAGTGCTTTGCCATGGTGGTCTATGGACTGTTCAGCGGTGCTCTGACATGGCGGTTCGGATACTGACATTGGTGTGTGGCATGACGAACTCCACACTGGACATTGGTGTGTGGCATGACGAACTCCACACTGGACATTGGTGTGTGGCTTGACATTCCATTATCGCCCAGCGGGGCTGTGGGATCCTGGTCCCTCCTGGGCACTGACTCCGGCGGTGGTCTCCTGACCAGTAACGATACTTGGGCCCTCCTGGGCACTGACTCTGGCGGTGGTCTCCTGACCAGTAACAATACTTGGGCCCTCCTGGGCTGTGACTCTGGCGGTGGTCTCCTGACCAGTAACGAGACTTGGGCCCTCCTGGGCACTGACTCTGGCGGTGGTCTCCTGACCAGTAACGATACTTGGGCCCTCCTGGGCTGTAACTCTGGCGGTGGTCTCCTGACCAGTAATGAGACTTGGGCCCTCCTGGGCACTGACTCTGGCGGGAGTCTCCTGACCAGTAACGATACTTGGGCCCTCCTGGGCTGTGACTCCGGCGGTGGTCTCCTGACCAGTAACGACGGTGCTGGCGGTTGTGTCTGGACCGCCGGAAATGATGGCGCACTTCTCCGCCGTGACACTCACAACAGGCTGGGCAGACTTCCTCTTGACCTTCCCCACCTTCTTTGGAGTTACAGCTGACTCACCAATCGCCTTCGATCCCATTTCAGTTGTTGTCCCACCAGGAGTCTTAACACGGTCCCGTCGTCCACTCTCCAATTTCAGAGCCTTTACAGGGGGTGGGCTACGAGTGCCTTGGCTCCGGGTCCTACTGCCTGCCCTGGTGGACGGTGCACTCCAAAAACCTGGAACACGCACCACTGGCACTGGAGGCTTTTTGGCTGAGGTGCTACGACGGGACTGATGAACTGGAGGGGGGGGGGGGGGGGGCAAACAGGTCAATTTGACAGAGGGACAGTTTCTGACGGACACTGGGATGGGTAGCTGGAGGGGGTCTGGGAGTGGAGGTAGAGGAGGTGGTTGTAGGAGGTGTCACTTTAGGTGTTTTGGGTGCAGGTGCAGGTACTGGAGGCTGTTGTGAGGTGGATGGATGTTGGGTGAGTGATTGCCGGCGTTTGGGTACTTTGGGAGGGGGTGTCACAGACACACTGGGAGAGGACACAGGGGACGTGTAAATGGCAGTGGAGGTGGTGAGTGCAGGTGAGCGGCTTGTGGTGCTGGGTGTCCTGGTGCGAGTCCTAGGGCCTGTAGATGTGGTGCATGCAGGTGTGTGTGTAGACGACATTGGGAGGGAGGAGGGAGAAGAGGAGGAGGGGGACACAGTGGAGACAGTGGATGTTGCTGTGTCTGTATGGGTGTGATGCTTGTGTGAGTGACTGTGGTGTGTGTGGTGCCTATGTTTCCTTGAGCTACTTTTGGGTGTTGACTTGTGTGCATGCTGGTCTCTAGGTGTGCTTGGGATGGGCTGGGGTACAGGGGATTGGGTCTGGGTGGAGGAATTGGAGGGGGGAGGCTGGACACAGGGAGAATGGCTGCCATCAGTGCTGAGGCCAGAGATTGCAGGGTTCGCTGAAGGACAGCCTGACCAGAATGAATGCCTTCCAGGAATGCATTACCGTGTTTCAACTCTCGTTCTACACCCTGGATGCCATTCACAATGGTAGACTGCCCAACAGTGAGAGACCTGAGGAGGTCAATCGCCTCCTCACTGACGGCAGCAGGGGTGACTGGGGCAGGGCCTGGGGTGCCTGGGGCGAAGGTGATGCCCACCCTCCTGGGTGAGCGGGCACGGGGCGAATGCTGAGGGGCTGCTGGGAGGGCGGTGCTGGTAGGGGAGGTGGCGGCTGTACCTGTAGAAGTGGGGCGCACAGATGGTGCCGCCACCACAAGGGAGCTCACATCGGCGGACGAGTCCGTGTCGCTGGTTGGTGATCCTGTGGCCGACGTGAAGCTCCCCTCGCCCTCCGTCCCACTGGTACATTCAGAGTCTGTGGTGTGGCCCTCCATGGCCATGTGGGATGCAGCTCCCTCGTGCTCCGGTGCCACTGTACCTCTGCCTGATGATGCTGATGTACAAAAGGACAGGGAGAGCAGGACAAGGGCGGGAGACAGAAGAAAGAGAGTTTTAGTGCATGGCATACCGCTACCGTTGGCGGACAAGACAGACACAGCAGCCCCATGCATTACGCCGTGCTCCTGCCCTCTGCACATGTAATTTCTGGGATATGGCCTACATGGCAATGGTCGAAATCTGCGCACATGGATGGCAAAGGGGCAACTATACATCAACTTGCCTCTGTTCTGAGCTGGGGTAGAGTCCCACATGGCCTACATTACGGAGGAGCCTTGCCTACCTAACTCACCCTGGCCTAGGGACACCCACAGCCCACTTCCCCCACCCAGACACCTCCACTGCACGCAAAGTCCACAGAATGAAGTTGTACTCACCCCCTTGTGTCTGCTGTGATGTCCTTAAGTGCCCATCCAACTCCGGGTAGGCCACCGCCAGGATCCGTAACATCAGGGGGGTCATGGTGCGATGGGCACCCCTCCCACGTTGGGAGGCCATCCCCAGCTGAGCCTCCGCCGTCTTCTTGCTGCAGCGGCGAATGTCCTCCCATCTCTTACGGCAGTGGGTGCCCCGTCTCTGGTGGGCCCCCAGGATCCGGACCTCCTTGGCGATGGCACACCAAATGTCCCTCTTCTGGTGGGCGCTGACCTACATGACATGCACAAGGAAAGAGGAACAGTCATTACCTACTGCACCGTCATTGTGAGTGGCCCCCTCCCAACTCTGTACATGTGGCCCATTCATCCCCATGCATTTCTGTTGTAAGAACTCTGCCCCCTTCCCTCTCCCACTCAGCCCTGTCCACCCAGGCCTAGCCCATCCAACGTGCTCCCTGTGTACTAACCTGCTGGTCTGGAAGACCGTAGAGTAGCATGCACTGGGGGAGGACCCCATCCACAAGTTTCTCCAACTCCTGTGCAGTGAAGGCAGGGGCCCTTTCCCCAGATGCAGCAGCCATCGTCGCTGCCAGGCCGAGGTCACAACAGCACTAGCAGTGTAGGTCCTCTCCTGTCGAAGGTCAGGTATCTAGTGATTCAACAGATAGAAAATGGTGGTGACGTCCGTGGCGGTGACGTCCGCGGCGGGGCGCATCATCACCGCCAGCGCACCTGTTCATTGGCTCCTGGGACCCATAGGGTCCAATGTTAACCAATGCAGCATTGCGCCACGCTCTACGACCGCCTACCGCGACGGTGTGCAACACCAGCGCAGTTACCCCACAATTCCATTGTCCCAGTTTAGAGGTCAGGCAGCCGCCATTTCAGGGGCCCACATGGCTTCAATTACTACTGTGTCACACATACCAAGGCCTACACTCAAAACATTTCCCGGATGGGTTAATTGTCTGTTGTAGTCTTGTGTGTGACTGTGGGTACATACCTGGAGGAATGCTGACAGTTTCTTCGCATTTGTCCTTCTTAGGCACCGTCAGTTGGGACATATTGGAAGATGGCGGAATCCGCCGGTGTACCGACCGCTGGTGGACCTGTTGACAATGGAAGAGAGACATTTGATCATGACCTACCCGTTCAGCCGTGCCACAATCCAGGAACTATGTACCCAGTTGGAGCCAGACCTGATGTCACCAATCCGCCATCCGACTGGAATCCCCACTGACGTTCAGGTGCTGTCAGTGCTCCATTTCCTTGCAAGTGGGTAATTTCAGACTACTGTGGCGATGGCATCATGCCATGCCTATGTTTTCCAACGTGTTGTCCAGAGTGTTGTCTGCCCTGCTGAAACACGTAAGGAGATACATCATTTTCCCTGAGGTGGAGGATTTGCCTACAGTGAAAGGTGACTTCTATGCCCTTGGACATATCCCGAACGTCATAGGTGCCATTAATGGGACCCATGTAGCTCTGGTCCCCCCCCGCAGGAGTGAACAGGTGTACAGGAACAGGAAGAGTTATCATTCGATGAATGTCCAGATGGTCTGTTTGGCAGACCAGTACATCTCACAGGTAAATGCTATGTTCCCTGGCTCTGTGCATGATGCCTACATCCTGCGGAATAGCAGCATCCCTGACATGATGGGTCAACTCCAGAGGCTATTGGGGGACTCTGGTTACCCCAACCTGTCCTGGCTATTGACCCCAGTGAGGAATCCCAGGACCAGGGCAGAGGAACGCTACAATGAGGCCCCTGGGCAGACTAGGAGGGTGATCGAACGCACCTTCGGCCTCCTGAAGGCCAGGTTCAGGTGCCTCCATATGACAGGTGGATCCCTATTCTACTCACTGAAGAAGGTGTGCGACATCATCATCGCCTGCTTCATGCTCCATAATTTGGCATTGCGACGCCAGGTGCCTTTTCTGCAGGAGGATGATCCAGATGACGGTGTTGTAGCAGCGGTGGAGCCTGTGGAGCCTGTGGACAGTGGTGAGGATGAAGCTGATGAAGAAGAAAACGACAACAGGGAGTCAGTCATACAGCAATATTTCCAGTGAGACACAGGTGAGTACATTTTCAGGTTTAACATAACATTAACTTTCACACGTCTACCTCTATCCTGTACCTACATTTCACTCACTATTTGTTAACTGAGTTGTCCCCTTCCATTTCAGTTTCACTAATGTGGTAACCTACGTGTCAACAGCTTGCACCCTTGAAAGGCTTGTGATGTGTGACATTGGTATGTTGGCCTTCCAATGGGTAACCATTTTTGACACTGTAATTGACAATACAAAGTTCAAAATCATTGACTGACTCAAGTTGTATTGGTGTTTCAAGGGTGTTTATTTAAGTGCATAACAATGAATGGGGTTGTGAAATGGGGATGGGTTATGGTGGAAGAATGTCCATGGCAGAGTCCAGTCTATTAGTCTCACAGGTACATTGCACATCTGGCCATTGGAAGTGGAGCTGGGGCAGCTCCGATTTGGACAGGGTAACAAAGTGGTACAGTGGGGGGACAATCAGGGTGGTCTTATTTCCTGGCGGGGGTCTTGCCATCTTGCTCTGTCCTGTTCCTGGATCTCAGGGACCGCTTTCATGGTGGTTGTCCGTCTGCAGGGGGTGGGGTGCTGGTGTGTTGGTCCTGTGGCGGGGCGTCCTGTCCACTAGCGCCGGCGGAGGTGGTGGGCATTTATCATCGTGGCTAGTGTCAGGGGCCCCTTGGAGTGCCACGGTGTCCCTCAAGGTCTTTTGAATGTCCGTCAGCACCCCTACAATGGTGCCCAGGGCGGAGCCTATGGTCCTGAGCTCCTCCCTGAACCCCAAATACTGCTCCTCCTGCAGACGCAGGGTCTCCTGCAACTTGCCCAGTACCGTTGCCATTGTCTCCTGGGAGTGGTGGTATGCTCCCATGATGGAGGAGAGGGCCTTGTTGAGAGTAGGTTCCCTTGGCCTGTCCTCCCTCTATCGCACAGCAGCCCTCCCAGTTCCCCTGTGTTCCTGTGCCTCCGTCCCCTGGACCGTGTGCCCACTACCACTGCCCCCAGGTCCCTGTTGTTGTTGGGGTGTTGGGTTAGCCTGGGTGCCCTGTAGTGGTGGACACACCGCTGATTGACCTGTCCTGGGTAGGGAGGTATGGGCCCGCTGGTTGGGTGCTGTGCTGGTGTTACCAGAGGGTGAAAGCTCGGTGTTGGGCTGTGGCTGGGCAAGGGGAACCGACTGTCCTGAGGCCCACGATGGTCCGGGCTGGTCATCAAGATCCAGTAGGGCAGGGCTGCTGTCGTCACTGTGGGCCTCTTCTGGGGGTGGAGTGGTGTTGTCTGGACCCTCTGGTGTTGTGACGTTCCTTCGGGTTCCTGCGGGGGTATGAGTACATCATTATTGCATGTGTGTGTTTCATGGTGTGCAATGGTTGGGTGTTCGTGAACCCCAGTGCAGGCATTCCTGTGTGGGGGCTTGTGTGCTGATGGTTGGGGGGTGTTGTGGGTCTGTGCAGTGGGCATGCTTTAGTGATGGGTATCCATGCTTAGTTATGTCATGCAGGTCTTGGTGTTGGGATGGGTGGTTGGTGTCATGGGTAGATTATTGAGGATTTGGGGTGATAGGGGAGGGTGTGAGGGTGTGGGTGTGTGATATCATGCAGGTAGGGTGGGGGATATGATAGTTGAGATTTGACTTACCAGTGTCCGTTCCTCCAACGACTCCTGCGAGGCCCTCGGGATGCAAGATGGACAAGACTTGCTCCTCCCATGTTGTTAGTTGTGGGGGAGGAGGTGGGGGTCCGCCGCCAGTCCGCTGTACCGCGATGTGGTGCCTGGATACCGTGGAACGCACCTTCCCCCGTAGGTCGTTCCACCTCTTCCTGATGTCCTCCCTATTTCTTGGGTGCTGTCCCACAGCGTTGACCCTGTCCACTATTCTTTGCCATAGCTCCATCTTCCTGGCTATTGATGTGTGCTGTACCTGTGAACCAAATAGCTGTGGCTCTACCTGGATGATTTCCTCCACCATGACCCTGAGCTCCTCCTCGGAGAAGCGGTGGTGTCTTTGGCGTGACAGGGGTGGTGTGTGTGAGGTGTTGGGTGGTGTATGTGTTGATGAGTGTGGTAAGTGTAGTGGTATGTGCTGTTTTGTGCGTGGGTGTTGTGTGGGTGATGGTGTAGTGTGTGTCTGTGTGATGGGGTTCTCTATTCTGTGCTGTCTCTCTCTGGCCTTCTCTCAGAAAATCTGGTTGTAGGGGTTTGTAGGTGATGTGGGTGTGTGTTTTATATTGCGTTGGGTGTGTGGGAGTGGTGTGTGTATGTGTCTTAGGTGTGTGTATTTGTAATTGTCCAATGTGGCGGTGTTTTGTATATGTGTGTGTATTTTGAGTGCGGCGGTGTACCGCCAATGGAATACCGCGGTTGAAAGACCGCCGCGTGGATTCGTGGGTCGTAATAGCATGGGCGTGTTTCTGTTGGCGTGGAGGTGGAGGATTTGTTTCCGCATGTTTATCGCTGACCTTTGGTGTGGCGGTATTGTGTGGGTGTCTGAATTTCGGCGGATTCCGTGATGTGTGTCATAATAGCTGTGGCGGAATTCGGCGGTCGCGGCAGTGTGTTGGCGGTCTTCTGCACGGCGGTAAGCTCCTTATACCGCCAATGTTGTAATGACCCCCTATTAACGTAACCTACTACTGTCAGATAGATAGTAATAAAAGTTTCCTACCTGACACCACTAGTCAGCAGGATTCGTACACACACATTAAGACAGCCCACGGTGCCTGCACCCTGCCTCAGACTCCTTCTCCAGCAACACGTTCCCTGCACACTCACACACTATTTCCCAACAGGTCACAAGCACCAACTTGGCCTCTCATCCTTCTGAGGCCGATAAGATAGAGCTCCATTTGCATTGGTAATTTCAATTGTTTGAATTGCTACCAAACCCTAAAACGAACACCAAACTCTGCACCAAAAGCATTTTGTGAGGTTTCATTCAGGATTTAAATATTGTTTTGAAAGATCAGACTCAGCTTGAAATGCCTCAGTCCCCTCCCCCCGTGAACATTTATGTATTTTCTGTGGTTTAGTGCCCATCCACTCTTGTAATTTACTGGCAAACTAAAAAATCAGCAGCCAGGATTGGAGCTAGGATATGGACGATAAAGCCAGTGTGCATCTGTTGAGGAAATGTGGAGAATCTAAAATGCACATACAGCAAACTGGACTCATCCTTCTGAAACTGATAAAAGGGAGCTCCATTTAGGTTACTAACAGCAGACATTTGAAACGCTACAAAGCCCTAAAATTGGTAAGAAGCATTGTAAATGAGGCTATTAACATATCTTCTAAATGTCAGCTAGCACCAGAAAACTGTCTGCCTGCCACCATTTAGATAGCATGATTTGAGCACACACATTGGGAAAGCCCTGTGGTGTCTGAACCCTGCCTCAGAGTCCTTCTGCACCAGTATGTTCCGCGCATGGCTCACCCACACTTTTTCAACTGGTCACAAGCACCAACCCGGCCTCTTATCCATCCGAAGGCAATAACCAGGCAGTGCTCTACACCTGGTGTAAAGGACAAGGAAAAATCAAACACCATATTACCTTTCACTCCCAGTCATTTGGCTGTGGCTCCTCCAAAAAGTGTTTTAGTACAAAAAACAAAAACACCTCTTTGTTAGCCCTTTGCCTGATTGGCTCTAAAGTAGAACATGTATTACTCTATCACCAATGCATTCCAAACAAGAAATAAAAATTCTAATGAGGGAGCAGCAGGCAGTGAGGAGGGGGAGTGGGGAAGAAATAGTTAAATCAATCAGTGTCCCTGCTCCACAGTCAGGACCTAAAATTATGCCAGACATGAAGTGGACGAATTACGAAGCTGTAAAGAAGAGCACCACACAAGCGAACAAATGGTGAGCGACAGGCGTTCTCAAAGCCCTTTTCTAACTACAACAGCATCTCGCAAGTGATACGCATGTGCTAGCACATGCTATTGGAGGCCCAATCCTAAAAACAAATGTAACTTAAACTAATCTTCGTGATGCAGGAGACCCTTTCCTTTCTTTCTTTTCGACCAAAGGCAATTCATTGCCATAATCATGTATGCATGAACGGTTATTCTTTAACTAAAGGTACGGGAACTGCTTCAATAAAATGAAATAAAATTAATCGAAAAAGCTTGGGAAAAGTATTGGAGCTTTCTCAATAAAATTAAAAAACAGTAAAAATGTTTGGAAATGCCATTGCTAAAATAACCCGTCCACTTTGACCTCTGATCTGCCCCATAATTTGGAGTAAATCCATGTCATGCAATTCTACCTCTTCCTTCGCACTCACTTCACCTGCCTAAGAAAAAAAAAATATATATATATATATATATATATATATATATATATATATATATATATATATATGGGCACATTTCTCCCACACTCATGAGGAAAGACAGCACTCCACGAGCACAGCAAGTTTGTTATTTTAATCACCTACAGGGACGCATTTCGGCGTTGCCGCCTTCTTCAACCTGTCGATCACCATATTGCCTCAGTTTAAATACTCCCATGGTAATATTTCCAACCAACCAACATACACTTTGAAAGAACCGCGTTTGTTGCCATTATAAAATGCATACCCCATATAATCAAGAAAAACTTAATTAATTACCAGATCTTAATGTGAAAAAATACATTGAATTTGTGATATAAATTTTTTGAACATTATTAACTATTGACATCTTATACCCAATGATACAAATGGGTTATCTGATACTTGTCCTTTGTTCAATACACACTGTTTTAGTTCAAAGTGTGTGACACACAATTCAAAATTCATCTTCAATTTTTTAGCTTCAATTTTTAAATATTGTTGAATTAATTTGTTATTAAATTATCAATTTTTACGTTTTTACATTTTTTACCGAACCTTCTCATCTCAAACTTTGCAATTAATTGACAGTTATGTTGCCACAACACCTCAGCATGATAGGCATGCTATCAATAAAGTACCCTAAAGTATAAATAAAGTACCCTAATAAATCAATATAAATGAATATACATCTCCTCACTACTGTTTAACCCCTTCGGTTCTGTGGTATCAAATTTCAATATATATTTAGATTCCAATTTTCTCAACTTCTTTTTTCTGTCTTCTCCTCGAATGTCTTTCATGATTCCATCTATAACACTGTATGTAATATCCTCTATTTTGCCTCCATGTACTTCATGTATATGTCTGGCTACTGGGTACGAATCGTCTTTATTCAGAATTGCCCTCAAATGCTGCAAAATTCTGCTGTGCACTTGCAATTTCGTACTGCCCACATACATTTGAGGACAACTGCACTTTAAGATGTAGATTACAAAATCACTTTTACAATTGTATTTACCTTTGATACGATGAACAATTTTCTCATCTATTTCAACAAATTTTATATTTTCTCCATTCCTGCAAGCTTTACATTTAAAACATCTGTAAAAGCCATCTTGTGTTTGAATCCAATTCTTATTAGACACTTCCTGTCTTACATCACTCTTAACCAGGATATCCTTCATAGAGGTTCCTTTCCTGTATGTGATTAAAGGCTTGGTAGATATTTGCTCTCTTATCACTGGATCGCTTCTCAGCATGTGCCAGTGTTTTTTTAACAATTTTCTCACCTCAAAATGAGCAGTATTGTATGTTATTATAAACCTCGCTGTGCCTGGAACTCTACTTGATTTTAACCTACTCCTATTGTATCTTTTCCTTGTTTGGAAAATAAAAGTGCATCTCTAGTACGTGATTTTACTTTTCTAATAGCTCTGTCCAATGAGGCTTTGGAATATCCTTTGACGTGCAATCTATCTATCATTTCTTCCTGGACCTTCTCAAAACTTTTTTCCGTGCTACAGATTCTTTTAGCCCTTAGTAACTCCCCAAACTGAATATTACTAATCAATGGTTGGGGATGATAGCTCGTGGCATGCAAGATACTATTGCCTGCCGTTGGTTTTCTGAATACAGTTGTCTCTATTTTGTTGTTAATAATCATTACTCTCACGTCTAGAAATTCAATATCTTGGTGATCAATTTTCCCTGTGAATCTTAGATTACAATCGTTCATATTGATCTCTTCGATGAACTTTGAAGCAGTGTCGGAGTCTATATATAGTTGCGCAGAGCCCCTTCTCTCTGGTCAACTTGTCCCCATAAAACCTTGGTTATTTCTAATTCTTCAGTGTAACACGAACTACTGTCTTTTTCAATTACATGGTGAGCATTTGCAGCTTTTTCCTTGGGGCGAAGGTTCAGCACTTCCTTGCCTTACAAGTGTTATTCTCTTCTCCTCAAAGATGGTCATACCTTCTGTTCTGTAAGCCAACTTTGCCAAAGAACCATTTTGCCTTCTGACTTCCTGTCCCTACATCGTGTCCTTCACCACCTCATCTACCCTTAACCTGTACATTTTCACATATCTCACCTGCTCTATCCTTTGTTGATTTGCTTCTCATTCATCCCCTTCTGTTGATTTTCTCTTCCCACATGGAACTTTCATTACTATGGACATGAACCATGGATCTTAGTTCTTACGTTGCTATCCCTACATGCTGCCTTGTCCCCTCTAGCCCCTTCCAAACCACCTCTAATACTCATTCATGTGAAAGACTCCACCCTTGCCTCCGTCTACTTATTGGTGTCATCCGTCATCCACCGCAAGCTGAAGCCCAGCAATGCTCATCAGTGCCCTGCCATTGAAGCTGGCCCCCGCCTGACGAGTGCCGGCAGCGAGCGATGGTGGTCTCGAGTCTGGGGATCCCCAAATAACAGGTGGAAATTGGGCCTGGTGCTGCAGCCCACAAGATGACAGTGGCCTGCGCTCTGCGTGGGCCCCAGTGAGAACTGGTGGGGCCTGTTGGGTGCAGACTGTGAACTCCGGGCCTAGCCCATGGGTGACCTCACGGACCAAGGGTGCGGGCCGGGCTGAGGGAAAGCACAGCAGGAGAGGTGGCCTCGGCCCGAGGCTGTATGCCAGGGAGTCTCTTGGTTTCTACTGCAGGAGGGAGCCTGCACTGATCCAGTGGCTCTCCGGCAGTGCCTGGAGAGCCGTGAAGAAGAAGAACGAGGAGCGGCCTGCCGGCTGAGAGGCACACAGCAAACTAGTGCAGTGAGAGAGAATCCCTGAGAGACAAGGGGCACAGGGTATAGATGGAGGCCAGGCATTGCCTACGTCGGGCCGGGCCCTGGCACAGAAGGCCGTGGGCATGGAGGCATGGGCACGATAGCCATCAAACAGAATGGAGGAAGCTAGGAGAAGTGACCTGCAAGAAAGGCTCCGTGTCTGGGGCCCCCGGAGAGGAGCACGAGGCCCCTGGACCCCAGAGCAAATCCAACAGAGAGACGTGAGGCAGGGGCTGAGATGGCAGTTCAGCAAGGCAGAGTCAGCCAGTGAGGTGGCAGTGGGACGCACAAAGTGGGGCGGACAGGCCCCAAAATCCTTAAAGATTATGGGGACAAGGGGCTAAGTCCGGGTCCTGGTAAAGGGTGCAGGGAGGTGGAGAGAAGCGGGCCCAGGAAGGGATGTGACGCAGGAGTAGTGGACACCCGCTTGTGGATGGATGGACCAGAGCCGCAAGGCTTCACCCACAAGGAGGACCTAAAGGGGCACCCTGGCCACTGGGAAGCCACCAACCGCGGGCCCGTTCCTTCCTTCCCTGTTCCTGAACTTTGCTCGGAAAGTGGGAGACTAAAGGGATAGGTACACCGTAAGTAAAGAGGTGAGCCGATATAAGTCCTGCATTGCGGTTTGTAGAAGAGGCAGCCCGGTGGCGAGGTAGAAGAAACCCTGGTGCCATAAAGTGACTACCAGAGAGATAGACCCACCATGGGAAAGGACAAACAGTTGAAGGTACCCTCCTCTCAATCCCGCATAGGCAGGTTCGCTACACTAGGGGGAGCCCAGGAGGAAAATGGAGGTGAACCCCGTCTGCTGGCACAGGTGACCCAGACAAGATCCTACAGGCAATACCCACTTCCCAGGCGGCAGTGGAAAATAAGATTGGAGCAATGTGGATAGATGTATCACTACTTCGCCAGGACTTGAGGGGCACTGTTGCTCGAGTGACAGAGGCAGAGAACTGGGTGTCTGCAGTAGAGGACGAGGTAGGGGACCTGAAAGCCAAGGTCAACTGTCTCCTTACCAGAACAGATCAACTTCAACAATGTGCTGAAGACGCCAAAAAACTTTCAAGGTGCAATAACCTGAGGTTCGTGGGCTTTCCCGAAGGGGTGGAGGGAACGCGAGGGATGGACTTCTTAGAGACTTGGCTGAAGGAATGATGCCATCAGACAAACTAACCCCGTGGTTTGCGATAGAACTTGCACATAGGACTCTGTCAGCTAAGCCCCCCACCCTGAGCACCACTTAGAGCAATAATAGGTAGCTTCTTCAATTTTCGAGATAGAGACTGCATACTCCAAGAAGCACACCGACAGGCGGACCTCCACCACCAAAATGCCAAAATCCTGATTCTTCCTGATTACTCAAGGGAAGTGCAGATGCGTAGGCGTTTCAACGAACCGGTCAAACAAAAGCTAAGAGTGTTCCAACTCACTTATGTGCTTCTCTATCCTGCTCACCACAAGGTACTCCATGCAGGCAAAGCACGCTTCTTCGAAACTCCGGAAGCAGCTTGGGAATGGGCGACAGAAGAGCAGTGTCTACAACAGAGCAGCAGTGCTGCGGCCACCTTCGATGGTCCCATGCCATGCCAGGGTGAGTCCTAGGGGCAGAACATTGGTCAGCCAAAGAGACCCAGAAAGCGATCCTGCAGGAGAAGGACTAGAGGTGGGTCTGTGTCCCGCTCGCCAGGTTTGGGTGCCTCTGGACAGCAGCTATCGTAAAAGGAGACCAAACAATCCATCCAGCAGGAAAAGGAAAGAGGCAATATCGACCACCAAGAGGAAGAAAAGCTGAGCCAGACACAAATGATGTGAATGGGGCATGCAAGGACAGTTATTAGAGTGATAGCAGGGTATTAGGTGATTTATCCTAAACTATGGTGGGGTCTACCGCTCCACTATGTGGGTGCTTTAGTTCCTAGTTGGAAGTAACATGGGGCGACAGATGCTTCGTCTGGTTGGGAGGGGAAGTGTAGGGTGGGGGGATTGGGAATGGGAAGCGGATATCAGAAAGCATGGCTGTTGTGGTGCAGCTACAGTTTCTTTTCACTAGTTTGCAACATTTCACAGGCAAAACCCTTGGGGAGCAGTAAAAAACACCCTGGCTAATCCGAAAAGAAAAAACCTTCTCAGTGAGGCAGACGAACACACATATAAATTCTCCACATGGCATCGGTTGAGTTGATATCAGTGAATGTCAATGGGTTACTTGACAAAATTAAAACGGTAGCTGTGCTTCGTCATGCGCAGGGGCTCCATCTCTTCATTATGCTCTTGCAGGAGACACATTTACTGGGTGCTTCCTGTCCCTTCCTGGAGCGCTACGGGTTTTATCAGGTTTCTCATGCAGGATTTGCCCGAGGGTCCCGGGGAGTTGCAATAGTGCTGCAAAGGGGATTCCCCATGGGAGTGTACCAAACATGGCAGGGTAGATACATAGGGCTGGCGGGCATGGTGGGAGGGTACACCCTGAATCCACTGAGTGTCTATGCACCACCTCTGGCATTTTTGCAAACTTTTTGGAAGACCTGGTGGAGGTGATGGCCCTGATGCACCTGGGCAGTACGATTATTGGAGGTGACATGAACGCAGTAATTGACCCTGCAATGGACACATCGGGGTGGCCTCAGGGATAATGTGTCACTGCTCACCATCATTAAGACAAGCTTAGGTCTATGTAGGAATTGGAGGACCTTGAACCCCCACACTAAACAATACACACATACCTCTGCAGCATATCACAAACAAGCACGTATTGACATGGTCTTTACGCCTGCGGCCGACCTCCCGAAGGTAAAACAAATTCAGATACTTGGTCGGGGTATATCGGACCACGCCCCAATCCTCTTGAGCATTGGGTCTGTTATTCAGACAGGGTGTCCTTAATTTCTGGCTGCTGCAGAACGGGGAGTATGCACACAAGTTGAGGGAGGAGATTGTCCAATGCTTTGAGCTGAATGAGGGAAATGTACATAACAAGGCAATGTTATGGGAAGCAGGGAAGGCCACGATTAGAGGTTGAGCTAAAAGCCTTCTTCGTGCACAAGAGGAGGACAGGCGGTCTCACATCACACACCTGCAGTCCAGGACACTTCAACTAGAGAGGTGCGTAGCAAACAAGGGGAGGGCTCACACACTTAGGATCAGGTGAGGGACGCAATAAGGGCACACTTGTTAGAAACAGCAAAGCAAATATGGTGTGCATCACAAGCGAGGGTTTATGGTTCTGGAGATAAGAATAGCAAATTACTATACTGGTTGGCCACAAAACCTATGGAGGGACGGATAGTCCCAGAAGTGACAGATGTATCAGGGAAGTCCTCTGTTACTCCTGTTGAAATAGCGACCTTGTTTGCTCAGTACTATGCAGTGTTATATGCTGCGACTCCTAGCCCGCAGGTGGAAATTGATAGGCAACTATTGGATGAGCTGACTTTACTGAGAATTCCTGACTGGGAGTGAAAGGCACTGGATGACCCTATTTCTTTAGACGAGAAAGCAGAGACCATTTCAGCCCTAAAGGCTAGGAAAACCCTGGGGCCAGATGGTTACCCTACAGAATTCTAAACCAGATATAAAGCTAAGCTCCAAGAGAATGGCGTAATGAAGAGAAAAATCTTTATCCCCCTCGTTAGTTCCTCTTTCTATATGTGCTGCAATATTTGGCACACATAGAAAGATGAAAATGTCTCAAGAAATTGTTTTATGTGCAGGAACCCTTGGACCGTCGTTCAAGGGTGACTGTATTGGCGCTAGCCATTATGAACTGCGATAGCGCTGTAAGAGAGCAAAAGTGGCCATATCTTAGTTGATACTGCACATTTCTGCTCTCTCCCTTTCACATAAAGCAGTGCAGCAAGTTGACTTGCTGCGCTGTTTTGTGTGAAAGGTTAGTAAATACGGCCCAACATGTTCTAGTGAGATGCACTGGACCAGCTGGCTTCCTGCACATCTCGTAATTCTGATGGATAAGTAACTTCCATTACTAGCCCCATTGTTCTTAAGAAACCACTCTTAGGACCAAATGTACCATCCTGTTCTCATAACGGGGTTGTGTAAATTGAATACCAACTGGTTTGCGAATGAGAATGCAATCTGAAATGCTAGCTGAGTACTAATAGAGTCCATAACAAAGTGTCCAATTGCAGGGGGTTGCATAACGACTAGGCCTGGATGGAACTCACAGAACTTCAATCCGTGGAATTCAGCGGAGTTACCTAAAAACTCAGAGAGATTCCGCAGAGTTATGCAAGCAGGGGAATTTGATCCATCAAGCTGCTTGCTCTGCTTTTTAGCACCGGGAACTTGTCCCCCACTGTACAATCAGCACAAATGGGACCTCAAGGTGCACTGGAGGGCACTACTTCTTTCAGCCGCTCAAGTAGATTTTCTGCTCGAGTGATAGCTTTCTCAATGCAAGTGGTAGTGACTTGCTGCGACCACCTGAATGAGAAATCTCGGTGGTAGGCAGTCTAGAGCTTCATTTTCTCACTCGCCAACTTAATGTTGGTAAGCCACCGGCAAGAAAAACCTCTGCCACAAGGAGGCTGGCAGATTTCTTTGGGGACTCTGTGCTCCAAGTGGAGCGCGGAGTGGGCAAAACTTTGCAAACTATGCCGGAGAACAGCAGTTTACTGCCCAACTCTAATAATGGCTTGCCCAATTAATATCTATTCGGAAGGTCACAATTTATGACCTCCTGTGATTGGTTGAGAACGCACGGATGGACGTAGGCAAGGCACCGCAGACCTCAACCCCTGCATTTGTATTCCTAAATAGGAAAGTTTATTTTAAAAAACATTGGATATCATTAATTGGACAGGTGTTTCTTTTAATGCAAGCACTGGCAAAATAAATATGTATTTCCTATGCAAAAGCTACTGGCCTTATCAATGTCTTGTAGCCATTTTGTAGAACAGCGTGGCAGCAGTGCAGCACCGCTGAAAGTTAGAAACAAAGCGCTATAACGTGGCCAGCGTTGCTCACGAGGGACAGTGCCCCATTTATTAATGTCACGTTATTCTCTGCTTCACAAAAAAAAGTTTTTGAGAACAAAAGAAAAAGACAACTTGTCAGCAAATGTGAACCAACAAGGAATTAAAACACATTTAAACATCAATCTTTTTTTAAAGGGGGCAGAAAATGTAAGTCAAAGGCTGAGGGTGCTGGGCAAAGCACACATTAAGCACTAATAACAAAAATTTAAAATTACTCGCATCCATAAATGGGCGCAAGGGCTGAAATCTTGTTAAAGTGGTCTGAAGCTGTCAAAAGCGAGAAGTGATCATGACAAGGCTGCAATGTCTGAAACTCACAAACAAATAAAAGGAATTTAAGGAAAAAACTTGCTTGTTTTATTATCCTACCCCCGGGCTAAAGTCTGTTGTGTTGGCCTCGCATGAAACTAGTGCCAAAAATGCCATGCAGCTCATGTAGAGCAGCGCCGCCTGCAATTGTGTAGCATTTTAAAACCTTCTGACTTGCGTTTTGGGCACTTTGTGTGGCAGGATGGGAGGGGGTGAGCAACGAACAGGGAGGGGATTAAGGGAGGGCAGACAGGGTAAGTAACAACTGGGAGAGCTCTGGGCGGATGGGTCAAGCAACATCGCCAGAGGGGGGTGATGGGTGAGTAAGCAGCAATACAGGAGGGATGAGGGAGGTGCAAGTAAAAGGAAAAAAGTACCTTTGAAAGAGGTGAGCAGTGGAAGGACACTGGGCAAGGGGAGCTCCTTCGGCCATACTCCAGTGTAGGAAGAAATACAGAAAGAGGAAGTGAAGCCACATTCACTAACAAAAGAGACGCAAAGAATTGAGAGTGACAGTAAAGCCAACCAATGGTAACTATTTCTGGACTCTAACTCTTTCAGCAGCCAAAATTTCTGAGTGAAATACTGGCAAGAAATTATCTTACCAGTTGGGTGGATCGTAATGGTACACATAATTTTAAACAGAAACTCTACCCCCCGGAGCTATTGATGGCCCTAGTATTGGTAACTTCAGAAGGCAGAGTTACCAGGCTAAACTCCGGCCACCTCCCAAAGATACCCTTTCACAGGAGCTTATAATTGTACTCTGTTGAAATTCCCACAATCTTTGAGGGCCAGATGTACGAAACATGTTTGCATTTCTTAACCGCCCGGATCCATATTTCAGGCTGTTAAGGAATGAAAACTGGGCTTTTCTAATGTACAAAGCCCTTTAAGGAATCGCAAATTGACATTTTTACCCCGTAGAAATCGCAATTTGTGATTCCCAGAATAGGGAATGCAATGGGGATTTGGGAATTTTGGAGATGCAATTGTCTCCGACTTGAAGTCGGTGGTAAACAGGTGCAATTTAAAAAAAAACACAAGGTGTTTTTTTAAATTGCAATAGAGCACACATATGCCTCTTAAGCGTATGCTGCTCCACAAGTCATCCCTACGTTTGGGGTGCACCGAGGGGAGCATTTTACCCATTTGCCATTCCTGGTTTTGCACTTCCTTAACAGTGATTTCTTATTAAGAAATCGCCATTTAGGAAATCCAAAACCGGCCCTTTGACTCAAATGCAATGGGATTTCTTTAAACCGATTTCCTAATAACAATTCCTACTTTGCAGGAATCGCTATCAGGAAATCAGTATCTTTGTACATAGCATTTTGCATTTCTTAAATAGCGATTTCTAAAAAGTCGCTATTTAAGAAAAGCAAAATTGAATTTTTGTAAATCTGGCCCTGAGACTTTTTCTTTGATTTGAAAATGGGAGCAATTTTAAGAAAATGTTTTAAAGAATATTTTGTTTGGTATTAGACATTATTTTCTAGCAGGATTAGGACTAATAGAACGGTACAATGTTGCCCCCTTTAGTAAAATCTTAAAGTAGAGGCAGAATTCTCAGGAATAGGAAAATGCCAACAGGGTGGAAACAAGAATTGCTGGTTGCAGGAAAGTACCCTCTTTTTGCCATGGTCACCCCCATTCCCTGCCTGATGTCAGTGTGCTTGACTGGGATCCTGCTGACCAGGACCCCAGTGATTATGCTCTCTCTCCTCTAAATGTGGTTGTTTCATACTTATAACCCAGTATTTCACCCACAATTAGCATTCTGGTGCCCCCTTATAAGGCCCTACTAAATGGTACTTAGGTACTCAGGGCATTGGGATGCCAGGGGATCCCTATGGGCTGCAGCATATCTTTGGCCACCCATAGGGAGCCCATGCATAGGCTTCTGCAGGACTGCCACTGCAATCTGCGTGAAAGGGTGCATGCACCCTTTCACTGCCATTTACACAGCACTAGGTCACTTATAAGTCACCCCTAAAGCGGGCCCTTCAGCCTTGAGGGCAGGGTGCAAAGTACCTGTATGTGAGGGCACCCCTGCACTAGCAGAGGTGCCCCAACGATCTCCAGGACCATTTTCCTGGACTTCATGAGTGCAGGGACGCCATTTTACGCGTGTACTGGACATAGGTCACTACCTATGTCCAGCTACATAATTGTAACTCCAAACATAAGCATATTTGGTATCAAACATGTAGGAATCCTACCCTCTTGCTTTTGTAAGCATTGGTTGTATGATCCCATGCACTCTGGGGGCTTCTTAGAGGACCCCAGTACTACCATTACAGTGTTCTGAGGTTTTCCAGGCAGCCCCAGCTGCTGCCACCTCACAGACAGGTTTCTGCCCTCCTGTTGCTTGAAAAACTCAAGCCCAGGAAGGCAGAACAAAGGATTTACTTTGGGAGAGGGGTGTTAGACCATCTCCTTTTGGAGATAGGTGTTAAAGGCTTGGGAGGGTAGCATCACCAAGCCACTGGAAATGCTTTGAAGGGCACAATTAGTGCCCTCCTTGCATAATCCAGTCTACACTAGTTCAGGGACCCCCAGTCCCTGCTCTGGCGCGAAACTGGGCAAAGGAAAGGGGAGTGACCCCTCCTCTGCCCATCACCACCCCAGAAGTGGTGCTCACAGCTCCTCCAGAGGGTCTCTGGGTTTTGCCATCTTGGATTCCAAGTTGCAGGGAACTCTGTGAGCATCTGTGTTGCCAGTGTTAGGAGGTGATGTTAGAGCCGTCCCTTGATAGGTGCTTTCCTGGTCAGGTGACCAAACCCCTTTCAGGGCTATTTAGGGTCTCTTCTTTGGGTGGATCTTCAGATTTGGATTTGCAAGACTGCAGCAGGAATCCTCTTCATCCTCCAATTCAACTTCTTACTGAAGAAACTGCATCCGGACCTTCCAGGAACTCTACAAACTGCAACAAAGAAGCAAGGCCCCTTCTGCAACATTGTATCTTCAGCTCCTGCAGCAACTGCATCTGTTTCCCAGTTGTGCATCCTCTGAGGACTGCTTGTCTTCAACCTGCACCAGAAGAGCAAAGGAATCTCCCTTGTGGTGAAGGAGTCACTCCCCTGCTTCTGCAGGCACCTACTGCAGCGACAAATGGCTGCATGGATCCCCACTGCTGCTGAGCTGCTGTGATCCTGCATCACGGGTGGTGGACTGAAGTGGTCCCGACCGTCCTGACACCCTACTGTCCAACTTTGGTGGAGATAAGAGCGTGCCGCCCCACGCAAGACAGTACCACAGTGCACCGCACGTTTTGCAGTTGCTGAGGCTTGTTGGCATCCTTCCATGAAGTTCTTCATGCATCTTGCAGCTCCAGTCCCCAGTACTCTGTCCTGCAATGCACAGCTTCTGAGTGGTTCTCCGGTGGCATGGGAGCCTTTGTCGTCATGCCGCCTGGGCCTCTTTTGTACCTTCTTTGTCCTGTGCTGTGGGACGCCTATGTGCACTGCCTGGTCTTCTGTGGGCTCTCTGAGTTGCTGAGAGTCCCCTTCGACTCACCCTCCTGGGTAAAGTCCACCTGGTCCTCCTTTGTCCCAGGCAGCACCATTTACCGCTAAACTCAAGCTTTGCGTGAGCCAAGGCTTGTTGGAGGACTTCAGTGACGCAAACCAGACTGCAATCCTCCATCCGGCATGGGAAATCATTTGCACCAACCAGAAACCAGACTCCGTCTTCTTGGGTGCAGTACTGACTGTTCTTCTTCACTGGTGGTTCATCTTTTGCACCTTCATCCGGGTTATCAGGGGCTCCTGTTGCTCCTGGACTCTTCTGTGCTTCTTGGACTTGGTCCCTTTCTTCCAAAGGTCCTCAGGTCCAGGAATCCACTGTTGGTGTCTTGCAGTCTCTTCTGGTTCTTGCAGAATCCTTCTTTTAGTTTTTGTGTGTGTTCTGAGAAAGTTACTGCGATTTACTGCTACTTTCCTGGCCTCTGAGGTGTGTTCTAGTACTTACCTTTGCGGTTTTCGAGTACTCCCAGCATCCCTCTACACACTACTGTTGCCTAGGTTGGGAACCAACATTCACATTCCACTTTCTTAGAATATGGTTTGTGTTCCCCCTAGGCCCATTTCTAATTATTGTGATTTTCACTAATTGCACTGTTTTCTAACTGTTTGTACACCTGTTTTTGGTTAATACTGTATATAATTTGTGTATTACTTACTTCCTAAGGGAGTATAGTCTCTATGGTATTTTTGGTATTTGTGTCACCAAAATAAAGTACCTTTATCTGTGTAACACTGAGTATTTTCCTTCATGTGTGTGAGTACTGTGTGACTATAGTGATATTGCATGAGCTTTGCATGTCTCCTAGATAAGCCTTGGCTGCACATCTGCAGAGAGCCTGGCTTCTAGACACTACCTACATTTCACTAAACCAGGCCAGCCTCCTACACTGGTTTCTACATATCATGGTTAGTAGTTTAATAAAGTAACTCACTATGCTGGAAGAGTTCAGCATTCCACAAAATTATTGCTTAGGTGTTTGGTTCGGAGAGGTTTTTCTGAAATAAACAAATGCTGTATTATAGAAGGCTATACTAGAGTAGTTTCTCATCAAAAAATAATGAAAGCCAATTTCTTTTCGCATTCTGCACTGCTTGGAAAATAAATACCTTGATAGCTGGATATCTGATGCATGACTAGCACAGATGGATAAATAGAACACGAGGATTGAAATAAATATTGGCTATGCGTGAGGCCATCCTGACTGAATTAAATCTTTCAGTTTGTTGAGCAAAACTGTTCACCTTGATGATTGGCAATAGGGCCATAAGAGCATGTGCTCTTTTGAGATACCTTTGGGGAAGGATTTTAGATAATTACTTCAGCCACTGAAATTGATCTGCTTCGCGATATAGAAATGGAGAGCAACAGGAGGTTGGGGAAGGAATATCAGAACCTGACATTTGTCTCCACACTGAACACCAGACCTTCCATGACCTCCTGCTCAAAGTGTTCACAGCCTTACCAGTAGTGTTGTAAAATAAAGTTGACCGTGAAAAAGAAGCGGCTGCTGTATGTAAGCTACGATACAAAGACCACGTTTATGATGTTTTAGAACAAGTGTACTAATAAACATAGATTCATATATTTGTTTCTATAGTACATTGGTCAAATTACCTGGTATTACTGGAGTAGAGTGTAGTTGATTTGATAAAACGGTGTTTTTCGTCTCACAGATTCTATTCCAGAATCACTTTACACAATAAAAACAAAACAGGGCCTGCCTTATAAGGCCTACTCACAGTAGTTATATATCAGGGCATGGATCTAACTCCCGTGTTCTGACAAAGGTTAAACACTTTTGTTTATCACTTTTGCACACAACAAAACAGCAAGGAATAGACTATACATGCAAATCTGAGTGCAGTGTGCTTTTTATCATCATTGTAGAGAAAGAGAAGGGATGCCATGACCCACTTGGGTCTTTGTTTCTCCTTTGTTAATACATATTATATTACACGCTGCTCATCTGCACATATATTCAACATATAAGCGAAATTGTGGCTAGGATTGCTCGTAACAGTATCATGTTTATTTAAAAAAACCTCTGAATTTCACTAAATCAATGATGTATTTTAACATCTAATGAGTGATATAGTATGTGAGGCTGTAAGCAGTGCATGATGGTGGTGTAGTTTCTAATTAGTTTACCGAATCATTACTTTTTTAGGTTTTGTTTTGTGACAATGACTTCACTTTAGCTGTGTTTTCTTTCAGTTAGTTTCAGAGGTTTTCTAAACATAAATTATGGTGTTGTGAGCAAACCTAACCATAACTTAACTTTAACCTTCGTTTTTTCAGTGAAGTTCTGTGATTTATTCTATCATATTTAACACAGAAGTGATTTATTGCACCTGGGCCTAAATTGACTTGCAACTGTTGATGTGCAGCCATTTAGGCAATACCTGCAATCTTCAGAGAAGACATTTGCAGACAACTTAATGATAATTTGGAAGTATAGATAAGAAGCAAAGGATGACTGCATATCATTTATGGTTAGCCCCTGTATTCTAAGCATAGGAGGGATTGCGTATGTGTAGGAAAGTGCCTCTTTTGAGATAATTAGCCCTCCCCTTTTTGACGTGGTTTCAAAGTTGTAGTGCCCAGGGCCTCTGCTAAACAGGTTCCCCGGGCCGGATCTCTTTCACAAAACTGTTGGGATCATTGGCACAATTGGCAACACATCTAGCTGCCACATTAAGTCTGTGTTCTTAGGTACACAGGGCATGAGCTAGTAAAGGGATGCCCCTGATAGCAGCAGCACAGATTGTGCCACCCTCAGGGACCATGCTTCCAAGTGTGCCGGGCACTGCTATTGCAGGTGTAGTGTTCTGGTGCACTCCTAAAATGCAAACTTGGCATGGCATACAGCCTGTGTGGCCTGTGTGGCCTGTCCACTGAACACTGCATCCAATATAGGTAAATCACCCCCTGGCAGACCTTCCAGCCCTAAGACAGGTTGCACTATATGGCATGTGTGGGCTAGGGGTGTGCGGGCAGCTCTACTCCGCTGGTGGAGCTAACAGAGTTTCAGGAACTGCACGCTCTGCTTGGAGCACAGAGTTAGTCAAAAACACTGCTAGCCCCACCAGTGGAGTGGAGCTCACCAGGTGCACACTGCAGTCCAGTTATGGGCTGCACAGCGCAAGCGTAGACAGTCTGCACTTGCGTTGTGCAACCCATAACTGGTCTGCAGCACGCACCGGAGCCCGGAGCAGAGGCAGAGGGAGGCAGCCGCTGCAGGCTCATCACCGTCGGAAGACGAGAAGAGGAGGACCCCCTGGAAGATTTAGGTAAGTCCTTGTCTCTTTCTTTTGTCATTGTTTCACTGCCTACGGCCCTGGTCTCAATACAATCTGCTAGGTCCTCTGAGTTGTAAGGGAACCATGCCCACGCCTCATGTGGTACATGAGTAATCCACACTTAGGTGTTTGTTTGGAGCAGCTTTTATTAGTTGGGTATATTTTTGAATGAAGCTCTGGACATCTCTGTGTTCAGTGGTTCCACTGAATGAGCAGGTCGCAGGACTGTTTATTAAAATACTGTTCCACTGTGTGGTTTGGTTACTTTTAGTGCTAGGACACCCGGTTGGGTAGTTACTCAATTTACAAAAACTTCATAATAGAATAAAACTGGTCTGAAAAAGATCAAACTTTTTCTTAGATTTGTGAACGAAATAGGTAATAAAATGATTGAACAGAGGTCCTTTAGGGGCTATTAGTTTCCACTTTTCTTTAAATCTGCGTGACAAATTCAAAATTAAAATTAACCTTGTGCTGCAACCTGTAACTGCATTGTCAGGTTTAATTCTTTTAGACTGTGTTGCATTCAATGTATATCTTACCAATAGGAATTTTACAGATTAGAAAACATTTTGTTAAACTGATACTTTGCTTACTTCTCCCCGACATCCAAGGCTCAAAACAAATGAAGACAAAGCCACCACCAAAGTGAACAAAGGCAGAAATGTATCAGAGGCAAAACTGGACCCACTTCCACCTCTGAGAAACGTGAAAACCCAGGTACCTTCCATTCTTGCTCTGAATTACCCTCAATTGGTGTGTTTAGTGATAGGTATCATTGTCCAAGGCTAGTGTGTGCTCTGCTACATAGTAGTACATTCAAGGACAACAAATACAAGCTTGAAAAATCACTGTACGGAAGGCTTAACAATCTGCGCCTTATGTTTCCTACGGCCTCTTTTCTAATACCCCTGAAGGCAGGCCACAGGGACAGGGATGGGCTGAGCATGAGTCATTTCCCAGGAACAGGGACTATGAATGACAGGAATTACGTAGATTTCTTCTAGAAGGGTATATGGAAGCTGTTAGAAATGGGGTCTTTGGTTGACAGTCAGGTTACCCCCTGTTCAAGCAAGGACCCTCACTCTAGTTAGGATAAAAGAGAATCACCCTCAGCTAACCCCTGCTTACCCCCTTGGTAGCTTGGCAGAGCAGTAGGCTTAACCTCAGAGTGCTGGGCGTAAAGTATTTGTACCAACACACACAGTAACTTAATGTAAACACTACAAAATGACACAACACCAGTTTAGAAAAATAGGAAATATTTATCTAGACAAAACAAGACCAAAACGACAAAAATCCAACATACACAAGTCAAGTTATGATTTTTAAAAGGTTTAAAATAAAAAGAGTCTTTAGGTAGTTGTAACAACACACTAGCGCTGCTAGCGTGTAAATGTACCTGGTTTGCGTCAAAAATAACCCCGCACGGGCTGTGCGCGTCGAAAATAACCCTGCACGGTTATATGCGTCGAAAACAACTCGGCACGGCGATGCGCGTCGAAACAGCCAGCCACGCGACGGTCCGAAAGTCCCGCGGCGCAGGTTGCGATCTCTCAGCCTTCGTCAGCGATGCTGCGCGTCGTTTCTCCTGCTCCGGGCGTCGATTCTTCGGTCGCGTTTCCTGCGGCGTCGTTTCTCAGCTGCGGAACCGGCGTCGCGTCGTTTTCTCAGCCGCGATCGGATTCGCGTCGATCTTTTCTCCGCACGGCGCTCGGTGCGTGTATTTTTGTCCTTAGGCTGCCAGCCTCTCCTTTCAGGGTCCCAGGAACTGGAAGGGCACCACAGAGCAGAGTAGGGGTCTCTCCAGAGACTCCAGGTGCTGGCAGGAAGAAGTCTTTGCTATCCCTGAGACTTCAATAACAGGAGGCAAGCTCTACATCAAGCCCTTGGAGATTTCTTCTTCAAGATGGAAGGCACACAAAGTCCAGTCTTTGCCCTCTTACTCTGGCAGAAGCAGCACTGCAGGAAAGCTCCACAAAGCACAGTCACAGGCAGGGCACCACTTGTTCCTCAGCGATCAG
The DNA here is from genome assembly GCF_031143425.1 of Pleurodeles waltl. Classification (NCBI taxonomy): domain Eukaryota; kingdom Metazoa; phylum Chordata; class Amphibia; order Caudata; family Salamandridae; genus Pleurodeles; species Pleurodeles waltl. Next base: position 523,219,337 of record NC_090443.1, read on the forward strand.
CTCTTCTCCAGGCAGAGGTTCCCCTTGATTCCAGAAGTGTTTCTAAAGTTTGTAAGTTTGGGTGCCCTTCTTATACCCATTTTAGTCTTTGAAGTCACCTTTCTTCAAAGGGGACTCACACCTTCTTGTGAAATCCTGCCTTGCCCAGGCAAGGCCTCAGACACACACCAGGGGGCTGGAGACAGCATTGTCAGAGGCAGGCACAGTCCTTTCAGATGAGAGTGACCACTCCACCCCTCCCTCCTAGCAGAGATGGCTAATCAGGAATGCAGATCACACCCCAGCTCCCTTTGTGTCACTGTCTGGTGTGAGGTGAAAAACAACCCAACTGTCAACTGACCCAGACAGGGAATCCACAAACAAGGCAGAGTCACAGAATGGTTTAAGCAAGAAAATGCTCACTTTCTAAAAGTGGCATTTTCAAACGCACAATCTCAAAATCAACTTTACTAAAAGATGCATTTTTAAATTGTGAGTTCAGGGATCCCAAACTCCACCTGTCCATCTCTTCTCTAGGGGAATCTACACTTTAATCATATTTAAAGGTAGCCCCCATATTATCCTATGAGAGAGACAGACCTTGCAACAGTGAAAACGAAATTGGCAGTATTTCACTGTCAGGACATATAAACCACATTACTATATGTCCTACCTTATCCATACACTGCACCCTGCCCTTGGGGCTACCTAGGGCCTACCTTAGGGGTGCCTTACATGTAAGGAAAGGGAAGGTTTAGGCCTGGCAAGTGGGTACACTTGCCAAGTCGAAGTTACAGTGTAAAAATACACATACAGACACTGCAGTGGCAGGTCTGAGACATGATTACAGAGCTACTTATGTGGGTGGCACAACCAGTGCTGCAGGCCCACTAGTAGCATTTGATTTACAGGCCCTGGCACCTCTAGTGCACCTTACTAGGGACTTACTAGTAAATCAAATATGCCAATCATGGATAAACCACTTACATACAATTTAAACAGGAGCACTTGCACTTTAGCACTGGTTAGCAGTGGTAAAGTGCCCAGAGTAACAAAAACAGCAAAATCAGAGTCCAGCACACATCAAAAACCTGGGGAACAGAGGCAAAAAGTTAAGGGAGACCACGCCAAGGATGAAAAGTCTAACACGTGTCCCCCCCAGCTAAAAGTGGGGAGTAACTACCCAACCTCATGGGAGTTCTCATCACTAAGGCGGAAGAACCTGGACAGACCATCAGCATTGGCGTGTTCTGTACCGGGTCGATGTTCCACCGTAAAGTCCATCCCCTGTAGGGAAATGGACCACCTCAACAGTTTTGGGTTCTCACCCCTCATCTGCATTAACCATCTGAGGGGTCTGTGGTCGGTCTGAACTCGGAAGTGAGTCCCAAACAAGTAGGGTCTTAGCTTCTTCAGTGCCCAGACCACAGCAAACGCTTCACGTTCTATGGCACTCCACCTACGTTCCCTGGGTAGTAACCTTCTGCTAATGAAGGCTACAGGTTGATCTAGGCCCTCTTCATTCAGCTGTGAGAGTACTGCTCCAATACCATGCTCTGAGGCGTCTGTCTGTACAACAAACTCCGTGGAGTAGTCAGGTGCCTTCAGCACCGGTGCTGTGCACATGGCAGCCTTCAGGGCATCAAAAGCGTTCTGGCAAGCCTCTGTCCAGATCACTTTCTTGGGTTGCTTCTTAGAAGTCAACTCAGTTAAGGGGGTAACAATGGTACCATATCCCTTAACGAACCTCCGATAGTACCCTGTGAGACCTAAAAAGGCTCTCACTTCAGTCTGGGTCTTGGGAGGCTCCCAAGCCAGAATCGTGTCAATCTTAGGCTGTAGGGGTGCCACCTGGCCACTCCCCACCTGGTGTCCTAAGTACACAACAGAACCCTGCCCTATTTGGCACTTGCTCGCCTTAATAGTGAGGCCTGCCTTCTGCAGGGCCTCTAACACTCTCCAGAGGTGTTGCAGGTGTTCCTCCCATGTGGAACTAAACACAGCAATGTCATCCAGGTAGGTGGCACTGAACTCATCCAGTCCTGCCAACACCTGGTTGACCAACCTCTGAAAGGTGGCAGGGGCATTCTTCATCCCAAAGGGCATCACATTGAAGTGGAAGTGCCCATCGGGGGTAGAGAATGCTGACCTCTCCTTTGCCCCTTCAGTTAAGGCAATCTGCCAGTACCCAGATGTTAAATCAAACGTACTGAGGTACTTGGCAGCTCCTAACCGATCAATGAGCTCATCAGCTCGGGGGATGGGGTGTGCGTCAGTCTTGCTGACCGCATTGAGACCCCGGTAGTCCACACAGAACCTAAGTTCTGGAGTGGCACCAGGAGCAGTAGCCTTTGGGACCAAGACCACTGGGCTGGCCCAAGGACTGCTGGAGTGCTCAATAACCCTTAGGGCTAACATTTTGGAGACTTCCTCCTTAATGCAAGCCCTCACCCTGTCAGTCACCCTGTAAACCTTATGTTTAACAGGTGTACTGTCCCCAGTGTCCACATCATGTGTGCACAGGTGTGTGACTCCTGGGATCAGGGAAAACAGTGAGGCGAACTGTCCCAGCACGTGGCGACAGTCCCTCTGCTGTTCCTCAGTCAGGGAGGGGGAGAGGATCACTCCCTCCACAGACCCATCTTTCTCTCCTGCAGACAGGAGGTCAGGAAGAGGCTCACTCTCTTCCTCCACCCCGTCATCTGTCGCTAGGAGCATGGATAGCTCAGTTCGCTCAAAGTGGGGTTTGAGGCGGTTGACATGTAGGACCCTCAAGGGGTTCCTGGGGGATTGCAAGTCTACCAGATAGGTGACCTCGCTCTTTCTTTCCACCACCTCAAAAGGCCCAGTCCACTTATCTTGGAGAGCCCTAGGCTCTACTGGCGCCATGACCCACACTTTTTGTCCAGGCTGAAACTCAACCAGAGTGGCATTCTGGTCGTACCACCGTTTCATGTCCTCCTGGCTTGCTTCCAGGTTCTCCTGAGCGAGACGCCTGAAGCGGGCAGTCTGGTTTCTTAGTGCCAGCATGTAGCTAAATACATCCTGGGGTGGTTTACTAGGAGCTTTCTCCAAAGCCTCCTTCACCAGACTGAGCGGTCCCCTCACAGGGTGGCCATAGATGAGCTCAAAGGGGCTAAAGCCAAGTCCCTTTTGAGGCACCTCCCTGTAAGCGAACAGAAGGCATGGCAAGAGGACGTCCCACTTACGCCTCAAGGGCTCTGACAGGCCCTGAATCATGCCTTTCAAGGTGCGGTTGAATCTCTCAACCAGACCATTACTTTGGGGGTGGTAAGGGGTGGTGAACTTGTAGGTTACCCCACACACCTTCCACAGAGACTTCATATAAGTGGATATGAAGTTTGTACCCCTATCAGATACTACCTCCTTGGGGAACCCCATGCGGGTAAAAACCCCCATCAAGGCACGTCCCACCACGGGGGCGGTGACCGTCCTTAGAGGAATAGCTTCTGGGTACCGTGTGGCATGGTCCACCAAGACCAGGATGAACCTGTTGCCCAGGGCTGTCTTGGGATCCAGAGGCCCCACAATGTCAATTCCTACCCTTTCAAAGGGAGTACTGACTACCGGTAAAGGTTGGAGGGGAGCTTTGCATTTCCCCCCACTCTTGCCACTTGCCTGACAAGTCTGACAAGATCTACAATAAGCAGCTGACTGCTTGTTCATCAAGGGCCAGTAAAAGTGGGAGACAAGCCTCTTATAGGTCTTGTCCTGCCCTAGATGTCCTGCCAAAGGCACATCATGAGCCAACCCCAGTAGGAAGGTCCTGAAGCCCTGGGGTACCACCAGCATACGAGCTGACCCCGGCTCAGGAACCTTAGGCTCACTATACAGGAGGCCATCCTCCCAGTAAATCAGGTGAGTACCTGGCGCTCCGCCAGCCGCCTGGGCTGCAGCCTGCTGCCGCAGTCCTTCAAGAGTAGGGCATTCCTTCTGCGCTGTGCAGAATACTTCCCTGGTGGGTCCCCCTTCCTGCTGCCACTGCGACAGCTCAGGGACCTCCCCCAGTTCAGCCACCTGTTCCCCTGTAGGTTCCGGGGCATCACCCTCAGGCTCTGCCTCCTCCCGGACCGTGGGAACTTCTGGGGCGGGTTTCCCGCGCCTCCTGCCTTTCCTCTTCTTGGCGGTCCCCTGGGCCACTGTTTCAGGCTCCAGGGGCTCTTGACTACCCTGATTGGCTGCCATAGACCGGGTGGATACGCATACCCACCCAGGCAGACCCAACATCTCCAAGTGAGACCTGTGTTCCACCTCCTTCCAAGGGGAATCCTCCAGGTCGTTGCCTAGCAAACAATCAACAGGCATGGTTGGACTCACAGCTACTTTCCAGGAACCTGAGACCCCCCCCCATTCAAAGGGAACCTGCGCCACACTGCAGAGGCGCTCAGAGTTGTCTACTGCAACCACTTGGTGAAGTACCCGGGGATCAATCTGCTCTTCAGACACCAGGTGACTCCTCACTGTAGTCACACTGGCTCCTGTGTCTCTCAGAGCCTCCACCCTCTGTCCATTGATGGTCACCCATTGCCTGTACTTCTTAGTGTTATCAGGCACTAGGTTTCTCTGGACCATCTCACTGTCCCCTAGTGAGACAAGGGTCATTTCTGCTGGTTCCCACCCACCTGAAACCAACTCCTCCCCAAGCGCTACACTGGCCAAACCCTGGGACGGTGCACCAGTGGGTGCCGGTGTACTTTTGGGGCATTTGGGGTCCCCCCTCACATGACCCACCTGGTCACATGAATAGCACTTACGTAGGGGACCACCTGCCATTGGCTTCCCTTTGGAGAACCATGGCCTCTTTTCACTGGGGGGTTGGGAATCCTTACCCTGGGAATCAGTTTGGGGCCCTTTAGAGAACTCATCCTGTTTGCCCTTACCCCCCCCTTTCTTCTGAGAGGGACCCTGCCCACCCTTGGCGTGGTCTCCCCCATACCTCTTTTGGACCCTGGTGCTCTCCCAGCGGTCCGCTTCCTGTGCAAGCTTCCTGGGGTCAGTCAGCTTGCTGTCAATGAGGTGCTGGCGCAGCTCTGGAAAACATAAACTGTACAAGTGCTCCCAAGCAATTAAATTGTAAAGCCCCTCATACGTGTTTACCTTACTGCCCTTCACCCAACCATCCAGTGACCTGCAACAAGAATCAACACATTCCAACCATGTTTGGGATTCCTTTCTCTTGTAGGATCTAAACTTCTCCTTGTACTGCTCAGGGGTGAGACCATACCTGGTAAGTAAGGCCTCCTTCATGGCAGGGTAGGTGAGACTCTGAGCATCCCCTAAGGCCGTCAGTGTGTCCCTCCCCTCTGCCTCAAAATGCTTCCACAGGGCTGCCCCCCAATGAGCTTCAGGGACCAGGTTCATGTGGAGAGCTGACTCATAACCCTTGAACCACAAGTAGATATCATCCTCCCTCTTATAATCCCTCACAAGGTCTTTTGGGATGTGTACCCTTCTCTCAGGCTGCACTGTAGAATTGCTGCCACCATCCCTACTGGACTGACTCCTCTGATCAATCTCTTTTAAACTGAGCTCATGAGCCATGTTTATCTTCCTTTCCTCAAGGGCCAGCTTCCTCTGTTCCATCTCTAGACTGAGCTTTGTCAGCTCCAACTGGTACTCCCTCTCTGCCTGTCTGTCCTGTAACTCTCCAGGTGTCAGACTCTTGGAGGACACACTGCTACCTGCCCTGGAGATTCTCCCCTGAGACATAGCAGGCCCACCCACTACATCAGTGTGAGTGACTTGCAACTCCTCTTCCCCCTCTGGCTCCTCATCTGTGTGCCCCTCAGCTGCTTTGGCTGCCACCCAGGCCCTCAGCGCCTTTTGCAGCTCATCCTTCTTGGATGAGCTCTCAATGGGACAGCCAACATTCCTACAAAACTGCTTCAACTGAGCCACCTTGTAGCTCTCCAATTTCTCCAAATCAAAAGCAGTTTCAGCTAGGGCATCTCCAGACTGAGACATGATGAGAGGTTAAAAAGAAAATATGCACAGTTCCAAAAACAGAAAAGCAAGTTCTCAAATGAAGTTTCAGCAAAGTCAATCCCGGGATCAGCGAAAAAAAAGAAACTGAATGCAGAGAAAAACAGTCCAAGTAAAAAAACAAAAATCACAAGACTAGTAGTATGTGGTCACGTAGTGGTCTGAGATCAAAACAGTAGCGTACACTTAATTACTGTATGTCAAGTACAAATACAAGTCCAAATCCCGACCGCTGGTCACCAATGTTAGAAATGGGGTCTTTGGTTGACAGTCAGGTTACCCCCTGTTCAAGCAAGGACCCTCACTCTAGTTAGGATAAAAGAGAATCACCCTCAGCTAACCCCTGCTTACCCCCTTGGTAGCTTGGCAGAGCAGTAGGCTTAACCTCAGAGTGCTGGGCGTAAAGTATTTGTACCAACACACACAGTAACTTAATGTAAACACTACAAAATGACACAACACCAGTTTAGAAAAATAGGAAATATTTATCTAGACAAAACAAGACCAAAACGACAAAAATCCAACATACACAAGTCAAGTTATGATTTTTAAAAGGTTTAAAATAAAAAGAGTCTTTAGGTAGTTGTAACAACACACTAGCGCTGCTAGCGTGTAAATGTACCTGGTTTGCGTCAAAAATAACCCCGCACGGGCTGTGCGCGTCGAAAATAACCCTGCACGGTTATATGCGTCGAAAACAACTCGGCACGGCGATGCGCGTCGAAACAGCCAGCCACGCGACGGTCCGAAAGTCCCGCGGCGCAGGTTGCGATCTCTCAGCCTTCGTCAGCGATGCTGCGCGTCGTTTCTCCTGCTCCGGGCGTCGATTCTTCGGTCGCGTTTCCTGCGGCGTCGTTTCTCAGCTGCGGAACCGGCGTCGCGTCGTTTTCTCAGCCGCGATCGGATTCGCGTCGATCTTTTCTCCGCACGGCGCTCGGTGCGTGTATTTTTGTCCTTAGGCTGCCAGCCTCTCCTTTCAGGGTCCCAGGAACTGGAAGGGCACCACAGAGCAGAGTAGGGGTCTCTCCAGAGACTCCAGGTGCTGGCAGGAAGAAGTCTTTGCTATCCCTGAGACTTCAATAACAGGAGGCAAGCTCTACATCAAGCCCTTGGAGATTTCTTCTTCAAGATGGAAGGCACACAAAGTCCAGTCTTTGCCCTCTTACTCTGGCAGAAGCAGCACTGCAGGAAAGCTCCACAAAGCACAGTCACAGGCAGGGCACCACTTGTTCCTCAGCGATCAGCTCTTCTCCAGGCAGAGGTTCCCCTTGATTCCAGAAGTGTTTCTAAAGTTTGTAAGTTTGGGTGCCCTTCTTATACCCATTTTAGTCTTTGAAGTCACCTTTCTTCAAAGGGGACTCACACCTTCTTGTGAAATCCTGCCTTGCCCAGGCAAGGCCTCAGACACACACCAGGGGGCTGGAGACAGCATTGTCAGAGGCAGGCACAGTCCTTTCAGATGAGAGTGACCACTCCACCCCTCCCTCCTAGCAGAGATGGCTAATCAGGAATGCAGATCACACCCCAGCTCCCTTTGTGTCACTGTCTGGTGTGAGGTGAAAAACAACCCAACTGTCAACTGACCCAGACAGGGAATCCACAAACAAGGCAGAGTCACAGAATGGTTTAAGCAAGAAAATGCTCACTTTCTAAAAGTGGCATTTTCAAACGCACAATCTCAAAATCAACTTTACTAAAAGATGCATTTTTAAATTGTGAGTTCAGGGATCCCAAACTCCACCTGTCCATCTCTTCTCTAGGGGAATCTACACTTTAATCATATTTAAAGGTAGCCCCCATATTATCCTATGAGAGAGACAGACCTTGCAACAGTGAAAACGAAATTGGCAGTATTTCACTGTCAGGACATATAAACCACATTACTATATGTCCTACCTTATCCATACACTGCACCCTGCCCTTGGGGCTACCTAGGGCCTACCTTAGGGGTGCCTTACATGTAAGGAAAGGGAAGGTTTAGGCCTGGCAAGTGGGTACACTTGCCAAGTCGAAGTTACAGTGTAAAAATACACATACAGACACTGCAGTGGCAGGTCTGAGACATGATTACAGAGCTACTTATGTGGGTGGCACAACCAGTGCTGCAGGCCCACTAGTAGCATTTGATTTACAGGCCCTGGCACCTCTAGTGCACCTTACTAGGGACTTACTAGTAAATCAAATATGCCAATCATGGATAAACCACTTACATACAATTTAAACAGGAGCACTTGCACTTTAGCACTGGTTAGCAGTGGTAAAGTGCCCAGAGTAACAAAAACAGCAAAATCAGAGTCCAGCACACATCAACAACCTGGGGAACAGAGGCAAAAAGTTAAGGGAGACCACGCCAAGGATGAAAAGTCTAACAGAAGCAGTATCCTTAATCAGCTCTTTGACATGCTGCCTGTCTGCTGAGTCGTACTATAAATGTTTGTGGTGTCCAAAAAGTTAAGCTGGTACATCCTTGGTGTAAAGAAATAAAGCTGAAATACCAGATTTGTTATGCTTTTTCAGACACGGAAATTGGGTAGGTCCCCTGTGTTGTAAGTGAAACTTACACACAAGCCATGTAGTACAGTGTCTATTTCACACTTAGGTGTTTGGTTGGAGCAGCTCTTATTAGTTGAGTATATTTGTGGAGCAAACTTTTAACTTCTCTGTGATCTGTGGTTCTACTGAGGTGAACAGTGTGTAGCTCTGTTTATTGAACTACTGCATCCACTGTATTAAAAACAGTAAACTCTTGCTTAGATTTGTGAGAGAAAGAAGTAATAAAATAATTGAATAGAGGCCTTTCTGGGGACTATCAGTCTTCACGTATATTAAATCTATATTATAACTTCACATTCAAAATTCTCCTTGTACTGTAACGTGTGCCTGCAACAGTAGGAACATGTGTTGTGTTTCTTCCCCTTTGAATCTTCCACATTAAAATCTTACAGATTCTTATCTGGAAGGGAAAACTAATACTTTGCTTACTACCGTCCTACACAGATCAAAACCAATGAGTTAAAAGCCTCCACCATGGATCTTGCAGGAGGGGACACATTCAGAAGTAGATCAGAGGCAAAACCTGGCCCACTTCCCCCTCTGAGGAACGTGAAAAACCAGGTACTTTCTATTCTTGGTCAGAAATGTGATTTCTAAAGTTTTTTTCTTCAGTCTGGATTTCTTTCCAATGCATGATTTATTCTTCATTGGCCCTTGCACGTTGGCCTGATTAAACAGTAAATACTGCACAGTTTTGCTAGCCTGGGCATGGAAAGGGATTACAAACTGCCATCACTCTCGGCCCAAGGCATCAGCAAAATGGCTGAAATGACCGTTTTGACACCAGAATACCAATTCATGGTCTACCAATCATTTGACCTTCTGAAATAATGTCTTTGTGAGAGAAAGTAGCCTCTTTCTAGCATGGTTACCCTCACTGTTGGCCTGTTTGTGATTGTGTGTTAGTGTGTTTTGACTGTCTCACTGGGATCCTGCTAGCCAGGACCCCAGTGCTCATAGTTTGTGGCCTAATCTGTGTGTTGTCAGTGGTGCTCAACTGTGTCACTGAAGTTCTGCTAACCAGAACGTCAGTGCTTATGCTCTCTCTGCTTCCAAATTAGTCACTATAGTTTAGTGACTTTATATTCCAATTCCAATTGGCACACTTGACCCCCCTTATAAGTGCTTAGTATATGATACCCAGGTACCCACGGCATTGGGGTTCCAGGAGATCCTTATGGGCTGCAGCATTTCTTTTGCCATCCATAAGGAGCTCAGACAAACCCTTCTTCAGGACTGCCACTGCAGCCTGCGTGAAATAGTGCACACTCTATTTCACACCCATTTTCACTGCACTTAAGTAACTTATAAGTCACCTATTTGTCTAACCTTCATTTACTGAAGGCTAGGTGCAAGGTTACTAAGTGTGAGGGCACCCTTGCACTAGCAAAGGTGCCCCCACGCTGTCCAGGGCCAATTCCCCGGACTTCGTGAATGCGGGAATACCATTACACGCATGCACTACCTATAGGTCAATACCTAAATGTAGCTTCACAATGGTAACTCCAAATATAGCCATGTAAGGTGTCTAAGATCATGGAATTGTCCCCCCGTTCCAAATCTGGTATTGGGGGGGACAATCCTATGCATCCTGGGGGCTCCACCATGGACCCCCAGTACTGCGAAAGCAGTTCTCTGAAGCTGGCACTGCAGCTACAGATGCTGTCACCTCACAGACAGGGTTCTGCCTCCTGGGGTCTGAGCAGCTTTGGAAATAGGTGTTTCTGGCTTGGGAGGGGTAGCCTCCAGAGCCTCTGGAAATGCTTTGAAGGGCACATATGGTGCCCTCCTTGCATAAGCCAGTCTACACCGGTTCAGGGACCCCCAGTCCCTGCTCTGGCACGAAACTGCACAAAGGAAAGGGGAGTGACCACTCCTCTGTCCATCACCACCTCAGGGGTGGTGCCCAGAGGTCCTCCAGTGTGTCTCTGGCATTAGCCATCTTGTTTTCCAAGGTGTGGGTACACTCTGGAAATTTCTGAGTGGCCAGTGCCAGCAGGTGACGTCAGAGACCCCTCCTGATAGCTGCATGCCTGGTTAGGTAGTCAGTTCCCCTCTCAGGGCTCTTTAGGGTCTCTCTTGTGGGTTTCTCTTCAGATTCAGCTTGCACATTTCCACAGGAATCCTCTGCAACTCCTGCTTCATTCTCTGACCGTCGGATCTACTGCAGACTGCTCCAGTAACCACTGTAACTGCAACAAAGCATCCAAGAAGGCTACTGTGACTCTGCAATTTCAGCTCCATCCAGCAAATGCAACAGTTTCCAAGGTGTGCATGCTCTGAGGACTCCCTGTCTTCACACTGCACAAGAAGGACTGAAGTAATCTCCTGTGGTGTGAAGAAGTCCCTTTCCTGCGCCAGCAGGCACCTTCTAAGACAATGACAGGTTCTCTGGGACTCCTCTCCTGACAACGAGTGTGCTCCCTGGAACATGGGTGGTGGACCCCTTCGAACCAGACTGTCCTAAGGTCCAGCTGTCCAAACTTTGGCAGAGGTAAGAGCTTGACTTCCCAGTTTGCGACAGTGCCCCTGTGCACAGCATCATCTCTAGCTCATGAGGTCTCTGTGCATTATTTGCAAGAATCCTTCATGCAGAGCGTGGCCCAGATCCCCAGCAATCTATCCTGTGACGCTCAACTTGCTGAGTTGTTCTCCGGCGGCGTTTCACCTTCTTTTGTAGTGCTGCAGCAACTGCAATTTGCACCTTCTTTGTCCCTGTGCCCTGGGACTCCCGTGGGTGCTGCCTGGTCATCTGTGGGTTCCCTCCAGTGTTGGAAGCCTCCTCTGCCTCCTCAGTCCGAGTTGAGGCCCCCTGAATCCAGGCAGTGCCATTTTGATGCAAACCGTGACATTGCTTGAACCAAGGCTTGTTGGACGAATCCAGCACTGCAACTCACCTGTATCCAACATCTCAATGTGGGACATCCTTTGCATCACGTAGGAACCGGCAGCCATCTTCTTTGGGGTTCTTCTGCAGCCTTCTTCCAAGTGGAGAATCCTCTTTTGCACCATCTTCTAGGTTGGCAGGGGCTCCTGTCCTTCCTGGAGTCTTCTGCGACTTCTGGACTTGGTCTCCTCTCTTCACAGGTCTTGAGGTCCAGGAATCCACCATTTGTTGCTTGCAGTCTTGCTTGGTTCTTGCAATAACTCTTATTACGACTTGTAGTGTGTCCTGAGGAAACTTGCAGTACTCTACTCCTACATACCTGGGCTCTGGAGAGGGGTATTTTACTCACCTTTGTGGTTTTCTTACAATCCCAGCTCCCCTCTACACACTACAACTTGCCTAGGGGGGAATTTGCGATTCGCATTCCACTTTCTTAGTATATGGTTTGTGTTAACCCTTGGCATTTTGTTTCCTATTGCAATCTATTGTATTTTCTACTGTTTACACTATTCTGTGACTATTTACTTGCCTGATTTTGGTCTCTAGTGTATATATTGTGTATAATACTTACCTCAAGAAGGAGTATTTCCTCTGAGATATTTTTGTCCATGTGTCACTAAAATAAAGTATCTTTATTTTTGGTAACACTGAGTATTGTCTTTTATTGTGTATAAGTACTGGGTAACTATAGTGGTATTGCAGGAGCTTTGCATGTCTCCTAGTTCAGCCTAAGCAGCTCTGCTACAGCTACCTCTAACAGCCTAAGCTGCTAGACCACTGACTACATTTCACTAATAAGGGATAACTTGACCTGATTTAAAGTGTAAGTACCTAGGGTACCACTACAAAGCAGGCCAGCCTCCTACACTTTGTTCGAAAGATATTAGACTTGTGGTTAAGGCCCTTTGAAAGGGTAATCAGTAGGCCACTTCCCAGTAGGCAGTGGAGGCAATTGGCAGCACCCTAACACACTGATGTGACTAAGACAGCAAGAATGGTGTCTCTTTCTCACACTACACAGGTTTACCGAAGCAAAATACTTATCTATTTCTCTGAGGAAGGATCTCTTCCATCGCAGGATTTGTTACACTGATTCTTCTTGTAAGTCGGTGGTGGAAGTGGTGGGCTGGAAATTGCCTGGGCAGAAGGCTCATGCACATGTGGCCATGCCTTCTTCACGCTTACCAGCAGTGATGTATTAAGGTTACTAGCTAAAGGACTTCCTTCTTGTGGGAGCCTCTGATTATCACTGTTTCCCTTTGATTAATTATCCAGTAGCTCTAGTGATGCAGAAACCGTGCCTGTCAGCGAGTTTGAACTTAAACCCTTTCTCTAATGACCCAGCTTACCCAATTCTCCAAATGGTAAAAAGGTGGGAACATTTCTTCCATGTCCAAACTCTTTGGGTCCCTGAACTGTAAGTTTAAAAAAATTCTAACCAGTCAAACATCCTGGAACAAAAAGCTTTAAAAAATCTTATAATTTCCATTTTGCCTTTTGAATTTTTATAGAAATCTTTGACACAGATGTTTTCACTTCAATGCAATTATAAAAAAATTTCTTCTTGCCTCCTATACCTGTGTACCGTGGCTGTCAGCATCAAAATTGAAAGTAATGACACAGCCTTAGGTACATTTTCATTAGCTTGGGGACTTGCAAACATATAATTTGCACAAGAAACTCTTTTGCAGAATAATTACATTCAAGATTAAATTCCCTTGACAAAAGGTTTCCTTCTTTTTTGGAATTCTATAAAAACAAAATCTTCTGAGACCTGGAGAATGTCCCAAACTTTCTTCATAGATATCATGACTCTTGTTTGTTGTTAGAGTTAGAGTTTATGTCATCCACCATGTCCCAAGGGTGGAATGGGTGTGTTTAGTTGTGAATATCATTGTCTAAGGCTAGTGTGTGGCCTGCTCTGTTGAATAATAATACATTCAAGGACAATAAATGTAAACATTTTAAAAATCACTGTATGATGATAATCAACCTACACGTTACGTTTTCTATGGCCTCTTTCCTCATTCCCCTTGGGGCAGGCCACAGGGACAGGGATGTACAGACCATAAATACTTTTCCAGGAACCAGGACTAGCAATGTCAGGAAAGACCTAGGCTTGTTCTGGGAGGGGTATGTGGAAGCACTGTGCCTAATCAGCTGGATGATATGCGCTATGTCTACTGACTGTTATGATAAACGTTTGTGGTGCCCGAAAAGTGAACTTTGTACTTCCTTTGTGTAAAGGAATAAAGCTGAAGCAAATTAATTATTATGCATTTTCAGACAGATAAATTGGACAGGTCCCCTGTGTTGTAAGGGAACTATGCACATGCATCATGCAGTTCAGTGGGTATTCCACTCACAGGTGTTTGGTTGGAGCAGCTCTTTTTAGTTGAGTATATTTGTGAAGGAAACTCTCAACATCTGTGTGTCTGTGGTTCCATTGAAGTGAACAGTGTGTAGGACTGTTTATTAAACTACTGCATCCGCTGTCCAGAAAAAGGTCAACTTCTTGCTTAGATTTGGGAGAGAAAGAAGTAATAAAATAAATGAATAGAGGCCTTTCTGGGACATATAGGTTTTCACTTTTCTTAAACCTATGTTATAAATTCACAACTAAAGTAATTCTTGTGCTGGAATATGTGCCCGCATTATCAGGGTTATTTCTTATAGATTGTTTCTCCTCCACATTAAATCTTCCAGATTAGAATCTTACCTATTCTTATCTGGAAGGTAAACCGTCTGCTAAACTGATACTTTTCTTACTTCTCTTCTACATGCACAGATCAAAACCAATGAGTACAAAGCATTCACCACGGATCCTGAAAAAATGATCACAGGAAGAAATGGATCAGAGGCAAAACTGGGCCTGCTTCCCCATCTGAGAAACATGAAAGAACAGGTACGTTCTGTTCTTGCTCTGAAATGTGATTTGTAAAGTTTGTTTTCTTCAATCTGGATTTCTCTCCTTTGCATGATTTGTTTGTCACTGGTATTTATACTTGGGCCTGATTAAACAGCAAATATTGCACAATATATCTACCTCTGGAAGAGAGGGATTGCAAAACATCATCACTCTCTGCCCAAGACATCGGTAAGAATGGGTAAAAGGACATTTTTGACACCTGAATACAAATTTCTGGTCTGCAAATCACTTGAAAGTCTGGCAGAAATGCCTTTCTAGGGAAGAAATCGCTCTTGGGGTAATGGTCCATGTAAGGGTTGCTTGACTGCCACTCCCCAGTGGGCTGTGGAGGCAATTTGCACCCTGATGTGACTTCTTCAGCAAGACTCGCGTTTCTTTCTCACATGACTTCTTCTATTGCTAGACCGGGAAGGCTGATTTTGTTTCTAAGTCGCTGGTGGAAATGGCATGCTGAAATTTGCCTGGGGAGAAGCCTAATGCACAAATGGCTATGTCTTCTTCAATCTAGCTAGCAGTGATGCATGAAGGTTACTGGCTACAGGACCTTTTTGCTTGTGGGAGTCTCTGCCTATCACTGTTTCCCTTTGATTCATAATCTGCTAGCTCCAGTGATGCAGAAGCCATGTCTTTCAGTGAGTTTGAATTTGCAGCTATTCTCTAATGACCCAACCTATCCAATTCACCAAATGTTAAGATGCTGGTAATATTACTTCTATGTCCAAAATGCTTAAGTGCCTGAACTGTAAACATTTCAAAAGCTTACAACTGTGCAAATATCTTTGATCGATAAGATTTTAAAAAATCTTAGAATTTTCACTCCATCTTTTGAATTTATATAGAAACTTTTATGATAGAATTTTTTACGTCAATTCAATTATAATTTAGTTCCTTCTCATCCCGGTACCTGTGTACCCTCGCTGTCTGCAGCGAGATTCATAGTGATGATACTGGCTAAGGTCAATTTTAATTAGAACATGGAGCTGTAAATACACAAATTTCACTCAGTGTTATATTGATTTTTCTGTGTATTATGTTTTTCTTACTTTTTGATGTGTTTTAGGATGAAGCCTTAACTAAAATAATTATAAGAGAATAGTACGCATTTGATTTCATGTTTGTGTTTTCCATATTAATTACATTGTTGGATCTTGTAACCAACAAATGGAAACAGAATGTGAATAATTCTTCCAGAAATAAATTTACTCTGCACAGGCCCACTAGTAGCATTTAATTTCAAGACCCTGGGTATATGGAGTCACTCTGGGTTCAAGTGAGAGGCGTCCAGTACTTGTCCTCGGCAGGGCAGAAATCAGCAGGCAGCAGAGGAAGCTCAGCAAAGCAGTGAAACATTTCCTCAGAACAGTCTGTCAAGCAGAGTGGCAATCTTTGTAGCATAGCAGTCCTTACTCCTGGCAGAGTTCTTCACAGGTCCAGGAATGTACTTACTTGGTAGGGTCAGAGCCCCACTGGTTATAACCACATGAAGTGGGGGTGACTTCAAAGCAGCTTCTTGAAGTGCACAAGTCCCCCTTTCATTCCAGCCATCCCTGCCTCCAGACTATCCCCACCCTCTTCCTGCCCAGCAAGGGCTATCAGACTGCAAAATAATGCAGATGAGTTCTGTGTCACATTCAGCCTTCCTTTGTTTGTGGCTGTCTAGAGTGGATACACTACGTGTAGCTGTCACCTACCCCAGATGAGTATTGGAGACAGGCTGCAAGGTACACCGAGCAGTAAGAGAAGAGAAATGCCCACTTTCTAAAAGTGGCATTTCTAAAATAGTTATGTGAAATCCAACTTTACCAGTAAAGAGGAGTTATTGTTACATCCCACAAATATTAAATGTGATGTAACTACTCCTTTCTGATCAGGTGTTACAGCTTATAGGTGTATTAAGGAATTCCCAATGTGGGCCTATGAGAGGGGTAGGTCTCACAGTAGTGAAAAACGACTTTGGGAGTTTTTCATTAACGACATGTAAAACTTAGAAGTATATGTCCTACTTTTTACTTACATAGCACCCTGCCTTATGGGTTACCAAGGGCCTACCATAGGGGGTGACCTATATGTAATAAAAAGGGGAGTTTAAGGCTTGACAAGGAGTTTTAAATGCCCAGTTGAAGTGGAAGTGAAACTACACACACAGACTCTGCAATGTTAGGCCTGAGACATGTTTAAGGGCTACTGAAATGGGTGGCACAATTAGTGCTGCAGACCCACTAGGATTGTGAGCAACGCGGTGTGATGTCTGTGGATAAATTGACTTAACCATTTGAAGTAATTATCCCTTTGTCTTGGTGGATGAATAAAATGTGCATAAGGTGTTCATGGCACATTTACAAGAATATTTAGGTATTGTCCCAAGTTGGGCATCTCAACACCGTGTCCTGATGATGGTCTGGCGGACCTTGTGGTCATAAGAGACGGAAACATTGATGGTTCCTCCTCTTTAACATAATTTACAGTATCATACAGTTCATCAGTCCATATCCCTGGTGGAACAGAGAAAGAACAGGATGGGACTAATGGATTCATAAACCCATATGTCTAAGAGGATTATGCGCTTCCCAGTGATCTTAGAACGTGATTTTTTATAATTCTGTTTGCATGATCATCTGGGCAGCATAAGTATTATAGTGATTTTTCTGTGTACTATGTTTGTCTTGCTTTTTGATGTGTTTTATGATGAAGCCTTAACTAAAATAATTATATGAGAAGAGTATACCTTTGATTTAATGTTTGTGTTTTGCAGATTAATTACATTGTTGGATCTTGTGACCAACAAAATGGAAATCAGAATGTGAATAATTCTTCCAGAAATAAATTTACTCTGCGCAGGCCCACTAGTAGCATTTAGTTTAAAGACCCTGGGTACATGGTATACCACTTTACAAGTGTCTTAAAATTACATTAAAAATGCCAATTGGGTATACACCAAGCCTACCATGTTTATGGAAGATGCACATGCACTTTAGCATTGGTCAGCAAGGGTAAAGTGCTCAGAGTCCTAAAGCCAACAAAAAGATACAGCAAAAATGTGAGGCAAACAGGGAAAAAGATTGGTGGAGACCACCCTAAGGCCGACAGGTCCAACAGTCCCTAATGATAATTATTTAAAAAATAACTGTGTGTAAGGCTCAACATCTTCCACATTGTGTTCTGGAGATCCTCTTCCCCTATTCCCTTAGTGGCAAGCAACAGGGGCTGGGATGGGCAGTGCATGAGTATTTTACAGGAACTGGGACCACAAATGCTAGGAATGACATTAACGTGATATGCTACATATCTGTTGAGTCTTCCAATAATCTTTTGTGGCACCCGAAAAGTGAAGCTTGTACTTCCTTTAAGTAATTAAGCAAAGCTGAGGCACTAGAATTATTGTGCTTTTTCAGACAGGAAAATCTGCTAGGTCCCCTGAGTTGTAAGGGAAACATGCCCACCCCTCATGTGGTGCATGAGTAATCCACACTAGGTGTTTGCTTGGAGCAGCTTTTATTAGTTGGGTATATTTTAGAATGAAGCTCTGGACATCTCTGTGTTCAGTGGTTCCACTGAATGAGCAGTGTGCAGGACTGTTTATTAAAATATTGTTCCACTGTGTGGTTTGGTTACTTTTAGTGCTGGGACACCCGGTTGGGTAGTTACTCGCTTTACAAAAACTTCATAATAGAATAAAACTGGTCTGAAAAAGATCAAACTTTTTCTTAGATTTGTGAGCGAAAGAGGTAATAAAATGATCAAACAGAGGTCCTTTAGGGGCTATTAGTCTCCACTTTTCTTTAAATCTGCGTGACAAATTCAGAATTAAAATGAACCTTGTGCTGCAACCTGTAACTGCAGTGTCAGGTTTACTTCTTCTAGATTGTGTTGCCTTCAATGTATATCTTACAGATAGGAATTTTACAGAGTAGAAAAACTTTTGTTAAACTGATACTTTGTTTACTTCTCCCCGACATCCACAGCTCAAAACAAATGAGGACAAAGCCTCTGCCAAAGACAGAAATGTATCAAAGGCAAAACTGGACCCACTTCCACCTCTGAGAAACGTGAAAAACCAGGTACCTTCCATTCTTGCTCTGAATTACCCTCAATTGATGTGTTTAATGATAGGTATCATTGTCCAAGGCTAGTGTGTGCTCTGCTACATAGTAGTACATTCAAGGACAACAAATACAAGCTTGAAAAATCACTGTACGGAAGGCTTAACAACCTGCACCTTATGTTTCCTACGGCCTCTTTTCTAATACCCCTGAAGGCAGGCCACAGGGACAGGGATGGGCTGAGCATGAGTCATTTCCCAGGAACAGGGACTATAAATGCCAGGAATTACCTAGATTTCTTCTAGAGGGGTATATGGAAGCAGTATCCTTAATCAGCTGGTTGACATGCTGCCTGTCTGCTGAGTCGTACTATAAATGTTTGTGGTGTCCAAAAAGTTAAGCTGGTAAATCCTTGCTGTAAAGAATAAAGCTGTAATACCAGATTTGTTATGCTTTTTTAGACACAGAAATTTGGGAGGTCCCCTATGTTGTAAGTGAAACTTACACATGCGCCATGTAGTACAGTGACTATTCCACACTTAGGTGTTTGGTTGGAGCAGCTCTTATTAGTTGAGTATATTTGTGAAGCAAACTTTTAACTTCTCTGTGATCTGTGGTTCTACTGAGGTGAACAGTGTGTAGCTCTGTTTTTTTAACTACTGCATCCACTGTATTGAATAAGGTAAACTCTTGCTTAGATTTGTAAGAGAAAGAGGTAATAAAATAATTGAATAGAGGACTTTCTGGGGGCTATCAGTCTTCACTTATATTAAATCTATATTATATCTTCACATTCAAAATTCGCCTTATACTGTAACATGTGCCTGCAATATTAGGAGCATTTGTTGTGTTGCTCCGTTTTGAATCTTCCACATTAAAATCTTACAGATTCTTACCAGGAAGGGAAAACTAATACTTTTCTTACTTCTGTTCTACACAGATCAAAATCAATGAGTTACAAGCCACCACCATGGATCTTGCAGGAGGGGACACATTCAGAAGTAGACCAGAGGCAAAACCTGGCCCACTTCCCCCTCTGAGAATCGTGAAAAACCAGGTACTTTCCATTCTTGCTCAGAAATGTGATTTCTAAAGTTTTTTTCTTCAGTCTGGATTTCTTTCCCATTCATGATTTATTCTTTATTGGCCCTTGCACATTGGCCTGATTGAACAGTAAATACTGCACAGTTTTGCTAGCCTGGGCATGGAGAGGGATTACAAACTGCCATCACTCTCAGCCCAAGCCATCAGCAAAATGGCTGCAATGACCGTTTTGACACCAGAATACCAATTCATAGTCTACAAATCATTAAACATTCTGAAATAATGTCTTTGTGAGAGAAAGTAGCCTCTTTCTAGCATGGTTACCCTCACTGTTGGCCTGTTTGTGATTGTGTGTTTTGGCTGTCTCACTGGGATCCTGCTAGCCAGGACCCCAGTGCTCATAGTTTGTGGTCTAATGTGTGTGTTGTCAGTGGTGCTCAACTGTGTCACTGAAGTTCTGCTAACCAGAACGTCAGTGCTTATGCTCTCGCTGCTTCCAAGTTAGTCACTATAGTTTAGTGACTTCATATTCCAATTGGCACACTTGACCCCCATTATAAGTGCCTAGTATATGGTACCTAGGTACCCAGGGCATTGGGCTTCCAGGAGATCCTTATGGGCTGCAGCATTTCTTTTGCCATCCATAAGGAGCTCAGACAAACCCTTCTTCAGGACTGCCACTGCAGCCTGCGAGAAACAGTGCACATACTATTTCACACCAATTTTCACTGCACTGAAGTAACTCACAAGTCACCTATATGTCTAACCTTCATTTACTGAAGGCTAGGTGCAAGGTTACTAAGTGTGAGGGCACCCTTGCACTAGCAAAGGTGCCCCCACGCTGTCCAGGGCCAATTCCCCGGACTTCGTGAGTATGGGAATACCATTACACGCATTCACTACATATAGGTCAATACCTATATGTAGCTTCACAATGGTAACTCCAAATGTAGCCATGTAAGGTGTCTAAGATCATGGAATTGTCTTCCCATTCCTAATCTGGTACTGGGGGGGACAATCCTATGCATCCTGGGGGCTCCACCATGGACCCCCAGTACTGCGAAACCAGCTCTATGAAGCTGGCACTGCAGCTACAGAAGCTGTCACTTCACAGACAGGGTTCTGCCCTCCTGGGGTCTGAGCACCTTTGGAAATAGGTGTTACTGGCTTGGGAGGGGTAGCCTCCCAGAGCCTCTGGAAATGCTTTTGAAGGACACAGATGGTGCCCTCCTTGCATAAGCCAGTCTACACCGGTTCAGGGACCCCCAGTCCCTGCTCTGGCACAAAACTGGACAAAGGAAAGGGGAGTGGCCCAGTGTGGTGGTGCCCAGAGGTCCTCCAGTGTGTCTCTGGCATTAGCCATCTTATTTTCCAAGGTGTGGGGACACTCTGGAGATTTATGAGTGGCCAGTGCCAGCAGGTGACGTCAGAGACCCCTCCTGATAGCTGCATACCTAGTTAGGTAGCCAATTCCCCTCTCATGGCTATTAAGGGTCTCTCCTGTGGGTTCCTCTTCAGATTCAGCTTGCAAGTTTCCACCAGGAATCCTCTGCAACTCCTGCTTCATTCTCTGACCGTCGGATCAACTGCAGACTGCTCCATTAACCACTGTAACTGCAACAAAGCATCCAAGAAGGCTACTGTGACTCTGCAACTTCAGCTCCAGGCAGCAAATGCAACCGTTTCCAAGGTGTGCACGCTCTGAGGACTCCCTATCTTCACACTGCACCAGAAGGACTGAAGAAATCTCCTGTGGAGTGAAGAAGTCACTTTCCTGTGCCAGGAGGCACCTTCTAAGACGATGACCGGTTCTCTGGGACTCCTCTCTTGATGATGTGTGTGCTCCCTGGAACATGGGTGGTGAACCCCTTCGAACCAGACTGTCCTAAGGTCCAGCTGTCCAAAATTTGGCAGAGGTAAGAACTTGACTTCCCAGTTTGCGACAGTACCCCTGTGCACAAAGTCATCTCTAGCTCATGAGGTCTCTGTGCACTATTTGCAAGAATCCTTCATGCACAGCGTGGCCCAGGTCCCCAGCAATCTATCCTGTGATGCTTAACTCACTGAGTTGTTCTCCAGCGGCGTTTGACCTTCTTTTGTAGTGCTGCAGCAACTGCAATTTGCACCTTCTTTGTCCCTGTGTCCTGGGACTCCCGTGGGTGCTGCCTGGTCATCTGTGGGTTCCCTCTAGTGTTCGGAGCCTCCTCTGCCTCCTCAGTCCGAGTTGAGGCCCCCTGAGTCCAGGCAGTGCCATTTTGATGCAAACCGCAACATTGCTTGAACCAAGGCTTGTTGGACGAATCCAGCACTGCAACTCACCTGTATCCAACATCTCAACGTGGGACATCATTTGCATCATGTAGGAACCTGCAGCCATCTTCTTTGGGGCTCTTCTGCAGCCTTCTTCCAACTGGAGAATCCTCTTTTGCGCCATCTTCTAGGTTGGCAGGGGCTCCTGTCCTTCCTGGAGTCTTCTGCGACGTCTGGACTTGGGGGTTCATTACAACATTGGCGGTAAAAGGCGCTTACCGCCGTGCAGAAGACCGCCAAAACACCGCCGCGGCCGCGGAATTCCGCCACAGCTATTATGACCCACATCTCGGAAGCCGCCGAAATTCAGACACCCACACAAGACCGCCACACCAAAGGTCAGTGCTAAACTGGCGAAAACAAAACCTCCACCGTCACGCCAACAGAAACACGCCCATGCTATCACGACCCATAAATCCACGTGGCAGTCTTTCAACCACGGTATTCCATTGGCGGTACACACCGCCGCTCTCAAAATACACACACATCTCCAAAACACCGCTACATTGGACAATTCCAAATACACACACCTGATACACATACACACACCACTCCCACACACCCATTGCAATATAAAACACACACCTACATCACCCACAAACCCTTACGACCAAAAATTAGAGACGAAGGTGACAGAGAGAGCACAGCAATAGACAACCCCACCACACAGAGGCACACCATCACCCACACAACATTACACGCACAATACACCACACACCACTACACACCACCACACACATCAACACTTACATCACCCCACACATCACCCACACCACCTCATGTCACGCTAAAGACACCCCAGGTTTTCCGAGGAGGAGCTCAGGGTCATGGTGGAGGAAATCCTACGGGTAGAGCCACAGCTGTTTGGCTCACAGGTGCAGCACACATCCATAGCCAGGAAGATGGAGCTATGGCAAAGAATCGTGGACAGGGTCAACGCTGTGGGACAGCATCCAAGAAATCGGGAGGACATCAGGAAGAGGTGGAACGACCTACGGGGGAAGGTGCGTTCAGTGGTCTCCAGGCACAACATCGCGGTACAACGGACTGGCGGCGGACCCCCGCCTCATCCCCCACAACTAACAACATGGGAGGAGCAAGTCTTGACCATTCTGCATCCCGAGGGCCTCGGAGGAGTCGGGGGAGGAATGGACACTGGTAGGTTAAATCTCAACTATTATACCCGCCACCCTACCTGCATGCCATCACACAACCCCACCCTCACCCCCTACCCTATCACTCCAACTCCTCACTAATGTACTCATAACACAAACCACACATCCCAACACCAAGCCCTGCTTGTCACAACCAAGCATGGTCACCCATCACTAAAGCATTCTCACTGCACATACCCATAACAACCCCCTAACCATCATGACACAAGCCCCCACACACGAATGCTTGCACTGGGGTACACGGTCACCCACCCATTGCACACCATGACACACACACATGCAATAATCATGCTTTTACACCCCTGCAGGACCACTACGGAACATCACCACACCGGAGGGTCCAGACAACTCCACTCCACCCACAGAAGAGGCCCACAGTGACGACAGCAGCTCTGCCCTATTGGATCCTGATGACCAGCCCGGACCATCGTGGGCCTCGGGACAGTCGGTTCCCCTCACACAGGCACAGCCCAACACTGACCTTCCACCCTATGGTAACACCAGCACAGCACCTACCCAGCGGGCCCATACCTCCGTCCCCAGGACACGTCAATCAGCTGTGTGTCCACCACTACAGGGAACCCAGGATAACCCACCACCCCAACAACAACAGGGACCTGGGGGCAGTGGTAGTGGACACACGGTCCAGGAGACGGAGGCACAGGAACACAGGGGAACTGGGAGGGCTGCTGTGCGATAGGGGGCGGACAGGCCAAGGGAACCCACTCTCCACGAGGCCCTCTCCTCCATCATGGGAGCATACCACCACTCCCAGGAGACGATGGCGACGGTCCTGGACAAGTTTCAGGAGACCCAGCGCCTGCAGGACGAACTGTATATGGGGTTCACGGAGGAGCTCAGAACCATCAGCTCTGCCCTGGGCACCATCATAGGGGTGCTGAAGGACATACAAAAGACCATGAGGGACACCGTGGAACTCCAAGGGGCCCCTGACACTAGCATGTGATGAACTGCCCGCCACCTCCGCCGGCGCTAGTGGACAGGACACCCCGCCACAGGACCACCACACCAGCACCCCACCCCCTGCAGACAGACAACCACCCCGCAAGCGGTCCCTGAGATCCAGGAACAGGACAGAGCAAGATGGCAAGACCCACGCCAGGAAATGAGACCTCCCCCTGTCCCACTTTGTTACCCTGTCCCGATTGGAACTGCCCCAGCTCCACTTCCTATGCCCATATGGGCAATGCACCTGTGAGACTAATAGACTGGACTCTGCCATGGATATTCCTCCACCGTCCCCCATCACCATATCACTACCCCCCTCCATTTTTGAGCACTGCAATAAACACCCTTGAACCACAAAACAATCTGGAGTCAGTCTGTGATTTGGTAAATGTGTATAATCAATGACAGTGTCAACATGCTTTCCATTTTTATAGCCAACATACCTATGTCACACATCACAAGTCCTTGAAGGATGCAAGAAGATGACACACGTTGCTAACCACACCTGTGAAACCGTAATGGAAAGGTACAACTCAGTGACCAAATACTGCTATGAAATGACAGACAGGATAGAGGCAGAACTGTGAAAGTGAATGTAATTGTAAAAAGATAACTGTTCTCACCTGTGTGTCCCTGGAAATATTGCCGTATGACTGACTCCCTGTTGTCTATGTCTTCTTCCTCAGCGTCCTCCTCATCACTGTCCACAGGCTCCACAGCTGCACAACACCGCCATCTGGACCATCCTCCTGCAGAAAAGACACCTGGCGTCGCAAAGCAAGATTGTGAAGCATCGAGCAGGCGATGATGATCTGGCAAACCTTCCTTGGTGAGTAGAATAGGGAACCACCTGTCATATGGAGGCACCTGAACCTGGCCTTCAGGAGGCCAAAGGTGCGTTCGATCACCCTCCTAGTCCGCCGATGGGCCTCATTGTAGCGTTCCTCTGCCCTGGTCCTGGGATTCCTCACTGGGGTCAATAGCCATGACAGGTTGGGGTAACCAGAGTCCCCCAATAGCCACACACGGTGCCTCTGGAGTTGACCCATCATATAAGGGATGCTGCTATTGTGCAGGATGTAGGCGTCATGCACTGAGCCAGGGAACATAGCATTTACCTGCGAGATGTACTGGTCTGCCAAACATACCATCTGTACATTCATCAAATGATAACTCTTCCGGTTCCTGTACACCTGTTCACTCCTGTGGGGGGGACCAGAGCTACATGGGTTCAATCAATAGCACCTATGATGTTGGGGATATGTCCAAGGGCATAGAAGTCACCTTTCACTGTTGGCAAATCCTGCACCTGAGGGAAAACGATGTAGCTCCTTACGTGTTTCAGCAGGGCAGACAACACTCTGGACAATACGTTGGAAAACATAGGCTGGGACATCCCTGATGCCATGGCCACTGTTGTCTGAAAAGACCCACTTGCAAGGAAATGGAGCATTGATAGCACCTGCACTTGAGGGGGGATTCCGGTGGGGTGGCGGATTGGTGACATCAGGTCTGGCTCCAACTGGGTACACAGTTCCTGGATTGTGGCACGGTCAAACCTGTAGGTGATGAGTAAATGTCGCTCCTCCATTGTCAACAGGTCCACCAGCGGTCGGTACACCGGAGGATTCCGCCATCTTCTCAAATGTCCAAGCTGACGGTGCCTAGGAAGGACAACAGCGACAACAGAGTCAACAAAATACCAGGTATGTATCCACAGATACACAGAACACGACACCAAAGGCAAAAATCTTCCTATATGTGGGTCGCCTGTAGGCCTAGTTATGTGTGACGCAGTTGCAAATTAAGCCATGTGGGCCCCTGAAATGGTGGCTGCCTGACCTCTAAACTGGGACAGTGGGGTGTGGGGTAACTGCGCTGGCATTGTACACCGTCGCGGTAGGCGGGCGAAAACTTCGGCGCAAAGCTGCATTGGTTAACATTGGACCCTATGGGTCCCAGGAGCCAATGATGAAGTGCGCCGGCGGTGATGATACGCACCGCCGCAGACGTCACCGCCGTGGACGTGACCGCCATTTTCTATCTGTTCAATCACTTGATACCTGATCTTCGACAGGAGAGGACCTTCACTGCAAGTGCTGCTGTGACCTCGGTCTGGAAGAGACAATGGCTGCTGCGTCTGGGGAAAGGGCCCCTGCCTTCACTGCTCAGGAGTTGGAGAAGCTCGTGCACGGGGTCCTCCTCCAGTACACGCTACTCTACGGTCCTCCAGACCAACAGGTAAGTACACAGGGAGCACGTTGTATGGGCTATGCCTGGGTGGAGAGTGCTGGTTGTAAGAGGGAAGGGGGCAGAGTGCAGTGAACATGAAGGACTGTGAATGCATGTGCCACATGGCGAGGGCAGGGATGGGGGCCACTCACTTCGACGGTGCTCTTGCTAATGACTTCTCTTCTTCCCCTGTGCATGTCATGTAGGTCAGCGCCCACCAGAAGAAGGATATTTGGCGTGCCATCGCCAAGGACGTACGGACCCTGGGGGTCCACCAGAGACGGGGCACCCACTGCCGGAAAAGATGGGAGGACATTCGCTGCTGGAGCAAGAAGACGGCGGAGGCTCAGCTGGGGATGGCCTCCCAACGTGGGAGGGGTGCCCGTCGCCCCATGACCCCACTGATGTTCCGGATCCTGGCGGTGGCCTACCCTGAGTTGGATGGGCCCTTGAGGGCATCACAGCAGACACAAGGGGGTGAGTACACAATCATTCTGGGGACTTTGCGTGCATTTGAGGGGTCTAGGCGTGGGAGAAGGGCTGTGGGATTCCCTAGGCCAGGGCGACTTCCATAGGCTAGGCCCCTCCGTAATGCAGGCCATGTGGCACACCACCCCACCACAGTAGAGTGTCTAGTACAGGTATACATGCC
Organism: Pleurodeles waltl; assembly: GCF_031143425.1. NCBI lineage: Eukaryota > Metazoa > Chordata > Amphibia > Caudata > Salamandridae > Pleurodeles > Pleurodeles waltl. The sequence continues at coordinate 523,246,110 of NC_090443.1, forward strand.
CCTGTGGCATCCATGTGTGCAGATGTCCACCATAGCCATGTAGGCCAGATCCCAGGAATTGCATTTGTAGGGGCAAGGAGCACGGCGTAGTGCAGGGGGCTGCTGTGTCTGTATTGACTGCCAACGGTAGCGGTATGCCATACACTCAACCTGTCTTTCTTCTGTCGCCCCCCCCTTTTTCTGCTCTTCATGTTCTTTTGTGCATCAGCATCATCAGGCGGAGGTACAGTGGCACCGGAGCACGAGGGAGCTACATCCCACATGGCCAATGAGGGCCACACCACGGACTCAGAATGCACAAGTGGGATGGAGGGTGAGGGGAGCTTCACGTCGGGCACCGGATCCCCAAATAGCGACACGGACTCATCCACCGATGGGAGCTCCCTTGTGGTGGCGACACCATCTGTGCCCCACACTTCTATAGGTACAGCCGCCACCTCCCCTACCAGCACCGCCCTCCCAGCAGCCCCTCAGCGTTCGCCCCGTGCCCGCTCACCCAGGAGGGTGGGCATCACCTTCGCCCCAGGCACCTCAGGCCCTGCCCCTGTCACCCTTGCTGCCCTCAGTGAGGAGGCCATTGACCTCCTCAGGTCACTCACTGTTGGGCAGTCTACCATTGTGAATGCCATCCAGGGTGTAGAAAGGGAGTTGCAACACGGTAATGCATTCCTGGAGGGCATTCATTCTGGTCAGGCTGCCCTTCATTGAACCCTGCAATCTCTGGCCTCAGCACTGATGGCAGCCATTGTCCCTGTGTCTAGCCTCCCCCCTCCAACTTCCTCCACCCAGACCCAATCCTCTGTACCCCAGCCTATCCCAAGCACACCAACAGACAAGCATGCACACACCTCAACACACAAAAGTAGCTCAAGCAAACATAGGCACCACACATCCCACAGGCAGTCACACAAGCATCACACACATACAGACACACAAACATCCACTGCCTCCACTGTGTCCCCCTCCTCATTGTCTCCCTCCTCCCTCCCAGTGTCGTCTACACTCTCACCTGCATGCACTACATCTACAGGCACTAGGACCCGCACCAGAACACCCAGCACCACACCCCGCTCACCTGCACTCACCACCCCCACTCCCATTTACACGTCCCCTGTGTCCTCTCCCAGTGTGTCTGTGACGCCCCCTCCCAAAGTACACAAACGCACGCACCCACACACCCAACATCCATCCACCTCACAACAGCCTCCAGTACCTGCACCTGCATCCAAAACACCTAAAGTGACACCTCCTACAACCACCTCCTCTTCCTCCACTCCCAGACCCCCTCCAGCTACCCATCCCAGTGTTCATCAGAAACTCTCCCTCAGCAACATTGACCTCTTTGCCCCCATCCCCACCCCTCCAATTCATAAGTCCCGTAGTAGCACCTCAGCCAAAAAGACTCCTGTACCAGTGGTGTGTGTTCAAGGTGTGTGGAGTGCACCGGCCACCAGGGCATGCAGTGTGACACGGAGCAGCCAAAGCACTGCCAGTCCACCCCCTGTAAAGCACCCAAAGTTGGAAAGTGGCCGACGGGACAGGTTGAAGACTCCTGGTGGCAAAACTGGTCACAAGGGTCCCAGGGGGATTGCAGAGTCAGCTGTGACTCCTCCAAAGGTGGTGAAGGGCTGGAGTAAGTCTGCACAGTCTGGTGAGAGCAGCACGGCGGTGAAGGGCGCCATCCTCCCCGGGGGCCGGGACACCACTGCCAGCAACGTCGTCACTGGTCAGGAGACCACCGCCAGAGTCATTGCCCAGGAGGGCACGAGTATCGTCACTGGTCAGGAGACCACTGCCAGAGTCATTGCCCAGGAGGGCCCGAGTATCGTCACTGGTCAGGAGACCACCGCCAGAGTCATTGGAGGGCCCGAGTATCGTCACTGGTCAGGAGACCACCGCCAGAGTCAGTGCCCAGGAGGGCACGAGTATCGTCACTGGTCAGGAGACCACCGCCAGAGTTACCGCCAGAGGAATTGCCCAGGAGGGCACGAGTATCGTCACTGGTCAGGAGACCACCTCCAGAGTCATTGCCCAGGAGGGCACGAGTATCGTCACTGGTCAGGAGACCACCGCCAGAGTCATTGCCCAGGAGGGCACGAGTATCTTCACTGGTCATGAGACCACCGCCAGAGTCAGTGCCCAGGAGGGCACGAGTATCGTCACTGGTCAGGAGACCACCGCCAGAGTCAGTGCCCAGGAGGGCCCCGGCTGCCACAGCCCCGCTGGAAAATGAGGGACCATCATGCCACACACCAATTCACAGATCAGAGACCGCCATGGCAAAGTCCCGCTGAACAAGGTAATCACCACCATGGTGAAGACCGCTGAACAGGGCACAGCACCGCTGAACAAGGCAGAGAACCACTGAACAGATCAGAGACCGCCATGGCAAAGCCCCGCTGAACAAGGGAATCACCCCCATGGTGAAGACCGCTGAACAGGGCACAGCACCGCTGAACAGGGCAGAGAACCGCTGAACAGATCAGAGACCGCCATGGCATAGCACTGCGGAACAAGGAAACACCGCCACATCAAGCATCGTTATCCCATGTACAGCTGGGACTGTGATGGTACAGGAACCGTCACAGGGAGCTAAATGCAGTGTGGGCACCATTCTCCCTCCAGAACCAGTGGAGACTGTTATCCACTTGAGAGACTGTGGCTTTGCACTCCCCAGGATGGAACAGTGGGCAAGCCACCCACTCTTAGAGACTTGAGAGACTGTGGCTTTGCACTCCCCAGGATGGTACAGTGGGCAAACCAACCACTGTATAGACTTGAGAGACTGTGGCTTTGCACTCCCCAGGATGGTACAGTGGGCAAACCAACCACTGTAAAGACTTGAGAGACTGTGGCTTTGCACTCCCCAGGATGGAACAGTGGGCAAACCACCAACTGTAGAGACTTGAGAGACTGTGGCTTTGCACTCCCCAGGATGGAACAGTGGGCAAACCACCCACTGTAGAGACTTGAGAGACTGTGGCTTTGCACTCCCCAGGATGGTACAGTGGGCAAACCAACCACTGTATAGACTTGAGAGACTGTGGCTTTGCACTCCCCAGGATACATCAATGGGCATGGAGCCCCGTTGTGGATCTGGCGTGGTGCTGTAATCCGGCTGAGGTGCCCCCCCTTCCCTTCCCCCTGAGGTGCCTGTTGTATTTCAATCTGATGCCCCAGCAGTGTTCTCTCCGTTTGTGGACAGGTATCGTGTGTGGGCCTCGCCCATGCATTTGTGGCCCAGTGGTGTACGGACATTGATATGTGCATACATGCACTGCTTCTCGTAATACATATACTTTTGAATGTGTATATATTTATCTGTATATATTTGGTACCTGTATTTTGATACATTACAATTTTTTGACTGATTTCCTTTGGTCTTTGCATTCTTCCGGGGGGGTTGTGGGTTGTTACTGTGATGTTTTGACATGCATAGCTGTGTGTGTTATAATGTGCGAGGGTGGGGTTGGGGGTGGGTGTTTTGCGTGTGTGTGTGTCCCTGACGTTTGCCTCCCCCTCCCCTATGTCGTAGGTGCAGTACTCACTGTTGTCTTCGGCGCCGCCGTTGCTGGTGTTCATAAATGTGCAGGAAGACAAGGGCAGGTAGGATTTGTACTTCTTGCTCCATGGTGTCCTCCTTCGTCGTGGGATGTGTAGAAGGTGAGCGTTTTCCCATTGCAAAAGCTGTTTCCGCCGTGTTTTTATCCACGGTGAATCCACCCCGGAAAAGGTGGCGGATTGGCGGGTTGTGATACTGTGGGCGGTACATTGTCTTCCGCCTGTCTGTTGGTGGTGACCGCCGCGCTGCTTGTCTGTACCGCCGTGGCGGTCGGAGTGTTAAAGTGGCTGTCTATGTTGGCGGTTTCCGCCACAGTCATAATTCCCTTTTTTTGTCCGCCGGGCTGTTTGCAGTATTACTGCACCTTTAACACCGTCCGCCAGGGTTGTAATGACCCCCTTGGTCTCCTCTCTTCACAGGTCTTGAGGTCCAGGAATCCACCATTTGTTGCTTGCAGTCTTGCTTGGTTCTTGCAATAACTCTTATTACAACTTGTAGTGTGTCCTGAGGAAACTTGCAATACTTTACTCCTACATACCTGGGCTCTGGCGAGGGGTATTTTACTCACCTTTGTGGTTTTCTTGCAATCCCAGCTTCCCTCTACACACTACAACTTGCCTAGGTGGGTATATGTGATTCGCATTCCACTTTCTTAGTATATGGTTTGTGTTGACCTTTGGCATTTTGCTTCCTATTGCATTCTATTGTATTTTCTACTGTTTACACTATTCTGTGACTATTTACTTGACTGATTTTGGTCTCTATTGTATATATTGTGTATAATATTTACCTCTAGAAGGAGAATTGCCTCTAAGATATTTTTGTCCTTGTGTCACTAAAATAAAGTATCTTTATTTTTGGTAACACTGAGTATTCTCCTTTATTGTGTATAAGTACTGTGTAACTATAGTGGTAATGCAGGAGCTTTGCACGTCTCCCAGTTCAGCCTAATCAGCTCTGCTACAGCTACCTCTAACAGCATAAGCTGCTAGAACACTGACTACATTTTAAGAATAAGTGATAACTGGACCTGATTGAAGGTGTAAGTACCTGGGGTACCACTACAAACCAGGCCAGCCTCCTACACTTTGTTCGAAAGATATTAGACTTGTGGTAAAGGCCCTTAGAAAGGGTAATCAGTAGGCCACTTCCCAGTAGGCAGTGGAGGCAATTGGCAGCACCCTAACACACTGATGTGACTGAGACAGCAAGAATGGTGTCTCTTTCTCTGATCTCTTCCATCACAGGATTTGTCAGACTGATTCTTCCTGTAAGTCGGTGGTGGAAGTGGTGGGCAGGAGTTTACCTGGGCAGAAGGCTCATGCAGACATGGCCATGTCGTTTTCACGCTTGCCAGCAGTGATGTATTAAGGTTACTAGCTAAAGGACTTCCTTCTTGTGGGAGCCTCTGCTTCTCATTGTTTCCCTTTGATTGATTATCCAGTAGCTCTAGTGATGAAGAAACCATGCTGGTCAGTGAGTTTGAACTTATAGCCTTTCTCTAATGGCCCAGCTTACCCAGTTTGCCAAATGGTAAAAAGGTGGGAACATTTCTTCCATGTCCAAATTCTTTAGGTCCCTGAACTGTAAGTTTAAAAACATTCCAACCAGTCAAACATCCTAGAACAAAAAGATTTAAAAAACCTTGTAATTTACATTTTGCATTTTGAAATTTTGTATAGAAATCTTTGACACAGATGTTTTCACATCAATGCAATTATAATTTATTTTCTTCTTGTCCCCTATACTCCGTACTGTGGCTGTCAGCATCAAACTTGAAAGTAATGCCATGGCCTTAGGTACATTTTCATTAGTTTGGGGACCTATAAATACATAAATGCACAAGAAACTCTTTTGCAGAATAATTACATTCAAGATTAAATTCCCTTGAAAAAGGATTGCTTCTTTTTTTGGAATTCTATAAAAACAAAACCTTCTGAGACCTGGAAAATGTCCCAAACTTTTTTCATGAGGATCATGACTCTTGTTTGTTGTTAGAGTTCGATTTTATGTCATCCACCATGTCCCAAGGGTGGAATGGGTGTGTTTAGTTGTGGATATCATTGTCTAAGGCTAGTGTGGGGTCTGCTCTGCTGAATAATGTTGCAATCAAGGACAATAAATGCAAACATTTTAAAAATAACTGTATGAAAGGGTCATCAACCTGCACGTTATATTTTCTAAGGCCTCTTTCCTCATTCCCCTTGGGGCAGGCCACGATCCCGAACTATAAATGAAAGGAATTACCTAGGCTTGTTCTGGAAGGGGTGTGTAGAAGCAATGTGTCTAATCAGCTGGTTGATATGCACTATGTCCACTGACTCTTATGATAAACTTGTGAGGTGCCCCAAAAGTAAACTTTGGACTTCCTTTGTGTATAGGAATCAAGCTGAGGCATAAGAATTATTATGCATTTTCAGACAGGTACATTGGATAGGTCCCCTGTGTTGTAAGGGAACTATGCACATGCCTCATGCAGTACAGTGGGTATTCCATTTGAGGTGTTTGGTTGGAGCAGCTCTTTTTAGTTGGGTATATTTGTGAAGGAAACTCTGAACATCTCTGTCTCTGTGGTTCCATTGAAGTGAACAGTGTGTAGGACTGTTTATTGAGCTACTGCGTTCACTGTCCCATAAAAAGGTCTACCTCTTGCTTGGATTTGGGAGAAAAAGAGGAAATAAAATAAATGAATAGAAGCCTTTCTGGGACATATAGGTTTTCACTTTTCTTAAACCTATGTTATAAATTCACAATCAAAGTTCTCTTTGTGCTGGAATATGTGCCTGCATTATCAAGGTTATTTCTTGTAGATTGTTTCTCCTCCTCTTTAAATCTTGCAGACTTACATATTCATATCTGGAAGGTAAAACAAGTGTTAAACTGATACTTCTCTTACTTCTCTTCTACGTCCACAGAACAAAGCCAATGAGGATAAATCCTCCACCGTGGAACCTGCAAGAGTGAACACAGGCAGAAATGGATCAGAGGCAAAACTGGATCCGCTTCCCCCTCTGAGAAACATGAAAGAACAGGTACCTTCTGTTCTTGCTCTGAAATGTGATTTGTTAAGTTTGTTTTCTTCACTCTGGATTTCTCTCCTGTGCATGATTTGTTCTTCTCTGGTCTTTTTACTTATGTCTGATTAAACAGTAAATATTGCCCCATATTCTAACTCGGGAAGAGAGGGATTGCAAAACATCATCACTCTCTTTCAAGACATTGGTAAGAATGGGTGAAAGGACCTTATCCAGTAGCTCTAGTGATGCAGAAGCCATGCCCATCAGTGACTTTGAACTTGCAGCCTTTCTATAATAACCCAGCTTACCCAATTCACCAAATGGTAAGGAAGTCGGAAAATTTCTTCCATGTCCAAGTTCTTTAGGTTCCTGAGATGTAAGCTTAAAAAAAATCAACCCAATCAAACAACCTTGAAGAAATAGCTTTAAAAAAACTTAGAATTAAAATTTTGCCTTTTGAATTTTGATAGAGAACTTTGACAGAGGTGTTTTCTTGTCAATGCAATTATAATGTATTTTCTTCTTGCCCCCCATATCTGTGTACCATGGCTGTCACCATCAAAATTCAAAGTAATGACACGGCCTTAGGTAAATTTTCATTAGTTTGGGGACCTGTAAAGATGTAAATGCACAAGAAACTCTTTTGCTAAATAATTACATTCAAGATTAAGGTGGTCATTACAACCCTGGCGGTCGGTGTTAAAGCGGCGGTAAGACCGCCAACGGGCCGGCGGTAAAAAATTTGCAATTACAACCATGGCGGAAACCGCCAGCAAAGACAGCCACTTTAACACTCCGACCACCACGGCGGTACAAACAAACAGCGTGGTGGACACCGCCAACAGACAGGCGGAGGACAAAGTACCGGCCACAGTATCACAACAGGCCAATCCGCCACCTTTTCCGGGGCGGATTCACTGCGGATAAAAACACAGCGGAAACAGGATTCCGAAGGGAAAACGCTCACCTCTACACACCCCACAAGGAACTAGGACACCATGGAGCCGGAACTCCAAATTCTCCCTGCGATAGTCTTCCTGCTCCTCTACCAGGAGCACGAATGCCGGCGGCGAAGTCCATGGTGAGTATTGCACCTATGACACAGGGAAAGGGGGAGGGAAAAAACAGGGACACACACACGCAACACCCCCACCCTCACCCACTACAACACACACACTGATACATATTAATACATGATAGTTACACCCCCCAACCCCCCCAGAATAATGCAAAGACAAAAGGAAATGAGTGTAACCATAGTAATATATTAAAATCAAGTATGCAAAAATATATATATACACCATTAACAAAATATACACCAAGCATAGTAGTCCAGGTAGTGTTCCAATTAAGTCAGTGGAACACTGGGCCCACACGGTATGGGCGAGGCCCACACAAGATCCCAGACCATGACGGAGAGAACACTGCAGGGGCATCAGAGAGTAAGAAAACAGGCACCTCAGGGGGAGGGAAAGGGGGGGCACCTCAGCCGGTTGAGTGCACGACGCCAAATCCACGAGAGGGCCACATGCCCACTGTTCAATCCTGGGGAGTGCAAAGCCACAGTCTCTCAAGTCTCTACAGTTGTTGGGTTGCCCACTGCCATATCCTGGGGAATGCAAAGCCACAGTCTCTCAAGTCTGTACAGTGGGTGGGTTGCCCACTGCCATATCCCGGGGAGTGCAAAGCCACAGTCTCTCAAGTCTATAGAGTGGGTGGGTTGCCCACTGTTCAATCTGGGGAGTGCAAAGCCACAGTCTCTCAAGTCTCTATAGTGGGTGGGTTGCCCACTGCCATATCCTGGGGAGTGCAAAGCCACAGTCTCTCAAGTCTCACACGGGGGTTGCTTGCCCACTGTTCAATCCTGGGGAGTGCAAAGCCACAGTCTCTCAAGTCTCTACAGTGGGTGGGTTGCCCACTGTTCAATCCTGGGGAGTGCAAAGCCACAGTCTCTCAAGTCTCTACAGTGGGTGGGTTGCCCACTGCCATATCCTGGGGAGTGCAAAGCCACAGTCTCTCAAGTCTCACAAGTGGGTGGGTTGCCCACTGTTCAATCCTCGGAAGTGCAAAGCCACAGTCTCTAAAGTCTCTACAGTGGGTGGGTTGCCCACTGTTCAATCCTGGGGAGTGCAAAGCCACAGTCTCTCAAGTCTCTACAGTGGGTGGGTTGCCCACTGCCATATGCTGGGGAATGCAAAGCCACAGTCTCTCAATTGGATAACAGCCTCCACTGGTTCTGGAGGAGGCATTGTGCCCAGATTGCTTCATCCTGCTAAGGACAGAGGTAGTGGATGTATCTCTCCACTGGTTCTGGAGGGGGCTTTGTGCCCAGAGTGCTTCATCCTGCTAAGGACAGAGGTAGTGGATGTATCTCTCCACTGGTTCTGGAGGGGGCATTGTGCCCAGAGTGCTTCATCCTGCTAAGGACAGAGGTAGTGGATGTATCTCTCCACTGGTTCTGGAGGGGGCTTTGTACCCTGCATGCTTCATTCTGCCCGTGACGGACTCAGTAGCGTCAGTGCCCTTGGCGCTCATGGGCCAACGGTGCTTGAGGCGGCAGTGCCCTGTTCAGCGGTGCTTGGAGCGGCGGTGCCCTGTTCAGCGGTGCTTGATATGGCGGTGCCCTGTTCAGCGGTGCTTGAGACCGCGGTGCCCTCTTCAGTGGTGCTTGAGATGGCGGTGCCCTGTTTAGCGGTGCTTGGAGCGGCGGTGCCCTGTTCAGCGGTGCTTGAGATGGCGGTGCCCTGTTCAGAAGTGCTTGGAGCGGCGGGCTCCTTTTCAGTGACTCAGCTGCTGGCGGTCCTCTCTGGCCCAACGGTGCTTTTGCTGGCGGTCCTCTCTAGCCCAGCGGGACTTGTGCTGGCAGTCCTCTCTGTCCCAGCAGGGCTTGTGCAGGCAGTCCTCTCTAGCCCAGCGGGGCTTGTGCTGGCGGTCCTCTCTGTCCCAGCGGGGCTTGTGCTGGCGGTCCTCTCTAGTCCAGCGGGGCTTGTGCTGGCGGTCCTCTCTAGCCCAGCAGGGCTTGTGCTGGCGGTCCTCTCTGTCCCAGCGGGGCTTGTGCTGGCGGTCCTCTCTAGCCCAGCGGGGATGATGGCTGTGGCCTCCTGGGCAGCGGGGATGATGGCTGTGGCTTCCTGGGCAGCGGGGATGACGGCTGTGGCCTCCTGGGCAGCGGGGACGATGGCGGTCTCCTCCGCCGTGCTGCTCTTCCCAGACTTTCCTGCTTTCTTGTGGCCCTTCCCCACCTTGGAATGTGTCGCAGCTGACTCCACACTCCCACTGGGACCCCTGGGAGTGGCTTTGGTGGCTGGAGTCTTCCCCCTCTCCCGCCGAGCACTGGCCAACTTCTGATGCTTCACAGGTGGGGGACTGTCTGTGCTGTGGCTCCGTGCCACACTGGCTGCCCTGGTGGCAGGTGCACTCCATATTCCAGTGACTACAGGCACCACTGGTCCCGGAGATGTTGTGGCTGAGGTGCTAGTTCGGGACCTAGGAAACGGACAGGGTGGGGAAGGTGTGGTAAAGAGGTCAAGGTTGGACAGGAAAAGTTTTTTAGACACACAGGGACGGGTAGCTGGAGGGGGTTTGGGAGTGGAGGAAGAGGTTGTGGTTGTAGGAGGTGTTCGTTTGGTGACTTTGGGTGAAGGTGCATGTGCTGGAGGCTGTCGTGAGGTGGATGGCTTTTGGGTGGGTGTGTGCCTGTGTTTGTGTATCTTGGGAGGGGGCGTCACAGAGACACTGGGAGAGGACACAGGGGACGTGTGAATGGTAGTGGGGGTGGTGACTGCACATGAGCAGGGTGTGGTGGTGGATGTGCTGGTGATGGCAGTAGTAGCTGTAGATGTAGTGCATAGAGGTGTGAGTGTAGACGTGACTGGGAGGGAGGAGGGAGAGAAGGAGGAGGGGGACACAGTGGAGGCAGTGGATGTTGGTGTGTCTGCATGTGTGTGATGCTTGCGTGAGTGCCTGTGGGATGTGTGGTGCTTATGTCTGCCTGAGCTTCCCTTGTGTGTTGAGGTGTGTGCATGCTGGTCTGAAGGTGTGCTTGGGATAGGCTGGGGTACAGGGGATTGGGTCTGGGTGGACGAAGTTGGAGGGGGAGGCTAGAGACCGGGACAATGGCTGCCATCAATGCTGAGGCCAGAGTCTGAAAAGCTCGCTGAAGGGCCGCCTGACCAGAATGAATGCCCTCCAGGAATGCATTTGTTTGTTGCAACTGCCTTTCTACACCCTGGATGGCATTCAAAATGGTAGACTGCCCAACAGTGAGGGACCTGAGGAGGTCAATAGCCTCCTCACTGAGGACAGCAGGGGTGACTGAGGCAGGGCTCCACTGTTCAATTCCTGGGAAATGGCCTACTAGGCTATGGACAACATCTGCAGACATGGATGACACAGAGGCATGACTAGTTGTACTTGGCACTCTACAGAGGTGGGGTGGGGTGCAACATGACCTGCCTTACGGAGGGACCTTGCCTACTAAAATCACCCTGGCCAAGGTAAACACACAGCCCACCTCCCCCACCCAGACACCTCCACTGCGTGCAAAATCAGGAGGATGAGAGTGTACTCACCCCCTTGTGGCTGCTGTGATGCCCTCAAGCTCCCATCCACCTCCGGGTACGCCACCGCCAGGATCCTGAACATCAGGGGGGTCATGGTGCGACAGGCACCCCTCCCACGTTGAGAGGCCATCCCCAGCTGAGCCTCTGCCGTCTTCTTGCCCCAGTGGCGAATGTCCTCCCATCTTTTCCGGCAGTGGGTGCTCCATCTGTGGTAGACCCCCAGGGTCCGGACATCCTTGGCGATGCAAGCCAAATATCTTTTTTCTGGTGGGCGCTGACCTACATGATTTGTACAGGGGGAAGAGACATTTATTACCAACTACACCATCACAGTCATTGGCCCCCATCCCTACCCTTGGCATGTGGCACATGCACTCACCGTCGTTTCATGCACGCTGCACTCTCCCCCCTTCCTTCTTACAACCACACCTCTCCACACAGGCATAGCCCATACAGCATGCTCCTAGTGTACTTACCTGTTTGTCTGGAGGACCGCAGAGTAGGGTGTACTGGGGGAGGGCCCCATCCACGAGTTTCTCCAACTCCTCCAATGTGAAGGCAGGGGCACTTTCCCCAGACACTAAAGCCATTGTCTCTTCCAGACACAGGTCACAGCAGCACTTGCAGTGTAGGTCCTCTCCTGTCAAAGATCAGGTATCGAGTGATTGAACAGATAGAAAATGGCAGTCACGTCTGCAGCGGAGCATACCGTCACCGCAGGCGTACATCGTCATTGGCTCCTGGGACCCATAGGGTCCAATGTTAACCAATGCAGCATTGCGCCGCGGTCTTCGACTGCCTACCGCGACGGTCTACAACGCCAGCGCAGTTACCTCACATCCAATTGTCCCACTTTACAGGTCAGGCAGCTGCCATTTCAGGGGCCCACATGTCTTCATTTTTAACTGCGTCACACATACCTAGGCCTAGACTCAACACACATACAGGCCACCTTTTGGATTATGATTGGTGTTCTGTGTAAGCTGTGGGTACGTACCTCTGAGTTGTTTGACTCTGTGCTCGCTGTTGTCCTTCATAGGCACTGTCCGCTGGGACATTTGAGGAGATGGCGGCATCCTCTGGTGTACCGACCGTTGGTGGACCTGTCGACAATGGAGGAAAGACATGTGATCATCACCTACAGGCTTGACCGTGCCACAATCCAGGAAATGTCTACCCAGCTGCAGCCAGACATGATGTCAGCTATCCGCCATTCCACAGGAATCCCCCCTCAAGTGCAGGTGCTGTCAGTGCTCCATTTCCTTGCAAGTGGGTCATTTCAAACACCAGTGGCCATAGCATCAGGGATGTCCCAGCCTATGTTTTCCAACGTTTTGTCCAGAGTGTTGTCTGCCCTGCTGAAACACATGCTGGGCTACATCGTTTTCCCTCAGGTGGAGGATTTGCCTACACTGAAAGGTGATTTCTATGCCCTGGGAAATATCCCCAACATCATAGGTGCCATTGTTGGGACCCATTTGGCTTTGGTACCCCCACAGGAATGAACAGGTGTACAGAAACCGGAAGATTTATCATTTGATGAATGTACAGATGGTATGTTTGGCAGACCAGTGCATCTCCCATGTGAATGCCAAGTTCCCTGGCTCAGTGCATGAAGATTACATCCTGCGGAATAGCAGCATCCCTTATGTGATGGGTCAACTCCAAAGGCACTGTGTGTGGCTATTAGGTGAGCACCTGGAAGCAAGACAGTGGGAATGGTTGTCTGGGGATATCCCTACAGGTTAGTGTGTGTCTAACAGTTGTCCCTCGCCATTTGCAGGTGACTCTGGTTACCCCAACCTGTCATGGCTACTGACCCCAGTGAGGAATCCCAGGACAAGGGCAGAGGAACGCTGCAATGAGGCCCATGGGCGAACTAGGAGGGTGATTGAACGGACCTTTGGCCTCCTGAAGGCCAGGTTCAGGTGCCTCCATATGACAGGTGGATCCCTATTCTACTCACCAAAGAAGGTGTGCCAGATCATCGTGACCTGCTGTATGCTTCACAACTTGGCTTTGCGACAACAGGTGCCTTTTCTGCAGGAGGATGGTCCAGATGGCGGTGTTGTTGCAGCTGTGGAGCCTGTGGACAGTGAAGACGAGGAAGCAGAAGAAGAAGACATGGGCAACAGGGACTCAGTGATCCAGCAATATTTCAAGTGAAACACAGGTAAGCATACAAACCTGCCTACTACATGTACTTAAACACTACTACCTCTCTACTATCTGTCGTTTTCACCCAGTGTATGGTCACTGAGTTGTCACTTTCCCTTATGATTTCACAGATGTGGGTCCCAATGTGTGACATCTGCTTTGATTCCTCATGGACTACAGCTGTGTGACATAGGTATGTTGACATTACAAATGAAAGAGCTTTTTGCCACAGTAATTGCTAATACACTATTCCAGAAATCACAGACTGGCTCCAGATTGTTTTGTGCTGTAAGGGTGTTTATTTTAGTGCTCAATATTGGGGGAGGTAGCAAAATGGTGAGGGATGATGGCAGAGGAATGTCCATGGCAGAGTCCAGTCTATTAGTCTCACAGGTGCATTGCCCATATGGGCATAGGAAGTGGAGCTGGGGCAGTTTAAGGATGGACAGGGTGACAAAGTGGGACAGTAGGATGACATTCAGGGTGGTCTAATTTCTTGGTGGGGTTCTTGGCATCATTCTATGTCTTTGTCCTGGATCTCAGGGACCGTTTGCGAGGTGGTTCTCCCTCTGCAGGGGGTGGGGTGCTTGTGTGGTGGTTCTGTGACGGTGCCTCCTGTCCACTAGCGCTGGCGGAGGTGGTGGGCAGTTCATCGTCCAGGCTAGTGTCAGGGGCCCCTTGTAGTGCCACAGTGTCCCTCCTGGTGTTGAGTACTTCCTTCAGCACCCCTACGATGGTGCCCAGGGTGGAATTGATGGCTCTGAGTTCCTCCCTGAAGCCCAAATACTGTTCCTCCTGCAGGCGCTGGGTCTCCTGAAACTTGGCCAGTACCGTTGCCATTGTCTCCTGTGAGTGGTGGTAGGCTCCCATGATGTTGGAGAGGGCCTCGTGGAGAGTGGGTTCCCTGGGCCTGTCCTCCCCCGTTGCACAGAAGCCCTCCCAGTTCCCCTGTGTTCCTGGGCCTCCGTCCCCTGGACCGTGTGCCCACTACCACTGCCCCCAGGTCCCTGTTGTTGTTGGGGTGGTGGGTTAGCCTGGGTTCCCTGTAGTGGTGGACACACTGCTGATTGACGTGTCCTATGGACAGAGGTATGGGCCCGCTGGGTGGGTGCTGTGCTGGTGTTTCCAGAGGGGGGAAGCTCTGTGGTGGCCTGTGACTGGGAGAGGAAAACCGACTGTCCCGAGGTCCCCGATGGGCCGGGCTGGTCATCTCAATCCAGTTGGACAGAGGTGCTGTCATCACTGTGGGCCTCTTCTGTTGGTGGTGTCGACATGTGTGGACCCTCCTGTCCAGTGACGTTCGGTAGGGGTCCTGCAGGGGTATAAAAGGATGTTTATTACATCTGTGTGTGCCATGGTGTGCAATGGGTGGGTGACCGTGTACCCCAGTGCTTGCATACCTGTGTGGGACCTTGTGTGATGATGGTTTAGGGGGGTGTATGGGTATGTGCAGTGGCCATGCTTTAGTGATGGGTGTCCATGCTTTGTTGTTGCATGCAGGACTTGGTGTTAGGATGTGTGGTTTGTGATGTTGGGACATTTGTGAGGAGTTAGAGTGATGGGGGTGAGGGTGAGGGTGGGGTATGTGCTGGCATGCAGGTAGGGTGAAGGATGTAATAGTTAAGATTTAACTTACCAGAGTCCATTCCTCCACCTACTCCTGTGAGGCCCTCAGGATGCAGAATCGCCAAGACCTGCTACTCCCATGTTGTTAGTTGTGGGGGAGGAGGTGGCGGCCAGCCGCCAGTGCGCTGAACCGCAAGGTGGTGTCTTGAGACCGCGGAACGCACCTTCCTCCGTAGGTCGTTCCACCTCTTCCTGAAGTCCTCCCCATTTCTTGGGTGCTGTCCCACTGCATTGACCCTGTCCACTATTCTTCGCCATAGCTCCATCTTCCTTGCAATTGAGGTGTGCTGCATGTGTGATCCGAATAGCTGTGGCTCTACCCGGATGATTTCCTCCACCATGACCCTGAGCTCCTCCTCCGAGAACCTGGGGTGTCTTTGCCGTGCCACGGGGTGGTGTAGGTGATGTGTGGGGTGGTGTGTGGGGTGATAAGTGTGCTGATATGTAGTGGTGTGTAGTGTGAGGTGCGTAGAAGTTATGTGGGTGATATTGTTGTGTGCCAGTGGATGCTAGTATTGTTGATGATTGTGTCTCTCTCTGGCCTTCTCTCAGTAATTGTGGTTGTAGGGGTTTGTGGGTGATGTGGGTGGGTGTGTGTTTTAAACTATTTTGGGTGTGTGGGAGTGGTGTGTGTATGTGTATCAGGAGTGTGTATTTCGATTTGTCCAATGTGGCTGTGTTTTGTATGGAATACCGCGGTACAAAGACCGCCACGTGGATTCGTGGGTCATGATAGTGTGGACGTATTTCTGTTGGCGTGACGGTGGAGGTTTTGTTTTCGCCAGTTTGTCACTGACCTTTGGTGTGGCGGACTTGTGTGGGTGTCTGAATTTTGGCGGATTCCGTGCTGTGGGTCATAATAGCTGTGGCAGATTTCCGCAGCCGCTGTGGTGTGTTGGCGGTCTTCTGCATGGCAGTAAGCGGCTTTTGCCGCCAATGTTGTAATGACCGCCTAAATTCACTTGAAAAAGGTTTCCTTCTGTTTTTTTTTTTTATTCTATAATAACAAACCCTTCTGAGACCTGGAAAATGTCCCAAAATGTCTTCATAAGGATCAAGACTCCTGTTTGTTCTTAGTGATAGAGTTTATGTCATCCACCATGTCCCAAGGGTGGAATGGGTGTGTTTAGTTGTGGATATCACTGTCTAAGGCTAGTGTGTGGTCTGCTCTGCTGAATAATATTGCAATCAAGGACAATAAATGCAAACATTTTAAAAATCACTGTATGAAAGGCTCATCAACCTGCACATTATATTTTCTAAGGCCTCGCTCCTCATTCCCCTTGGGGCAGGCCACAGGGACAGGGATGGGCAAAGCATGAATAATTTTCCAGGAACAAAAACTGTAAATGTCAGGAATTACATAGGCTTGTTCTGGAAGGGGTATGTAGAAGCAGTGTGCCTACACAGCTGGTTGATATGCATTTTGTCCACTGACTCTTATGATAAACTTATATGGTGCCTTAAAAGTAAACTTCCTTCTTCCTTTGTGTAATGGAATCAAGCTGAGGCATAAGAATTATTATGCGTTTTCAGACAGGTAAATTGGACAGGTCCCCTGTGTTGTAAGGGAACTATGCACATGCCTCATGCAGTACAGTGGGTATTCCACTCACAGGTGCTTGGTTGGAGCAGCTTTTTTTAGTTGGGTATATTTGTGAAGGAAACTCTGAACATCTCTGTGTGTGTGGTTCCATTGAAGTGCACAGTATGTAGGACTGTTTATTGAACTACTGCATTCACTGTCCAGTAAAAGGTCTACCTCTTGCTTAGATTTGGGAGAGAAAGAGGCAATAAAATAAATTAATAGAAGCCTTTCTGGGACATATAGGTTTTCACTTTTCTTAAACCTATGTTATAAATTCACAATCAAAGTTCTCTTTGTACTGGAATATGTGCCTGCATTATCAAGGTTATTTCTTGTCGATAGTGTCCCCCCTCTTTAAATCTTCCAGACTTACATATTGGTATCTGGAAGGTAAAATGAGTGTTAAACTGATACTTTTTTTTTCTTCTCTTCTACGTCCACAGATCAAAACCAATAAGGAAAAAGACTCCAACATGGAACCTGCAAGAGTGAACACAGACAGAAATGGATCAGAGGCAAAACTGGACCAGCTTCGCCATCTGAGAAACATGAAAGAACAGGTACGTTCTGTTCTTGCTCTGAAATGTGATTTGTTAAGTTTGTTTTCTTCACTCTGGATTTCTCTCCTCTGCATGATTTCTTCTTCACTGGCCTTTATACTTCTGTGCGATTAAACAGTAAATATTCCCCATATTTCTACCTCTGGAAGAGAGGGATTGCAAAACATCAACACTCTCTGCCCAAGACATCGGTAAGAATGGGTGAAAGAACATTTATGACACCTGAATACAATATCTGGTCTACAAATCACTTGAAATTCTGGCAGAAATGCCTTTGTAGACAAGAATTTGCTCTTGAGGTAATGGTCCATGGAAGCGTTGACTGTCGGCCACTCCCCAGTGGGATGTGGAGGCAATTGGCAATGCACCTACATCCTGATGTGACTTCTTCAGCAAGACTTGTGTTTCTTTCTCACATGCCCGCTTTGATTGCAGTACTGGTAAGCCTGATTCTGTTTGTAAGTCGCTGGTGGGAACGGCATGCTGAAATTTGCCTAGGGAGAAGCCACAAGTTTCCACCTCAATGCCCACCAAAGATCTGGCCCAGGTGGAACTTCCTAACCAGTGCAGGCATGGGTGACCTTTCCGGGTCAGTGAGAACATGTTTTAGACACTTTCCAACATGGCAGGCCATGAAAGGGAGACCAGGGTTGGGGGATTTAAACTTCGGGCCCACTAGAGCTCTGACTCAGGACTCTCTCAGAGCTTCATGACTTGGGCAGGTAGGAGAGGCCTTCCTTGGCATGTGGAGCCACATAAAAGGCACTTTGGGACATAGTGGGCCAGAGAATGGAGCCCAATACCAGGTGCTTACACCCCAGGGCCATATAGAGCTCTGGCTTAGGCCTGGTCACCTTTTCTTACCCAGGCAGGAAAGGGAGACCTTCCTGGGACTGCAAGCCCCTCTTATATAGGTACTTTGTGACGCAGCCGGCCAGAAAGGAGAGATCAGGGCTGGAGACACCCATTCGAGGGTCCGCCAGAGCACTGTCTCTTGGCCCAGCTACAGCTCCTTAACCCAGGGAAGTCCTTTCAAGGCCCGCAGGACCCCCATCTGGAGCATTTTGTGACATAGCAGGCTAGGAAGGGATCCCAGGGCCATTGACTTCCACATCCGGGCCTGTGAAGCTCTGTCCCTAGGCCTGGTCAGAACTTCTTGGCATAGGCAGGTTGGGGAGACCATCATAGGACATGGGGACCCCGTCCCAGACACTTTGGGACACATCAGGCAGAAGTATGAAGCCTGGGGAATCCACAACCAGGCCCACTGGAGTTCTGGCCAGGGAACTGGTCAGAGATTTTGAACCCAGGCAGGCAGGGGAAACCTTACTCTGCTTGCAGAATCTCATGACAGTCACTGTGCAACCCAGCAGGTCAGCAGTGGGAGCCCAGGGCTCGGGGTTCTACCCCAGGGCAAACTGGAGTTCTCACTCTGGGCATTATTCAAGCTTCTTAACCAGGCTGGTGGGACCTTTCGGGGCCTGCAGGACTTTAAGACACAGCTGACTGGACAATGAAACCAGGGCCGGGGGCTTCCATCCTCAGGCCTATTAGATTTCTCACCTCAGGCTTGGTCAAAGCTTCTTAACCTGGGCAGGCAGGGAAGATGTTCCTGGGCCTTGGGGCCATGCCCCTACTACTTTGCAACATGGCAGTCCAAGGAAGGGGGAACGGGACCGGGCTTTTCATCCCAGGGTCCCTGGAGCTCTGACCTGTGGCACAATTAGAGCTTCTTAACCAAGGCAGGTAAAGAAGACATTCCCAAGTTGATCATATTGACAAAGGTCAATTTTTCTTCGATCAGGGCCTGTAAATACACAAATGTCAAGATAAACTCTTATTCAAAATCATTACGTTCAAGATTAAGTTCACTTGGCATACTTTTCTTCTTTGTTTTGGAATTCCATTAAACACAATTTTAAAAGACCGTACCTTCTGAGACCTAAAGAACGTCCCAAAACTGCTTCAGAAAGATTATGACAGCTGGTTGTCATTTGGGATTATATCATCAAGCCTGCACCAAGGGTAGATATCAATGTCTGAGGCTAGAGTGTACTCTGCTGCCTAGTATCGCATTCAAGGACAATATACAAAAATGTGTATATAAAATAATTGTCTGGAAGGCTCAACAACTTGCACATTGTTTTCTGAAGGTCCTCTTCCCCCATTCCCTTCGTGGCAAGCCACAGGGGCAGGGATGGGCAGCGCATGTGTATTTCACAGGAACTGGGACCAGAAATGCCAGGAATGACATAAACTTGGTGTGATACACGTCTGCTGAGTCTTCCAATAAACTTTAGTGGCATCCGAAAAGTGAAGCTTGTACTTCTTTTGTATAATGAAACAAAGCTAAGGCACTAGAATTATTGTTCTTTTTCAGACAGGAAAATCTGCTAGGTCCCCTGAGTTGTAAGGGAAAGATCCCTACTCCTCCCCACATGCAGTACATGAGAAATCCACACTTAGGTGTTTGTTTGGAGCAGCTCTTGTTAGCTGAGTATATTTGAGTTTAGTATATTTTAGAACGAAGCCCCGAACATCTCTGATTTCAGTGGTTCCACTGAAATGAACAGTGTGCAGGACTGTTTATTGAAAGACTGCTTCCATTGTGTGGTGTGGTTACTTTTAGCGCTGGGACACCCTGTTGGGTAACTACACACTTTACAAAAACTTCAGAATACAAAAAAACTGTTCTGAAAAAGGTCAACATTTTTCTTAGATTTGTGAGCGAAAGAGTTAAAAAAATTATTGAATAGAGGTCCTTTAGGGGCTATCAGTTTCCACTTTTCCTCAAATATGTGTGATAAATTCTGAATTAAAATTAAGCTTGTGCTGCAACCTGTACCTGCAATTTCAGGTTTCCTTCTTCTAGATTGTGTTGCCTTCATTGCATATTTTACCGATAGGAATTGTATAGGAAAAATTCTAATGAACTGACAGTTTGCTTACTTCTATTTGACATCCACAGCTCAAAACAAATGAGGACAAATCTACTACCAAAGTGATGAAAGGCAGACATGTATCAGAGACAAAACTAGATCCACTTCCACCTCTGCGAAATGTGAAAAAACAGGCACCATTAGTTTTTGCTCTGAATTGCCCTCAGTTGGTATGTTTAGTGATCGGTATCATTGACCAAGGCTAGTCTATTCTCTGCTACATAGTAGTGCATTCAAGGACAACAAATAGAAAACCTTAACAAATCACTATATGGAAAGCTTAACAACCCACGTGTTATGTTCCCTACGGCCTCTTTTCTATTTCCCCTAAAGGCAGGCCACAGGGGCAGGATGGGTCGAGCATGAGTAAATTCCCAGAAACAGGGACTATACATGCCAGGAATGACCTAGACTTCTTCTAGAGGGTTTATATGGAAGAGGCCTTTCTGGGGGCTATCAGTCTTCACTTATATTAAATCTATATTATATTATCTACATCTATACTATATTATCTACACTTATATTAAATCTATATTATAAGTATACTATAAGTTCACATTCAAAATTCTCCTGGTATAGTAACATGTGCCAGCAATATTAGGAGTATTTGTTGTAGATTGTGTTTTCTCCCTTTTGAATCTTCCAAATTAAAATCTTAGAGATTCTTATGTGGAAAGGGAAAATGCCAGCAAACTTATACTTTGCTTATTTCTCATCTACACAGATCAAAACCAATGAGGAAAAAGCCTCCACTATGGATCTTGCAAGAGTAGACACATTCAGAAGTAGATCAGAAGCAAAACCTGACCCACTTCCCCCTCTGAGAAACGTGAGAAACCAGGTACCTTCCATTCTTGCTCCGAAATGTGATTTGTGAAGTTTTTTTTTCAGTCTGGAATTCTTTCCCATGCACAATTTATTCTTCATTGGTCTTTGCACATTGGCCTGATTACACAATAAATACTGCCCAGTTTTGCTAGCCTCGGCAGAGAGGGATTGCAAACTGCCAACAGTCTCTGCCCAACAGTCTCTGCCCAAGACATCAGTAAAATGGCTGAAATGACCATTTTGACACCAGAATACCAATTCCTGGTCTACAAATCACTTGACATTATGAAATAATGTCTTTGTTTGCAAGATATTAGACTTGTGGTAAAGGCCTTCAGAAATGGTAATCGGTAGGCCCCTCCCCAGTAGGTAGTGGAGGCAATTGGCAGCACCCTAACACACTGATGTGACTAAGACAGCAACAATGGTGTTTCTTTCTCACACTACTCATATTTTTTTTTTGATAAAGAAATTTTTATTGATTTTGCAAATAAATAAAACAATGATACATACATATAACTAGGCACCAACGGGCACCTAACGGTGGTCAATCCCATTGTCCCAGACAACACATTGGAAGCTCAAGTTATATGTCGCCATGTTGGAGTACCTTATGACTGTTTCACTCCCGTTAGGGGGAGGGGAGGGGTTCATGTTGCGGCCTCCCACTTCCCCCATATCTTATTATATTTGTTCGGGCATCCTCTAGCCTCATATACAAGTTTTTCACGCTTCGCACACCAATCCACCCCTCGTCTCCATTTAGTCAATGCCGGTGCGCCTTTGGCTTTCCAGTCTGCCATTATATCCCTTTTGGCCACTAGGCATGCCACCCCGAGGAAGGTTCGATCCGCCCTTCTCATTCCAGTATCTCCCATGATCCCCAGCAGTAGAGGCAGCGGCGCCATCTCTATATCTTCCTGTAAGACCCGGGAGATCTCCTGTGTGACCGCCCTCCAGTAGGTTGCTATAACCAGGCATGCCCATACCATATGGAAGAAATCAGTTTCCGGATTCATACATCGGGGGCAATCGGCAGTGGATCGAAGACCCGCTCTGTGTAATTTGGTGGGTGTAAGGTAAGCTGTGCGGAGGTAATAGGTCTGTATTAATCGGAAACGAGTCGCCATTGTTAAGGTTCGCGGGGCCATCAGTGCCTCGTTCCAGTCCACCTCTTCCATAGGGCCCACCCATCCCTCCCACCTCTGGCGAAGCCCCTCCAGGGAACAAGCTGTGTTGGCAGTCAAGGTACGATATATCTGGGAAACACCTCCCTTGCCCAGGTTCCCCATCAGTGCCCTCGCTTCCATAGGGCCATATTCGGGTACAGTATCAGCTGCCTGGATGTGTAGAAGGAGGGCGTGATGGAGCTGGAGATATTTATGGAATTGCGTCTTGTTTAATGAGAAGAGTTTTTGGAGGTTCTCAAAGGATCGTATGTGTGAACCGTCCCAAACGTCGCCCAATGTGGAAATACCTATGTTGTCCCATTTCTGAAATCCCTCCAGGCCCACCACCTCCCTTAAGTGCTTCCCGTGCCATAGCGGGGTCTGCTGGGTGAGGCGCCCCCACCATCTCGACACCTTCTGGGCCGCCCGCCATCCCAGCATTATCACCTTAGTCACATCTTGGATATCCCGGGAGATTGGGCCTCCGTACAGGGCATCAAGGATCCGTGGGTAGCTCAGCGTCTGGAGTTTCAATCGGAACACCGGGTCTGTCCATCCACCCCCCATCCAGTCATTAATTACGAGCAGGTGCATCGCAAGATGGTAGTAATGGATGTTGGACATTCCCAACCCCCCATTGTAGACATCTCTCTGGCACGTTTTGAGCTCCAGTCGGGGACGGGTGCCATTCCATATGAATTGGCGCGTTGACGAGTCCATCTCTCCAATCCATCTCATGGGGATAGGATGCGGGAAAATCTGTAATAGGTAGAGGAGTCTGGGGAGGATCATCATCTTATAGAGTGCAATTCTTCCAAGCAGGTTAAGGGGGAGGGACCTCCAACGCTGGAGGTCATTTTTGATTCTTCTAGTTAATGGCTGATGTTGAGTTCCCACGTTAATTCAGAGAGTAGTGAATCGTGAATTCCCAAGTATTTAAAACTGTTTCTGCATACTGGGATGTTTTGTTGCCAGTCTATGCAGTCCCTGGAGTGGTGGAGGGGGACCAATAAAGATTTACTGGGATTTAGAGTCAGACCTGAGGCTTCCGAGAAGAGGCCCAGAATTTGTAGAATGCGAGGGCCACTCTTGGCCGGATTAGAAATGTACAATAGGACATCATCCGCGCATAATGCCACACGGTCCTCTGGGCAAGCAGGCCAAGTCCAACCCTCAATCAAAGGGTCCTCCCACAGCAGCTTTGCTAGGGGCTCTATTATTAGTGCAAAGAGTAGAGGGGACAGCGGGCACCCTTGTCGGGTGCCACGGCCAATGGGGAATGGGTCGGAGACCACCCTGTTCACCTGAACCCGGGCCGTCGGATTAGAGTAGAGTAGCCTCACCAAGCCCCGGAATTTGGGTCCGAGTCCGTTTCTTTGTAGAACGTGATCAAGGTAGGACTAATCTACTGTATCAAAGGCTTTTTCAAAATCAAGCAGAAGCAAAGCCAAGGGGGTGTGAGACAGAATCTTGTAGTGAGTCACGCTAGGTGTAACCGCCTAATGCAGTGCCTAGTGCTACGGGTAGGCATGAAACCGCACTGGTCGGGGTGTACCAATGTGGGCATTACTTCCTTTAGTCTGGAGGCGAGGATTGAGGCCAGCACTTTGATCTCGGTATTCAGAAGTGAGATGGGCCGTTATGCCGAGCAGTGTTGGGATGGGGGTTGGGTCTTGGGGATCACCACAATTGTGGCTTGGTCGATCCCAGGGGGTAAGCGACCCTCCCGCTCAGCCTCCTCGTACATACTGAGTAGGTGAGGACCCAGAATATCACTTCATTTACCGTATAATCCATCCGGCCCTGGGGTCTTTCCCGCTGCCAGGCTGGTAATTGCACTGGCGATTTCCTCGAGGCTAATGGCCTCGTCCAACCTGCTCCTGGTCGCTTGGGAAACTCTGGAGAGAGTTATATCATTTAGAAGGGGGGATTCCCTTTCAATAGTGGGTCGGGGGTGCTCTGCGTATAGGCGTGCGTAGTAGGAGGCAAAGCTTTGTGCGATTTCGATCAGTGTTTTACACTCGGGCAGTTGAGGCCCTCCATATATGTTTCGCTGAATCTAGCACTAAGTGCTCCACTACACATATTTTCAGAAGAAAAATACTTATCAATTTCTGTGAGGTAGGATCTCTTCCATCGCAGGATTTGTCAGACTGATTCTGCTTGTAAGCCGGTGGTGGAAGCGGTGGGCTTGAATTTGCCTGGGCAGAAGGCTCAAGCACACATGTCCATGTCTTCTTCACGCTTACCAGTTGTGAAGCATTAAGGTTACTAGCTAAAGGACTTTCTTACCTGTGGGAGCCTCTGTTTATCACTGTTTCCCTTTGATTACTTATCCAGTAGCTCTAGTGATGCAGAAGCCATGCCCATCAGTGACTTTGAACTTGCAGCCTTTCTATAATAACCCACCTTACCCAATTCACCAAATGGTAAGAAAGTCGAAAAATGTCTTCCATGTCCAAATTCTTTAGGTTCCTGAGATGTAAGCTTAAAAAAAATCAACCCAATCAAACAACCTTGAAGAAAAAGATTTAGAAAAATTTAGAATGTATATTTTGCCTTTTGAATTTTGATTGAGAACTTTGACAGAGGTGTTTTCTTGTCAATGTAATTATTATGTATTTTCTTCTTGCCCCCTATACCTGTGTACCATGGCTGTCAGCATCCAAATTCAAAGTAATGACACAGCCTTAGATACATTTTCATTAGTTTGGGTACCTGTAAAGATATAAATGCACAAGAAACTCTTTTGCAGAATTATTACATTCAATATTCAATTCACTTGAAAAAGGTTTCCTTCTGTTTTTTTGGAATTCTATAAAAACAAATCCTTCTGAGACCTGGAAAATGTCCCAAAATTTCTTCATAAGGATCAAGACTCCTGTTTGTTCTTAGTGTTAGAGTTTATGTCATCCACCATGTCCCAAGGGTGAAATGGGTGTGTTTAGTTGTGGATATCACTAAGACTAGTGTGTGGTCTGCTCTGCTGAATAATATTGCAATCAAGGACAATAAATTAAAACATTTTAAAAATCACTGTATGAAAGGGTCATCATCCTGCACGTTATATTTTCGAAGGCCTCTTTCCTCATTCCCCTTGGGGCAGGCCACAGGGACAGGGATGGCTAAAGCATGAATACTTTTCCAGGAACAAGAACTATAAATTTCAGCAATTACATAGGCTTGTTCTGGAAGGGGTATGTAGAAGCAGTGTGCCTATTCAGCTGGTTGATATGCACTATGTCCACTGACTCTTATGATAAACGTATGTGGTGCCTTAAAAGTAAACTTCCTTCTTCCTTTGTGTAATGGAATCAAGCTGAGGCATAAGAAATATTATGCATTTTCAGGCAGTTAAATTGGATAGGTCACCTGTGTTGTAATGGAACTATGCACATGCCTCATGCAGTACAGTGGGTATTCCACTCGCAGGTGTTTGGTTGGAGCAACTCTTTTTAGTTGGGTATATTTGTGTAGAAAACTCTGAACATCTCTGTGTCTCTGGCTCCATTGAAGTGAACAGTGTGTAGGACTGTTTATTGAACTACTGCATTCACTGTCCCGTAAAAGGTGAAATGAATAGAGGCCTTTCTGGGACATATCGGTTTTAATTTTTCATAAACCTATGTTATAAATTCACAGTCAAAGTTATCTTTCTGCTGGAATATGTGCCTGCATTATCAAGGTTATTTCTTGTTGATTGTGTCCCCTCCTCTTTAAATCTTCCAGACCTACATATTGGTATCTGGAAGGTAAAATGAGTGTTCAAAAGATAGTTTTCTTACTGCTCTTCTACGTCCACAGATCAAAACCAATGAGGAAAAAGCCTACACCATGGAACCTGCAAGAGTGAACACAGGCGCAAAACTGGACCCGCTTCCCCCTCTGAGAAATATGAAAGAACAGGTGCGTTCTGTTCTTGCTCTGAAATGTGATTTGTTAAGTTTGTTTTCTTCACTCTGGATTTCTCTCCTGTGCATGATTTGTTCTTCACTGGTCTTTACACTTCTGTGTGATTAAACAGTAAATATTGCCTCATATTTCGTCCTCTGGAAGAGAGGGATTTCAAAACATCATCACTCTCTTCCCAAGACATCGGTAAGAATGGGTGAAAGGACCTTTTTGACACCTTGGTGTAATGGTCCATGGAAAGGTTGACTGTCGGCCACTCCCCAGTGAGATGTGGAGGCATTTGGCACTGCCCTTACATCCCGATGTGACTTCTTCAGTAAGACTTATGTTTCTTTCTCACATGACTGCTTTGATTGCAGGACTGGTAAGCCTGATTCTGTTTGTAAATCACTGGTGGAAACGACGTGCTGAAATTTGCCTGGGGAGAAGCCTAATGTACAAGTGGCTATGTCTTCTTCACCCTAACTAGCAGTGATGCATGAAGGTTACTGGCTAGAGGACCTTTTTGCTTGTGGGAGCTTTTGCCTATCACTGTTTCCCTTTGATCCATAATCTGGTATCTCCAGTGATGCAGAAGCCATGCCTTTCAGTGGGTTTGAATGTGCAGCCATTCTCTAATGACGTCAATGCAAATAATGTGTACAGTATTTCCTTCTTGTCCTTGTACCTGTGTACCATGGCTGTCAGCACCTAGATTCATAGTGATGATACTGGATAAGCTTAATTTTCATTAGTACATGGAGCTGTACATACACACATTTTAGTCAGTGTTATATTGATTTTTCCGTGTACTATGTTTTTCTTGCTTTTTGATGTGTTTTAGGATGAAGCCTTAACTAAAATAATTATATGAGAACAGTACCCCTTTGATTTCATGTTTGTTTTTTACATATTAATTGCATTGTTGGATCTTGTGACTAAGAAAATGGAAACAGAATGTGAATAATTATTCCAGCAATACGTTTTCTCTGTGCAGGCCTACTAAAAGCATTTAATTTACAGACCCTGTGTATATGATATCCCACTTTGCTTATGAATAAATAAAACATGCCAATTGTGTGTACACCAATGCTACCATGTTTATGGGAGACAAACATGCACTTCAGCGCTGGTCAGCAGGATAAAGTGCTCAGAGTCCTAAAACTAACAAAAAGATACAGCAAAAATGCGAGGCAACCAGGGAAAAAGATTGGGGGAAGACCACCCTATGGCTGACAGGTCTAACAGTCCCTGTTTTGAAACTAGTCAGGTCGGTGACCCTCATCACCGCAGATCCCTTGCTCCCAAAGTGGGCTTCCCACCTAGGCCCTCATTTCGACCTCAGAGGTCGTTTGGAAAGACTGCCGAGGTACCGCCACGTTGAAGACCGCCAGTGCAGGCGGTTTTCCATGCAGCGTATTATGACTGCTGGCACCCCTCCGTCCGGACGGAGAGCCGCCAGCAGCCATACTGGCTGTCGGCGGGGAAGTGGAGGCTGCTCCACCTCCTCCACCCCGTCATCAGAACTCCGTCCACCGAATCACGTCCCATGATTCGGTGTGGCGGTGTTCTGGTGATGGGGTGCTGGCGGCGGAGCAGCCCCCATGGATCCCGTCCCGTCCCTGCTAGTTGTGAGGGAGCCCAGGGCTCGGAGTTCCACCCCTGGGCCCACTGGAGCTCTCACTCGGGCATTGTTCAAGCTTCTTAACCAGGCTGGTGGAACGTTCCAGGGCCTGCGGGACTTTAAGACACAGCTGACTGGACAATGAAGCCAGGGTTGGGAACTTCCATCCTTAGGCCTACTAGATTTCTCACCTCAGGCTTGGTCAGATCTTCTTAACCTGGGCAAAGGGGGAACAGGGCCGGGCTTTTCACCCCAGGGCCGTGGAGCTCTGACCTGGGGCACAATTAGAGCTTCTTAACCAAGGCAGGTAAAGAAGAAATTCCCAAGTTGATCATACTGATAAAGGTAAATTTTTCTTCGTTCAGGACCTGTAAATACACAAATGTCAAGATAAAGGGGGTGATTCTAACCCTGGCGGTCGGTGTTAAAGCGGCGGCCAACCCGCCAACAGGCTGGCGGTAAAAAAAATGGGATTCTGAGCCTGGCGGGAACCGCCAACACAGACAGCCACCTTAACACTCCGACCGCCACGGCGGTACAAACAAACAGCGCGGCGGTCACTGCCAACAGACAGGCGGCAGACAATGTACCGCCCACACTATTCCAACTCACCAATACGCCACCTTTTCCGGGGCGGGAGCACCGCCGATAAAAACACGGCGGAAACAGACTACGGACGGGAAAACGCTCACCACTACGCACTCCAGGAGGAAGGAGGACAGCATGGAACCCGAATTAAACATCCTACCTGCTCTCGTCTACCTTCTCATCTACCACAAGTACGAAGTCCGGCGCAGACGACAACGGTGAGTACTGCACCTACGACACACAGGAGGGGGAGGACGAAAGGTTACGGGCACACACATATGCGACCCCCCCCCCAACTATGTACTCACCAATGCAGAGCACCAAGTCACAGTGACACCACCCAAACACCCCTGAAAAATGCTAGGACATAATCATATTTGGAATAAATATTTATGTACCAAAAAGCTCCAGAAAATTATCGTACAACCATGAAAGATATTCACAACAAAACTAATGACATACACATCAGTGTATAACTGAAGTACCAAGTCCTGCACATCCTACGAATTCAGCATGTCCGTGGGCCAAAGTCTTGAGAAATAAGGGCAAAGCCCACACAGGAGACCTGAGTCCTTTGGAGAGAACACTGCAGGGGCATCAGATGTAAAAACTACAGGCACCTCAGGGGGAAGGGAAGGGGGGGGCACCACAGCCACATGAGTCCACGACGCCAGATCCACGAGGAGCCACCATGCCCAATGTCTCTACAGTGGGTGGGCTGCCCACTGGACCATCCTGGGGAGTGCAAAGCCACAGTCTCTCAATGTCTCTACAGTGGGTGGGCTTCCCACTGGACCATCCTGGGGAGTGCAAAGCAACAGTCTCTCAATGTCTCTACAGTGGGTGGGCTGCCCACTGGACCATCCTGGGGAGTGCAAAGCCACAGTCTCTCAATGTCTCTACAGTGGGTGGGCTGCCCACTGGACCATCCTAGGGAGTGCAAAGCCACAGTCTCTCAATGTCTCTACAGTGGGTGGGCTGCCCACTGGACCATCCTGGGAAGTGCAAAGCCACAGTCCATCAGGTGGATGACAGTCTCCACTGGTCAAGGAGGAGGCATGGTGGGCACAGTGAACCATAAACGGTGCTTGAGACGGCGGTGCCCAGCGGAGCGGTGCTTGAGATGGCGGTGCCCAGCGGAGCGGTGCTTGAGAGGAAGGGCCCAGCGGAGCGGTGCTTGAGAGGAAGGGCATAGCGGAGCGGTGCTTGAGACGGCGGTGCCCAGCGGAGCGGTGCTTGAGAGGAAGGGCCCAGCGGAGCGGTGCTTGAGAGGAAGGGCCCAGCGGAGCGGTGCTTGAGAGGAAGGGCCCAGCGGAGCGGTGCTTGAGACGGCGGTGCCCAGCGTAGCGGTGCTTGAGAGGAAGGGCCCAGCGGAGCGGTGCTTGAGACGCCGGTGCCCAGCGGAGCGGTGCTTGAGACGGCGGTGCCCAGCGGAGCAGTGCTTGAGACGGCGGTGCCCAGCGTAGCGGTGCTTGAGAGGAAGGGCCCAGCGGAGCGGTGCTTGAGACGGCGGTGCCCAGCGGAGCGGTGCTTGAGACGGCGGTGCCCAGCGGAGCGGTGCTTGAGAGGAAGGGCCCAGCGGAGCGGTGCTTGAGAGGAAGGGCCCAGCGGAGCGGTGCTTGAGAGGAAGGGCCCAGCGGAGCGGTGCTTGAGACGGCGGTGCCCAGTGTAGCGGTGCTTGAGAGGAAGGGCCCAGCGGAGCGGTGCTTGAGACGGCGGTGCCCAGCGGAGCGGTGCTTGAGACGGCGGTGCCCAGCGTAGCGGTGCTTGAGATGAAGGGCCCAGCGGAGCGGTGCTTGAGAGGAAGGGCCCAGCGGAGCGGTGCTTGAGATGGCGGGGCCCTGTTCAGCGGTGCTCTTCTCCACGGTGGGGCCCTGTTCAGCGGTGCTCTTCTCCACGGCGGGCCCTGTTCAGCGGTGCTCTTCTGCACCGCGGGCCCTGTTCAGCGGTGCCTATCTCCACGGCGGGCCCTGTTCAGCGGTGCTCTTCTGCACCGCGGGCCCTTTTCTGCGGTGCTCTACTCCACGGCGGGCCCTGTTCAGCGGTGCCTATCCCCACGGCGGGCCCTGTTCAGCGGTGCTCTTCTGCACCGCGGGTCCTGTTCAGCGGTGCTCTACTCCACGGCGGGCCCTGTTCAGCGGTGCCTATCTCCACGGCGGGCCCTGTTCAGCGGTGCTCTTCTGCACCGCGGGCCCTGTTCAGCGGTGCTCTTCTCCACGGCGGGGCCCTGTTCAGCGGTGCCTATCTCCACGGCGGGCACTGTTCAGCGGTGCTCTTCTGCACGCGGGCCCTGTTCAGCGGTGCTCTACTCCACGGCGGGCCCTGTTCAGCGGTGCTCTACTCCACGGCGGGCCCTGTTCAGCGGTGCTCTTCTGCACCGCGGGCCCTGTTCAGCGGTGCTCTACTCCACGGCGGGCCCTGTTCAGCGGTGCCTATCTCCACGGCGGGCCCTGTTCAGCGGTGCTCTTCTGCACCGCGGGCCCTGTTCAGCGGTGCTCTTCTCCACGGCGAGGCCCTGTTCAGCGGTGCCTATCTCCACGGCGGGCCCTGTTCAGCGGTGCTCTTCTGCACGCGGGCCCTGTTCAGCGGTGCTCTACTCCACGGCGGGCCCTGTTCAGCGGTGCTCTACTCCACGGCGGGCCCTGTTCAGCGGTGCTCTTCTGCACCGCGGGCCCTGTTCAGCGGTGCTCTACTCCACGGCGGGCCCTGTTCAGCGGTGCTCTACTCCACGGCGGGCCCTGTTCAGCGGTGCTCTTCTGCACCGCGGGCCCTGTTCAGCGGTGCTCATCCAGCAGGTCAAGGGAGCCAGACCTGGCCTGGACTCCCTGCTCAGTCGCCCTCGGACCGTGACGTTTCTGGACCCTTCGGGGACGGACTCCTGGCCTCCTTAGTGTCCTCCTTCCCAGCTGGGATGTGGCATGTGGGGTCCACCTTCTCCACGCTCCTGCTGCCCTTCCGCTCCTTTGATGGGGCTCTCGGGCCCTTGCCTCCCCTAGATGGTGTGGGTGGTGAAGTGGCCGCACATTGCTCCTTGGGGGCAGCCCTGTCGGTCCTCGCACGGCGGCCCTTGTTTTTGCGGGTCCTCTTGCCGGGGGGGGGCTGGACGTGTCCTTGCTGCTGATCGATTTGTCACTGCTGGCAAAGGGTGGGCTCCAGAACCCAGGCACAACAGTGACACCCGAAGCTGGGCTGGTGGTGGCTGCGGTGCTCTTGGGACTCTTTGAAGATGGATGGGGGAGCTCATCGGGGGGAAAGAGGTTAAGGTTAGCCAGGAAAAGTTTTTTAGGGCCAAGGTAAAGGGTAGGAGAAGTGGAGATGGAAGTGGAGGTAGAGGAGGTGGTTGTAGGAGAGTCAGGTGTGCTGTCATTGGGTGAAGGTGCTGGTGCTGTAGGCTGTCGTGAGGTGGATGGCTGTTGGGTGGGTGTCTGCCTGCGTTTGTGTGTCTTGGAAGAGGGGGTGACAGACACAGTGGGAGAGGACACAGGGGATGTGTAAATGGCAGTGGGGGTGGTGACTGCACGAGTGTGGACTGTCCTGGAGGGTGAGGTGGTGATGGAAGCACTGGCTGATGTTGGGGTGCATGCAGGTGTGAGTGTAGACGTCACACGTAGGGAGGAGGGAGACGAGGAGGAGGGGGACACAGGGGTGGCAGTGGCTGTTGGCATGTCTGCATCTGGGTGTTGCTTGGGTGAGTGTTTGTGGGATCTGTGGTGCTTGTGTTTGGATGAGCTGCTCTTGGGTGTTGAGGTGTGTGCAGGCTGGTCTGATGGTGTGGATGGGATAGGCTGAGGAACAGGAGACAGAGAAAGGCTGGAGGCAGTAAGAAGAGGGAGGCTGGAAACAGGGACAATGGCTGCCGTCAGTGCTGAGGCCAGAGCAGTGAACGCTTGTTGATGGGCAGCCTGACCCGAATGAATGCCCTCCAGGTACGCATTGCTCTGTTGCACCTCCCTTTGCACACCCTGGATGGCATTCAAAAGGGTCATCTGCCCAACAATGAGCGTCCTTACCAGGTCAATGAGCTCCGCACTGAGGGCAGCAGGGGCAACAGGGGCAGGGGCTGAGGTGCCTGGGGCGAAGAAGACGCGCGCCTTCCTGGGCGAACCGGCACGGAGCGAAGACTGAGGGGCTGCTGGGAGGGCGGGGCTGGTGCGCTGGGTGGCGGCTGTACCTGTAAAGGCGGGGGGCACGGATGTTGCCGCCACCCCTAGGGAGCTCCCATCCGAGGACGTGTCGCTTTCGCTGCTCTCACCAGCGGTCCCCGTCGTGGTGCTCCCCTCGCCCTCCGGATCACTGGTGCCCTCGGTGTCTGTTCCTGGGCCCACCGGGGCCTTGTGTCCTGCAGCTCCCTCGTGCTCCGATGCCAAATCTCCTCCGCCTGATGATGCTAATGCACACATGCACAAGAAGATGAAGAGAAAGGGTGGGGGGAGAAAAAAGAAGACCAGGTTGAGTGCATGCAATGTCAACACCGTTGGCGGAGAGGACAGACACAGGTGCCTAATGCACTAAGCCGCGCATTCGGGGTACACTACTCAGTACTACTGACTAAAACAACAGGCCAAGAGACGTCAAACGCGCACATGGGAGATGCTGGACCTTCAATGGCTGTACTTGTCACCCTACCGAGGTGGGGGCCGGGGGCACAGGGCCATGCCTAAGGGAGAGGACTACACTACAGAAAGCGCCCTGGCCTAATGTCACCCACAGCCCTCCTCCCCCACCCAGACGCCTCCACTGCGCAGAAAGATAGGAGAATGTGCTGATACTCACCCCCTTGTGTCTGCTGTGATGTCTTAAAGCGCCCATCCAATTCAGGGTAGGCCACTGCCAGGATCTGGGACATCAGGGGGGTCATGGTGCGACTGGCACCCCTCCTAGGTTGGGAGGCCATCCCCAGCAGTGTTTCTGCGGTCTTCCTTGTTCCGCGGCGGATGTCCTCCCACCTCTTGCAGCAGTGGGTGCCCCGTCTGTTGTGGACCCCCAAGTTCCGGACTTCCATGTACAGGGTGGAAAGGAGGAAATCATGAATGACCTGCATGTTAGATGTGATTGGCCCCCCCCACCAACTTTGCCATATGGCACATGCTCTCATCTGTCGGGCGTTGCACTCCTCATTCGCCCCCCCACCCCACCAACTTACATCCACCCCAATCCACACAGGCATAGCCCATTCCATGTGCACCCGGTGTACTCACTTGTTGGTCTGGAGGACCGTAGAGTAGCGCATACTGGGGAAGGACCCCATCCACGAGCTTCTCCAACTCTTCAGACGTGAAGGCAGGGGCCCTTTCCCCAGTCGCAGCAGCCATTGAATCTTCCAGACCGAGGTCACAGCAGCACTTGCAGTATAGGTCCTCTCCTGTTTATGATCAGGTCTCGAGTGATTAAGCAGATAGAAAATGGCGGTCACGCCCGCAGCGGTGCGTACCGCGGCGGTGCGTACCGCGACCGCCGGCGCACTTCGTAATTGGCTCCTGAAACCCATAGGCTTCAATGTTAACCAATGCGGCTTTGCGCCGCGGTCTTTGACCGCCTACCGCCACGGTGTGCCCCGCCAGCGCATTGACCTCACATCCCATTGTCCCACTTCACAGGTCAGGCAGCCGCCATTTCAAGGGCCTACATGGCTTAATTTTGACTGCGACACACAGGCCTAGGCCTTGCATTGCCACACATACATGCCTTTCAACCCATTGCCATTCTTTAACTGTGCAAGCTGTCTGTACGTACCTGTGGTTTATCTGACTCTGTGCTCCATGTTGTCCTTCCTAGGCACCGTCCGCTGGGACTTGCGATGAGAAGGAGGAATCCTCGCGTGTACCGACCGCTGGTGGACCTGTCGACAATGGAAGAACGCCATATAATACTTCGATACAGACTTGACCGTGCCACTATCCATGAACTGTGTCCCCAGCTGGAGCCAGCCCTGATGTCCCCCATCCGCCAACCCACAGGTATTCCCCCTCTGGTGCAGGTTTTGTCAGTCCTCCATTTTTTGGCCAGTGGGTCATTCCAGACCACAGTGGCCATGTCATCTGGAATGTCTCAGCCTATGTTTTCTAAGAGTGTTGTCTGCCCTGATGAAACTCATGCGGAGCTACATCATTTTCCCAGAGGAGGGTGACTTGCCTACAGTGAAGGGTGATTTCTATGCCCTTGGACATATCCCCAACATCATTGGTGCCATTGATGGGACCCATGTGGCTTTGGTACCCCCAAAAGACGATGAGCAGGTGTACCGAAACAGAAAAAATTATCATTCGATGAATGTCCAGGTGGTCTGTTTGGCTGACCAGTACATCTCCCATGTGAATGCCAAGTTCCCAGGGTCAGTGCATGACGCGTATGTGATGCGAAATAGCAGCATCCCCTATGTGATGGAGCAGCTACAGAGACAACGTGTGTGGCTAATAGGTGACTCTGGTTACCCCAACCTGCCGTGGCTACTGACCCCAGTGAGGTATCCCCGGACAAGGGCAGAGGAACGCTACAATGAGGCCCATGGGCGTACTAGGAGGGTGATTGAGCGAACCTTTGGCCTCCTGAAGGCCAGGTTTAGGTGCCTGCATATGACAGGTGGATCCCTAATGTACTCACCAAAGAAGGTGTGCCATATCATCGTGGCGTGCTGTATGCTTCACAACCTGGCTTTGCGACGCCAGGTGCCTTTCCTGCAGGAGGATGGTCCAGATGGTGGTGTTGTAGAAGCCGTGGAGCCTGTGGAGAGTGAAGAGGAGGAAGACTCAGAGGACGACACAGACAATAGGGACAGAGTGATACAACAGTATTTCCAGTAACACCCAGGTAAGAATCACCCACGCCATTTCACAATTGCTTCTAGCCTCCTGCATCTGTACTTTCTGTAGTTCCCACCAGATCTTTTTGGGTAATTTTTGATTTTCCCTTCCCTTCTCAGTGCTGTATGACGCAGTGCCTGACTTCTGCTTGGTTTGCCCATGAACTACAGCGTATTGACATTGGTATGTTGTCATCACTAATTGACAGAACAGATATTGAACAGTAATATGTAATACATTTGCTAATAATACAGCATGACTCCAAACTGATTTGTGTGCAATATGTGATTTATTTACAGGGCTAGATATTGGTACATGTGATTCTAAGGGTGATGGGTGGGGGTGGAGTAATGTCCATGGCAGAGTCCAGTTCTCAGTCTCACAGGTGCATTGTCCTTTTGCCTGTGGAAGGATGGAGCAGAGGCAGTTCATGGTTGGACAGGGTGGCAATGTGGGACAGTGGGAAGAGTTCAGGGGGTATGTCCTGCTGGCGGGGGTCTTGACATCCTACTCTGTCTTTTTTTTGGATCTCAGGCTCCTCTTACGGGGTGGTTGTTCTTCAGCAGGAGGTGGGGTTCTGGTGGCCTGCCGTGGTGTTGGGGCCTCCTGTCCACTAGCGCCGGCGGAGGTGGTAGGCTGTTCCTGGTCCGGGCTAGTGACAAGGGCCCTGTGTGGTGCCACATGGTCCCGCAACGCGTCTTCTATCCTGTTGAGGGCCAGGACGATGGTCCCCATTGCGGTCCCGATGATTCTCAGCTCCTCCCTGAACCCCATGTAGCGTTCCTCCTACTGTGCCTGGATCTCCGTGAACCTGGCCAGTACCGTCGCCATCGTCTCTTGGGAGTGGTGGTAGGCCCCCATGATGGTGGTGAGGGCCTCTTGGAGAGTGGGTTCCCTGGGCCTCTCCTCCCCCCCCTGTCGCACAGCAGCCCTCCGAGCTGCCTGGTTTCCCCCGGCCTCTGTCTCCTGGACGGTGTGCCCGCTCCCACTGACCCCAGGTCCCTGTTGTTGTTGGGGTGTTGGGTTAGCCTGGGTGCCCTGTAGTGGCAGACACACCGCTGATTGACGTGTCCTAGAGACAGAGGCATGGGCCCGCTGGGTGGGAGCTGTGCTGGTGTTGGCAGAGGGGGTCGGGTCTGGTGTGGCCTGTGTCTGGGTGAGGGGAACCGACTGCCCAGAGGTCCCCGATGGTCCGGGCTGGTCATCAGGTTCAGTGTCGACAGAGCTGCTGTCCTCACTGTGGGCCTGTTCCAGGGGTGGGATGGACATTTCTGGACCCTCCTGGCTGGTGTTTTGGCATTCGGGTCCTGCATGGGGTAAGAGAGTTTGGTTATTGTTTCTGTGTGTGCAATAGCGTGCGTGTTATGGGTGCCCTCGTCCCCCAGTGCAGGCATTCCCTTGAGGGAGGTGTTGTGAGGGTAGTTAGTGGGGGGGGGGTAAGTGCGGTGGTCATGCCTGGGTGATGGGTGTCCATGGATTGTGTTGGCATGCAGGAGTTGGTGTTGGGATGGGTGGGTTGTGCTGGTGAGACATTGTCAGGGAGGATGTGTGCTGGGGGGTTGGGGGTGAGGGTGGGGGTGTGGGTTGGCATGCTGGTGGGGTGGGGGGGATCTAGTAGTTGAGATTGGACTTACCAGAGTCCATTCCTCCGGCTACTCCTGCGAGGCCCTGAGGATGCAGGATGTTGAAGACCTCTTGCTCCCATGATGTAAATTCGGGAGGGGTGGGTGGGGGTCCGCCGCCAGTCTTCTGGACCGCGATGTTGTGCCTGGAGACCATCGATCGGACCTTCCCCCGTAGGTCGTTCCATCATTTGCGGATGTCCTCCCTATTCCTGGGATGCTGTCCCACCGCGTTGACCCTGTCCACGATCCGCTGCCATATCTCCGCCTTCCTAGCTATACTGGTGTGCTGCACCTGTGAGCCGAAGAGCTGGGGTTCCACTCTTAGGATTTCCTCCACCATGACCCGGAGTTCTTGGTCCGAAAAGCGTGGGTGCCTTTGGGGTGCCATGGGGTGGTGTGGGTGAGGTGTGGGGTGGTGTATGTGATGATGAGTATGTTGGTGTGTGGTGCTTTGTGCTACTATATGGTGTGTGTGATGGTGTAGTGTGCCTCAGTGTGTATTGCTATGGATTGTCTGCTGTGTCTCTCTCTCCTTCTCTCAGTAATTGTGGTCGTAGGGGTTTGTGGGTGATGTGGGGGTGTGTTTTATAGTTGATTGATTGTGTGGGAGTGGGTTGTGTATGTGTATCAGGTGTGTGTATTTGTAATTGTCCAATGTGCCTGTGTTTTGGTGCTGTGTGTGTATTTTGACCGCGGCGGTGTGTACCGCCAATGGAATACCACGTTGGAAAGCCCGCCGCGTTGATTCGTGGGTCGTAATGGCATGGGCGTTTTTCTGTTGGCGTGACGGTGGAGGTTTGGTCATCTCCAGTTTATCGCTGCCCGCTGATGTGGCGGCCTGCAGTGGAGGTCGGATTTTTGGAGGTTTGGCCGTTGTGGGTCAGAATGACCGTGGCGGCTTTCCGCGGCCGCGGCGGTGTTATGGCGGTCTTCTGACCGGCGGTAAGCGCCTTTTACCGCCGAGGTCAGAATGACCCCCAAAGTCTTATTCAGAATCATTACGTTCAAGATTAAGTTCACTTGGCATACATTTCTTCTTTGTTTTGGAATTCCATTAAACACAAATTTAAAAGACTGTACCTTCTGAGACCTAAAGAATGTTCCAAAACTGCTTCAGAAAGATTCTGGCCCTCGGTACAGCCCTGGCGGTAAATCCCACTTTCCGCTGTGCAGAATACCGCCAACATAGCACTGCGGCCGCAGAATTCCGCCACAGGTATTACGACCCACAGCTCAGAATCCACCAAAATACAGACACCCACACAAGTCCACCACACCAAAGGTCAGTGATAAACTGGAAATTCCAAAACCAACACTGTCACGCCAACAGGAATACGCCTACTCTATCACGACCCACAAATCAACGTGGGGGTCTTTCAACCGCGGTATTCCATTGGCGGTACACACTGCTGCGCTCAAAATACACACACATTTACAAAACACAACCACATTGGACAATTCGAAATACACACACCAGATACACATACACACCACACCCACATACTCAATCCAATATAAAGCACACACCCACATCACCCACAAACCCTTACTACCAAAATTTTGAAAGATGGCCAGAGAGAGAGACTACCTAAAACAACACCAGCATCCACGGACACACAACACCATCACTTACACAACATCCACGCACCTCAAACAACACACACCAACACATCCCCTCACACATCACAACAGACACAACATATTGGGGAAGGTGCGTTCCGTGGTATCCAGACACCAGATTGCTGTACAGAGGACTGGCGGTGGACCCCCACCTCCTCCCCTACAACTAACAACATGGGAGGAGCAAGTCTTGGCAATTATGCATCCTGAGGGCCTCGCAGGAGTAGCAGGAGGACTGGACTCTGGTAAGACATATCTTTACTACTTTATCCCCCACACCCCACCTGCATGCCATCACATACCGCTACCCTTACCCTCACACCCATAAGCCCAACAACCCACAGATACCCCACTAACACAACCCCACATCCCAAAACCAAGCCCTGCATGTAACACCAATGCATGGACACCCATCACCAAAGCATGTCCAGTACAGAGACTCACTCATGCCCCAAAATCACCAATCACACAAGGACCAAA
This sequence comes from Pleurodeles waltl, assembly GCF_031143425.1. Taxonomy (NCBI): domain Eukaryota; kingdom Metazoa; phylum Chordata; class Amphibia; order Caudata; family Salamandridae; genus Pleurodeles; species Pleurodeles waltl. Next base: position 523,284,746 of record NC_090443.1, read on the forward strand.
CCAATAATGGAAGCACAGGAGTAAAGGGTCACTCACCCATTGCACAAGATGGCACACACAGATACAATAACTATGCATTTACACCCCAACAGGACCCATACCCAACGTCACCGGACAGGAGGTGCCAGACATATCCAGTCCCCCCACAGAAGAGACCCACAGTGATGACAGCAGCTCTGCACACCTGGATCAAGATGACGAGCCCGGCCCATCAGGGACCTCAGGACAGTCAGTTCCCATGACACAGTCACAAACCACCACAGAGCCTCCCCCCCCAGGAAACACCACCACAGCACCCACCCAGCAGGCCCATCCCTCTGTCCCCAGGACACATCAATCAGCAGTGTGTCCACCACTACAGGGAACCCAGGCATCCCCACTAACACAGGACGATCAGGGACTAGGGGGCAGGTGCAGTGAGCACACGGTTCAGGGGACAGAGGCACAGGATAACAGGGAAGCCGGGAGGACTGCTGTGCGACAGGAGGAGGACAGGCCCAGGGAACCCACTCCCCACGGGGAACTCTCCAACATCATGGGAGGTTACCACCATTCCAAGGAGAACATGGGCACGGTACTGGCCAAGTTTCAGGAGACCCAGCGCCTGCAGGAGGAACACTACCTGGGGATCAGGGAGGACTTGAAGTCCATTAACACCACCCTCGTCACCATTGCAGGGTTGCTGGCAGACCTTCTCAACACCAGGAAGGACACAGTGGCACACCAATTGGCTCCTGACACTAGCCTGGACAATGAACATCCCTCCACCTCCGCTGGCGCAAGTGGACAGGAGGCACTGCCACAGGAACAACAGGACACCAGCACCCCACCCCCTGCAGATGGAGAGCCACCCCGCAAACGCTCCCTGAGATCCAGGAACAAGACAGAGAACATTGCCAAGACCCCTGCCAGGAAATAAGACCCCCCCTGAATGTCACCCTTCTGTCCCACTATGTCACCCTGTCCATCCTTAAACTGCCATGCTCCACTTCCGATGTGCACCTGTGAAACAAATAGACTGGACTCTGCCATGGACAAACCTCCACCATCACCCCAGCCCATTTTACATCCCCCTCCACTTATTTGCACAGGAATAAACACACTTCAATCACAAAACAATCTGGAGTCAGTCTGTGCTTTTACAAATGTGTAATGACAATATCTATGGAATATAGCAATGTCAATTTACTTTTTGACATACCAATGTAACACAGCTGTAGGCCAGGAGTAAACATAGCAGAGGACACAAAGTGGTACACAGATCTGTGACATGGAAAGTCAAAGTGACAAGTCAGTGTCCATACACTGAGTGAAAATTACAGACTTATGCTAGCTCCAACATTAGTATGAGATGTGGGAAGCAGTGACATGTCCTTACCTGTGTCTCACTGGAAGTATTGCATGATGATGTTGTTTCGGTTCTCGATATCCTGTTCTTCTGCCTCCTCTTCTTCACTGTCGATAGGCTCCACAGCTTCCACAAGACCACCATCTGGACCATCCTCCTGCAGAAAAGGCACCTGGCGTCGCAAAGCCAGGTTGTGCAGCACACAGCGGGCCACGATTATCTGGCACACCTTCTTCAGTGTGTAGTATAGGGAACCACTTGTCAGATGGAGGCACTAGAATCTGTCTTTCAGGAGGCTGAAGGTGCGCTCTATTATCCTCCTACTTCTCCCATGTGCCTCTTTGTAGCATTCCTCTGCCCTTGTCCTGGGATTCCTCACTAGGGTCAGTAGCCATGAGAGGTTGGGGTAACCAGAGTCACCTGCAAATGTCGAGGGACAACTGTTAGACACACACTAACCTTTAGGGACAACCCCATACCCAGACTCCTATGTCAACTGTATTGGGACCTTGGCCTCACCTATTAGCCACACACGGTGCCTCAGGAGTTGCCCCATCACATAAGGGATGCTGCTGTTTCTCAAAATGTAAGCGTCATGCACTGAGCCAGGATACTTGGCATTGACATGGGAGATGTACTGGTCTGCCAAACACACCATCTGCACGTTCATCGAATGGTAGCTCTTCCGGTTTCTGTACACCTGTTCATTCCTGCTGGGGGGACAAATGCCACATGTGCACCGTCAATGGCACCAATGATGTTGGGGATATGTCCAGGGGCATAGAAGTCACCTTTCACTGTGGGCAAATCCTCTTCCTGAGGGAAAACAATGTAGCTGCACATGTGTTTCAGCAGGGCATACAACACTCTGGACATCCCTGATGCCATGGCCACTGTTGTTTGAAAAGACCCACAGGAAATGGAGTACAGACAGGACCTGCACTAGAGCGGGTATCCCTGTGGGATGGCAGATAGCTGACATCAGGTCTGGCTCCAACTGGGCACACAGTTCCAGGATTGTTGCACGATCAAGTCTGCATGTGATTATGATGTGTCTCTCTTCCATTGTTGACAGGTCCACCAGGGGTTTGTACACCGGAGGATGTCGCCATCTCATCACCTGCCCCAGTAGACGTGCCCTATGGAGGGGAACAGCGAGCAGAGAGTCATCCAACACTGAGGTATCACAATGTGTTATTTGCAGTAACGTTATTAATCCGCAATGTGCCGGTATCTGTCTGTATTCCCGGCCTAGATAGGTGTGACGCAGTTATTATCCAACCCATGTGGCCCCCTGAAATGGCGGCTGTCTGACCTGTAAGGTGGGACACGGGGATATGAGGTAACTGCGCTGGCGTTGTACACCGTCGCTGTGGGCGGACAAAGACTGCGGCGCAATTCTGCATTGGTTAACATTGGGCCCTATGGGTCCCAGGAGCCAATGACGATGTAAGCCAATGGTGACAGTATGCACCGCTGTGGACGTGACCGCCATTTTCTGTCTGTTCACTCACTTGATACCTGACCTTCAACAGGAGAGGACCTACACTGCAAGTGCTGCTGTGACCTGTGTCTGGAAGCGACGATGGCTTCAGTGTCTGGGGAAGGGCCCCTGCCTTCACTTCGGAGGAGTTGGAGAAACTAGTGGATGGGATCCTCCACCAGTACACGCAACTGTACGGTCCTTCAGACAAACAGGTGAGTACACTGTGAGCATGCTGCATGGGCAATGCCTGCTTTGAGTGGTGTGGATGGAAGATACATGGGGGGGGCTGAGGCCTGCATGTGAGGATGCTGAGTGTATGTGCGTCAGGGCATGGGTGGGAACTGGTGGGCAATGAGTATGACGGTCCGGACGGGTGAGTAATTTCTTTTCCCCCTGTACCATTCCTCTAGGTCAGCGCCCACCAGAAGAAGGGTTTTTGGCGTGCCATCACCAAGGACGTCTGGACCCTCGGGGTCTACCACAGACGGAGCACCTATTGCCGTAAAAGATGGGAGGACCTGCGCCGCTGGATCAAGAAGACGGCGGAGGCCCAGCTGGGGATGGCCTCCCAACGTGGAAGGGATGCACGTTGCACCAGGACCCCCCTGATGTCCCGGATCCTGGCGGTGGCATATCCGGAGTTGGATGGGCGCTCGAGGGTATCACAGCAGACACAAGGGGGTGAGCACACTCTCATTCAGCTGACGCATAACGAGGTGTCTGGGTGGGGGAGGTAGGCAGTGGGTTCCCCTAGGCCAGGGCGAACTTGGTAGGCAAGGTCCCTTGCGAGGCAGGCTATGTGGCATCCCAACCCCACTAGTGGTAAGAGCCATCTACACCTAGTCAGGCTCCTGTGACTTCCAGGTGTGCAGCAACTGGGCTTAGGCCTCGTACCCCATGGTCAGGTGAAATTTCTAGGAACTGTTAGTGCATAGCATAGTGCAGAGGGCTGCTCCATGTGTGTTGTGTCCGCCAACTGTAGTGGTGTTGCATGCACTGAACATGTTTTTCTTTTGTCTCTCCCCCTTTTTGTGGTCTCCCTGTTCTTGTGTGCAATAGCATCATCAGGCAGAGGAGCATTGGCACCGGAGCAGGAGGGAGCTGCAACCCACTTGGCCCTGGAGGGTGAAGCAACAGAGTCTGAAGCCTCCAGTGGGACGGAGGGCGAGGGGAGCTCCACGGCGGGGACAAGAGCAGACACCAGTGACAGCGACTCCTCCTCTGATGGGAGCTCCCTTGCGGTGTTGGGCACCTCTGTGCCCATTGCATCAACAGGTACAGCTGTCACCCCCCTACCAGCACCGCCCTCCCAGCAGCACCTCAGTGTGTGTCCTGTGCCCGCTCACCCAGGAGGGTGGACATCTCCTTCGTCCCAGGCACCTCAGGCCCTGCCCAGTCAGCCCTGCTGCCCTCAGTGAGGAGGCTATTGACCTCCTGAGATCCCTCACTGTTGGGCAGTCTACCATTTTGAATGCCATCCAGGGTGTTGAGAGGCATTTGCAACAAACAAATGCATACCTGGAGGGCATTCATTCTGGGCAGGCGGCCCAACAGGGAGCATTTCAGGCTCTGGCCTCAGCACTGATGGCAGCCATTGTCCCTGTGTCCAGCCTCCCACCTCCAACTTCCTCCACCCAGACCCAATCCCCTGTACCTCAGCCTATCCCAAGCACACCATTAGATCAACATGCACACACATCAACCCACAAGAGTGGCTCAGGCAAACATAAGCACCACACATCCCACAGGCACTTACACAAGCACCATCCCCATGCAGGCACAGCAACATCCACAGCCTCCACTGTGTCCCCCACCTACATGTCCTCCTCCTCCCTCCCTGTCTCATCTCCAGTCACACCTGCATGCACTATATCCTCAGCCACTACCTCCTTCACCAGCACGCCCATCACCACACACCGCTCACGTGCAATCACCACCCCCACTACCATTCACACATCCCCTGTGTCCTCTCCCAGTGTGTCTGTGAGCCCTCCTCCAAAAGTACACAAACGCAGGCACACACCCACCCAACAGCCATCCACCTCACAACAGCCTCCGGCCCATGCACCTTCACCCAAATTCAGCAGACGTACACCTCCTACAACCACTACCTCTTCCTCCACTCCCAAACCCCCTCCATCTTCCCGTCCAAGTGTGTCTAAAAAACTCTTCCTGACTAACATTGATCTCTTCCCTACACTTCCCCCGTCCTTCCCCTAGGGCCAGGCTTTCCAGGTCCCAGCCCAGCACCTCAGCCACCAAATCCCCAGGCATAGTGGTGCCCGCAACTGCGGGGTCATCGAGTGCGCCACCCATCAGGGCTGCAAGTGTGCCACTTAGCGAGGGCAAGGACATTCTGCCACCTGCCAAGGTGAAAAAGGTGCACACATCCCAGAGGGAGAAGCCGAAACTACCAGCCACCAAGGGCTCAGCAAAAACAAAAGGGGATAGTGGCAAGACAACTGCTGCACCATCAAAGGTGGGGAATGGCCAAAAGCAGAAGAGCAGGTCAGGAGAGAGCATGGTGGCACCGACTGAGGGACCAGTGTCACACCTTCTTTCCATGACAACACCAACCTGTACGGCGACAAACACCGCTAGCTGCCCCGCCACCACAACCTCTACCTGCACCGCCACCTGCACCGCCACCTGTACCGCGACCGCCACCTGCACCTGCATCGCCACCGGCACATCTACAGCCTCAGCGACAGTCCCCAGCCTCTTCCCCAGTGGGCAGCCGTTTGAGGCTGCAGGAGACGTCCTGCTGTGTCCCTCAGCAGGTGCTGACCCATGCACCGCCGCCAGCACCACTGCCACAAACACCGCCGCAAGCGCAGCCGCCACAGACATTGCCGCAAGCACTGCCGCCATAGACACCACCACCAGCCCACGACGTACTCGGACAGTGGCACCACCGCTGACATGGCTACCATCCCCAGTGGTCAGTCGTCCGAGGCTGGAGGAGAGTTCCTGGCCCTGGGCAGCTTCCATGAGGCATGACTTCCATCACTGTTTGCACCTGCAGGTGGAAGGCGAAGCCGCAGCAGTGTGGGGTCATGGCGTATCATGCTACCTGTACCTCGCCAATCTCGTGGCACACACACCCAGGTGAGGGAATTATACTGGCCACACTGCACGTGGAGCACTCTGGGCACCATGCCCCTCCAGAACCAGTGGAGAGACACATCCACTACCTCAGTCCTTGGCAGTATGAAGCACTCTGGGCACCAGGCCCCCTCCAGAACCAGTGGAGAGATACATCCACTACCTCAGTCCTTGGCAGGATGAAGCACTCTGGGCACCAGGCCCCCTCCAAAACCAGTGGAGAGACACATCCACTACCTCAGTCTTTGGCAGGATGAAGCACTCTGGGCACCAGGCCCCCTCCAGAACCAGTGGAGAATGACATCCACTACCTCAGTCTTTGGCAGGATGAAGCACTCTGGGCCCCAGGCCCCCTCCAGAACCAGTGGAGAGATACATCCACAACCTCAGTCCTTGGCAGGATGAAGCACTCTGGGCACCAAGCCCCCTCCAAAACCAGTGGAGAGATACATCCACTACCTCAGTCCTTGACAGGATGAAGCACTCTGGGCACCAGGCCCCCTCCAGAACCAGTGGAGAATGGCATCCACTACCTCAGTCCTTGGCAGGATGAAGCACTCTGGGCACAGGCCCCCTCCAGAACCAGTGGAGAATGACATCCACTTGAGAGACTGTGGCTTTGCACTCCCCAGGATACAGCAATGGGCATGGAGCCCACTTGTGCAGCAGTGGCATCGTGCGTTCATCTGGCTGAGGTACCCCCCTCCCTCTCCCCCTGTGGTGCCTGTATATTTTCGGTCTGATGCCCCTGCAGTGTTCTCTCCGTTTCCAGTCAGGTATCTAGTGTGGGCTTCGCCCATGCATTTTGGGACCAGTGGTCCACGGACAATGATTGGTACACTATCCAGACTTGTGTAGTTGGTGTACATATTTGTATATACTGAATTTAGATTTTTGACTATCAGATTTTTCATGATTACACTGGTTACAATCATTTACTTTTGTCCTTGCGATCTTCCAGTGGATGGGGGGGTGTATATGTAATGTTGCTGCATGTATTTGTGTGTATGGTGTTGTGGGTAGGGGTGGGGGTATTATGTGTTGCGTGTGTGTATCACTCTCTTCCCCCCTCCCCTGTGTTGTAGGTGCAGTACTCACTGAGGTCGTCGCCGCCGCTGTTCGTACTCCTGGTAGATGAGAAGATACACCAACATTGGCAACACCTGTAGTTCAGGCTCCATGGCGTCCTGGTTCCTCGTTGGGTGTCGAGAGGTGAGTATTTTCCCTTCTGTGTATTGTTTCCGCCGTGCTTTTGATGGCGTTGGTTCCACCCCAGAAAAGGTGGCGGATAGGCGTCTTGAAATACAGTGGGAGGTACTTTGTCCTACGCCTGCCTGTTGGCGGTTACCGCCGCAGTGCTTGTTTCTTCTGCCGTGGTGGGCAGAGTGTTAAAGTGGCTGTCTATGTTGGCGGTTTCCGCCATGGTCGTGATTCCATTTTCTTTTCCGCCGGCCTGCTGGAGGTATTACCGACACTTTAACACCGACCTCCAGGGTTTTAATGAGGGCCTATGACTCCTGGTTCTCATTTGGGTTTATATCATCCAGCATGCACCAAGGGTGGAATGAGTATTTTTAGGGGTAGATATCACTGTCTGAGACAATAAACAAAAATGTGTTTAAAAATAATTGTCTGAAAGGCTCAACAACTTGCACATTGTTTTCTGGTGGTCCTCTTCCCCCTTTCCCTTAGTGGCAAGCCATAGGGGCAGGGATGGGCAGCGCGTGAGTATTTTACATGAACTGGGACCACAAATGCCAGGAATGACATAAACTTGGTATGATACATGTCTGCTGAGTTTTCCTATAAACTTTTGTGGCATCCGAAAAGTGAAGCTTGTACTTCTTTTGGGTAATGAAACAAAGCTGAGGCACTAGAACTCTTGTGCTTTTTCAGACAGGAAAATCTGCTAGGTCCCAAGTTGTAAGGGAAACATCCCCACCCCTCAAGCGGTACATGAGAAATCCAATCTTAGGTGTTTGTTTGGAGCAGCTCTTGTTAGTTGAGTATATTTTAGAAGGAAGCCTCGAACATCTCTGATTTCAGTGGTTCCACTGAAATGAACAGTGTGCAGGACTGTCTATTGAAATACTGCTTCCACTGTGTTGTGTGGTTACTTTTAGCCCTGGGACACTCTGTTGGGTAGCTACGCACTTTACAAAACTTCAGAATACAATAAAACTGTTCTGTAAAAGGTCAACCTTTTTCTTAGATTTGTGAGCGAAAGAGTTAATAAAATGATTGAATAGCGGTCCTTCAGAGGCTATTAGTTTCCACTTTTCTATAAATCTATGTGATCAATTCAGAATTAAAATTAACCTTATGCTGCAACCTGTACCTGCAATTTCAGGTTTACTTCTTCTGGATTGTGTTGCCTTCTTTGCATATTTTACCATTAGGAATTGTACAGGAACAATTCTGTTGAACTGACACTTTGCTTCCTTCTGTTCGACATCCCCAGTTCAAATCAAATGAGGACAAAGCCTCTACCAAAGTGAAGAAAGGCAGACATGTATCAGAGACAAAACTAGATCCACTTCCACCTCTGAGAAATGTGAAAAACCAGGTACCTTGAGTTCTTGGTCTGAATTGCCCTCAATTGGTATGTTTAGTGATATGTATCATTGACCAAGGCTAGTCTGTGCTCTGCAACATAGTAGTGCATTCAAGGACAACAAATACAAACCTGAACAAATCACTGAATGGAAGGCTTAACAGCCTGCATGTTATGTTTCCTACGGCTTCTTTTCTAATTCCCCTAAAGGCATGCCACAGGGACAGGGATGGGCCAAGCATGAGTAAATTCCCAGAAACAGGGACTATAAATGCCAGGAATGACCTAGACTTCTTCTAGATGGGTTATATGGAAGAGGCCTTTCTAAGGCCTTTCACTTATACTTTGCTTATTTCTCGTCTACACAGATCAAAACTAATGAGGAAAACGCCTCCACTATCGATCTTGCAAGAGTAGACACATTCAGAAGTAGATCAGAGGCAAAACCTGACCCACTTCCCCATCTGAGAAACGTGAGAAACCAGGTACCTTCCATTCTTGCTCTGAAATGGGATTTCTAATTTTTTTTTTTTTCAGTCTGGATTTCTTTCCCATGCACGATTTATTCTTAATTGGTCTTTGCACGTTAGACTGATTACACAGTTAATACTGCCCAGTTTTGCTAGCCTGGGCAGAGAGGGTTTGCAAACTGCCATCAGTCTCTGCCCAAGACATCAGTAAAATGGCTGAAATTACCGTTTTGACACCAGAATACAAATTCCTCGTCTACAAATCACTTGACATTCTGAAATTATGTCTTTGAAAGATATTAGACCTGTAGTAAAGGCCTTCAGGATGGGTAATCAGTAGGCCCCTCCCCAGTACGCAGTGGAGGCAATTGGCAGCACCTTAACACACTGATATGACTAAGACAGCAACAATGGTGTCTCTTTCTCACACTACCCATATTTGCAGAAGAAAAATACTTATCCATTTCTGTGAGGTAGGATTTCTTCCATCGCAGGATTTGTCAGACTGATTCTGCTTCTAAGCCGGTGGTGGAAGCGGTGGGCTGGAATTTGCCTGGGTAGAAGGCTCATGCACACATGGCCATGTCTTCTTCACGCTTACCAGTTGTGATGTATTAAGGTTACTAGCTAGAGTTCTTTCTTACTTGTGGGAGCCTCTGCTTCTCACTGTTTCCTTTTGATTACTTATCCAGTAGTTCTAGTGATGCAGAAGCCATGCCCATCAGTGAGTTTGAAGTTTGAACTTGCAGCCTTTCTCTAATAACCCAGCTTACCCAATTCACCAAATGGTAAGAAAGTCGGAAACTTTCTTCCATGTTAAATTCTTTAGGTTCCTGAGATGTAAGCTTAAAGTAAATCCAACCAATCAAACAACCTTGAAGAAAAAGCTTTAAAAAACTTATAATTTGCATTTTGCCTTTTGAATTTCGATAGAGAACTTTGACAGAGACGTTTTCACGTCAATGCAATTATAATGTATTTTCTTCTTGCCCCCCTATACCTGTGTACCATGGCTATAAGCATCAAAATTTAAAGTAATGACACAGGCTTAGGTACATTTTCATTAGTTTGGGGACCTGTAAATATATTAATGCACAAGAAACTATTTTACAGAATAATTACATTCAAGCTTAAATTCACTTTAAAAAGGTTTCCTTCTGTTTTTTTGAAATTCTATAAAAACAAATCCTTCTGAGACCTGGAAAATGTTCCAAAATGTCTTCATAAGGATCATGACTCCTGTTTGTTCTTAGTGTTAGAATGCAGACATTTTCAAATTCACTGTATGAAAGGGTCATCAACCGGCACGTTATATTTTCTAAGGCCTCTTTCCTCATTCCCTTTGGGGCAGGCCGCAGGTACAGGGATGGGCAAAGCATGGATAATTTTCCAGGAACAAGAACTATAAATGTCAGGAATTTCCTAGGCTTGTTCTGGAAGGGGTATGTAGAAGAAGTGTGCCGAAGCAGCTGGTTGTTATTCACTATGTCCACTGACTATTATGATAAACGTTTGTGGCGCCCCAAAAGTAAACTTCGTACTTCCTTTGTGTAAAGGAATCAAGCTGAGGCATAAGAATTACTATGAATTTCCAGACAGGTAAATTGGATAGTCCCCCTGTGTTGTAAGGGAACTATGCACATGCCTCATGCAGTACAGTGGGTATTCCACTCGCAGGTGTTTGGTTGGAGCAGCTCTTTTTAGTTGGGTATATTTGTGAAGGAAACTCTGAACATCTCTGTGTCTCTGGTTCCATTGAAGTGAACAGTGTGTAGGATTGTTTATTGAACTACTGCATTCACCCTCCAATTAAAGGTCTACTTCTTGCTTAGATTTGGGAGAGAAAGAGGTAATAAAATAAATGAATTTAAGCCTTTCTGGGCATATAGGTTTTCACTTTTCTTAAACCTATGTTGTAAATTCACAATCAAAGTTCTCTTTGTGCTGGAATATGTGCCTGCATTATCAGGGATATTTCTTGTAGATTGTGTCCCCTCCTCTTTAAATCTTCCAGACTTACATATTGGTCTCTGGATAGCAAAATGAGTGTTAAACTGATACTTTTCTTACTGCTCTTCTACGTCCACAGATCAAAACCAATGAGGAAAAAGCCTCCACCATGGAACCTGCAAGAGTGCACACAGGCAGAAATGGATCAGAGGCAAAACTGGACCTGCTTTCCCCTCTGAGAAACATGAAAGAACAGGTACGTTCTGTTCTTGCTGTGAAATGTGATTTGTTAGGTTTGTTTTCTTCACTCTGGATTTCTCTCCTGTGCATGATTTGTTCTTCACTGGTCTTTATACTTCTCTCTGATTAAACAGTAAATATTGCAAAACATCATCACTCTCTGCCAAAGACATCGGTAAGAATGGGTGAAAGGACCTTTTTGACACCTGAATACAATATCTGGTCTACAAATCACTTGAAATTCTAGCAGAAATTCCTTTTTAGGCAAGAATTTGCTCTTGGGGTAATGGTCCATGGAAGGGTTGACTGTCGGCCACTCCCCAGTGGGATGTGAAGGCAATTGGCAATGCACCTACATCCTGATGTGACTTCTTCAGCAGGACTCGCATTTCTTTCTCACATGACCACTTTGATTGCAGGACTGGTAAGCCTGATTCAATTCGTAAGTCGCTGGTGGAAAAGGTGTGGTGAAATTTGCCTGGGGAGAAGCCTAATGCACAAGTGGCTATGTCTTCTTCACCCTAACTATTAGTTATGCATGAAGGTTACTGGATAGAGGACCTTTTTGCTTGTGGGAGCCTCTGCCGATCACTGTTTCCCTTTGAACCATAATCTGGTAGCTCCAGTGATGCAGAAGCCATGCCTTTCAGTGGGTTTGAATGTGCAGCCATTCTCTTGTTAACGCGTCCTTTTATGTTAATTTATTATACATTAGGACTCGTTTTAGGCCAATGAATCTTGTGACCCAGTGGAGAGACACCGTAGGACGAGATAACTGATCAATATGTCAAGCAATATATCAATAATGTCATCAATATTTATCACCACAATACACTTTACTTTGGTTAAAGACATTAATCAGATTGTCGGCGCAACCATGACCTTTCAGCCATGAATAACCACACCTTTGATAGAATTTTATGAATTTTATTCCCTATTGATTACAATCTACGAGCAAAAGAGTTAATCTTAATACAAGGAAACATAAGAGCATAGTCACAATATGGCAACTGTGATAAGATTTCATTAATGCAAGAATCACAAACATCAATACATAACACGGTGTAAACATAGATCAGAATACAGCAAATGTCATATATTTGTTAGTTCAGCATAGCATAACGTCAGTCATTTGTCTATTTGCGTCAGTCGAGTGAACTCCTATCCTAACCACTAATTAGCATCAGCATGTTGGGCTTCAGGCAAAAGAATTTAGAACACCAATTTGGAAAACTTCTAGCTATGGTCTCTATCAAAATGAGCAGTTGGTACCTAGAAAGGAAAAGCAAACAGACAAATTACAAATTGCATTGTCATAATTACCCTCCAAAGGTTAGGTCAGCACACAGGATCAGTCTTTGTCTTCAGGACATCAGTCAAAACGCCATCAGTCTAAAGTCGACTAAAGGAACAGGGGGCACTTCCCTCGTAAGGAGGAGAAGTGTAAAATCGGGCAGTCTGTGGGTGAGGATGGTTTTAATAAGTCTCAAAGTCACCAAACAGAGTGACAGAGTTTCTGGATAAAATCAATAGCATTCCCTACCTAGTTCCCTCGACCTTTCTGTGACGTGGGTTTTTATCCCTTTTTCGTAATACCTTCCCCCAAAATTCTATTGGACATTTACTATACCCCACTATCTTTAACCTATCAAATTATACATTAGGTAATTCCAATTGTCACCCCACATTTATTCTTAACACTTTGATTGGTCTTCATAACTGACGTCTTCGGAGGTGGCACATCCGGGGATTACTTCACATCTTGGCACGTCTTCTCGGGTCATGAGTTCCTTTGTCCATGGTTTAAACGTCCTTGTACATTACATTAATCTACATTTGTTTCAATCTTGTGTATAAAACTTAAACTAAGGTAGCAAGTATGCGGATGAGAACAGAATTGTAATGATACATTCATCTTCCAAGTTGAAGAAAAGAACATTTGCAGGGTCATGGCCCGTGGCGAGTCAGCACACTGAAAAACAGAAAAATGCTTTTAACATTAGAGACAGGCAGCTAAAACCCACAGCTCACGCTAACTTAAGCCCTATGAGATTTTCAATGTAAATGCAATATCGTAAACTTTAATATAACTTAATTAACCAAAGCATTAATAATTTTATTTATAAGTCATTAGTTCGCGTATACATTGGTGGCCACACACATTATAGTCATAATTCAAATGCACTTTTAAGCATAATCACTATTATTATTGCTTTCTATGCAGCATCGTTGAGCATTGATATAAGCATTTCTTTTTAATATATGTATTATTTAAACTACGCTCTCTCAGTCCCTCCTCTGATGATGCTCGTCATCACACAAATCTTTCCCTTTGACCTTTCATTTTTAATTTTTCACTTTGCGTATAATGTGCATTTCAACATCTTGCCCTTTATGTGAACTTTCCCAAATCTCTTTGAACATTTTCTCTCTTTCACTTTCTTCATTTCTTCTGGTTCTTTTAGTCCAGTTTTTCTTGATTTTATCATTGATTTTGCATGCCCCCATAATCCTAATAGGCAAGCCATAACAATTAACAGACCCATTAATATTTTTGCAAGTACCCCATTGCAAATATTGGTAAAGCAGCTCCCTACTCTGGCAATTCCTTTTCCAAATTTCTCCCACACACCAGGTTCCTTCAAATCCTTCAAATCCACACTATCTCTAGTTAGGTTAGTAAGCATACCTCTAATCTTTTTGCTATTATCCGGAATGAACGAGCAACAATGGCGCTCGTTGAGCATTTTGCAGACCCCTCCACTCTTTGCTAAAAGAATGTCTAAAGCAAGCCGATTTTGAAGAGTCATAGCTCTTTCTGCAGCAAGTTCAGTATCCATCAGGAGTATGGCCCCTGTGAAGTTTGTCAGCATGTTATCCATGATAGTAGACAACTTTTGAATCTTCATAGAATTCAAGATAACCCCCACTGAAGGGATTATAGCTCCAAATATGTCACCAATGACAGCAGCCACTGATTCTCGTTTTTGTCTAGCATGTTGTAATTCAGACGTTTTAGGTATTTGTTTTAAGTCATCAATCTGGTAAATCTTTGGGAAAACTATTCCCAAATAACTAGTCCCATACCATCCCTTAGGGAGACGGTAATAAGCATTAAGCCCACAGATGTAGTAGATCCCAGGGATCGCTGGATCCTGTCCATTCAACATAAATGTCTACTTACTCTGAAACAAAAACACATGTCTGCATTCACTCGTTCCCACAAACAAATTGTCCTGCTCAGATTTTGGCCTATATATACAAAGCCTGCCTACATGTAATGCATCTATAGCTAACTTGCCTTGTGTTTTAATTGTAGTGTAAGCATAATCATTTGCATATGTGCGTTTTTCTAATCCTTTTTCTAATCTTTCTTTCAATGCTTTGCGTCTATCATCAGTATGATCTAAAAAGCTTTTCTCCACAAGTGACAGTAAGCAAGTCAAATTATTGCGATGTGCATAAGCGGTCCCGAATGTAAGCCTCGGCTCAAAGAATCCTCTAACTATTTTTATATCATGTTCCTTAGCTAGTTTGTTCAGGAATTCGATCACAGGCACAAAAGAAAACACAACATCCAGATTTGAACAAAAGTATTGTACATGCTCTTGATTGTAGAATCTGGTTAGTAGTAAACTACAGCTAATCCCGTAGGTTAGAGGAAGGCTATGGTAGGTAACTCCTTCCTGCACAGATGAAGGAATCTTAGTGCACACATAACAGTCTTTCGCATCCATGGTCTCCACATACTCATTCAGCAAGCGATAGAAGACATTAGTAGAAAGTTCCCTTTTTGAATTAGTTCCCTCATGCAAGTGTCTTGCATCCTGCTCAAATCTTTCCCACGGTGTTAGTTTCAGCTTTTGAAGTAGCGTTAATAGTCTCTTTCTCTAACCATGGCATTCCCACAATCACTCCCACAATTATTATTGCACACACAATACCCATTATAAGACCTAGCCAACCACACACCTTACTCCCTTTGTTACTACCTCTATTGTAAGCCAACTCTGTATAGAATCAGATAGCAGATCAATAATCAACTTAAGGATGATTTAAACTTTTCTCTTGCTCTTTGCGTATATTTACAGCGTCTTCACTCACTCCAGGACCCCTTTGTCAAATCAGGTTAGCAGCTTGTCATAATCAGGTTTCTCAAGTCGAATCCGGTTCTAATGTCACATTCGGTAATTTATAAGTCCCTTTTTTCAGTTTTCAGATTTAAAATCTTAACCAAGTCTTTCCTTTGGATTAGTTCAGGTGCCGTAGTACTGGCCTGGTACTTCTCGGTCAAAACAGAATGCTAGGAATTCTTCTTGCCATTCAGATGTTGTAGCATACGCCCATTCAGGACCTGTATATCTTCTGTTTGCGACTCTCTTTCTTTTCAGCCTTCGTTCACTTTGCTGTTCTCCTTCACTTAGGTCTTCCACTCGGGATGTATCGTTCTCCTCTGTTATTGTTTCATTTGGTATGTTTCTTATTCTTAAGAGTGGTTTCTCTGGCCACTTATAACCCTTATGCGTCTTCTTTTGATGTATCTTTTCAGGACGTTGGACAGCACCCTCCTCTTGTGATATGGTGCTTTCACTTGATGGACCTGCAGCTGGCTCAGGGGATGCTGGCACACTCTGATCTCTTTCTATTATTTCTCCCTCTTCTTCTTCTTCTTCTTCTTGATCTGTAACGGGTTCAAGTTCTAACCCGTATCCGTCTACTTCTGGGAGAACCTCTCCTTGACTTAGTTCTCCTGCTGCCTCTACTGAGATAGGCACTCTGTCACCTCTCTCGAACTCATGCACTGTTTGAGCGACGAGGCTGTTCTCAGTGGGCTCTCCTGTAGTCTCAGTTCCTTCTTGGCTGTTTTCTGGCCCTGAGACTTCTCTTTCTGAGACTGTTGTGCTGGAAACGTCAAGTTCCTCATGAGCAGGACATGTCACTTTCTTTGTGTGACTGGCATGTATCCAATTTGGAACTCCTGCACACTTCACGGCAGTAGTAGTTGTCAAGATTACTTCATATGGCCCCTTCCAGCGTGGTTCCAAACATGACTTTCTCACGTGCTTCTTGACAACCACCCAGTCACCGGCTTGTAGGGTGTGGCCTGGATCTCCAATTGGTGGCAATGGTTGGCTTCTACCTGGTGAGAAGTCCAACACCATATCATCTGTGATATTCACTAGAGGATTTGCAGGTACTGCTGGCAACCTCATAGCTCTACCCATGAGGATCTCATGGGGGGATAGTCCTGTTTTCTTGTCAGGGGTGTTTCTCATTGACATCAGCACTAAGGGCAATGCATCTGGCCATTTCATATTGGTAGCTGCGCACATCTTTGCCATTCTCGATTTCAAAGTACCATTCATTTGCTCTACTAGTCCTGATGCTTCAGGGCGGTAGCTACAATGTAGCTTTTGTTTGATGTCTAGTGTGGCACACAGAAGTTTAATCACCTCATTGTCAAAGTGTCTGCCCCTATCTGACTCTATAGAGACCGGAAACCCGAACCTTGGTATTAGTTCCCTAAGTAGTAGCTTTGCAACTGTAAGACTGTAATTTCTACGTGTGGGGTATGCCTCAATCCAGTGACTGAAAACACACACAATCACCAACACGTACTTCAATCCTCCACAAACAGGCATTTCAATGAAGTCCATTTGTAATTTTGCTGAATGGACCGCCAGCTCTCCCAATGTGGCTCAAAATTACCACTGTCCCCTTTCCAGCATTCATCTGTTGACAGATGATGCACCTGTGACAAATAACCTCGACAGCATGTCTGAATTTTGGGTTGAACCAGTCAATTTTAAATGACCTGATCATTGCATCCCTCCCAAGGTGAGCCTGTCCATGATATAGTCTGGCAAACTGAAACAGAAGACTGTTTGGCAGGACTAATTTTCCTTCCTCTGAGACCCACAAATCATCAGCCCTCTGAACGCATTGTATTCTCTGCCAGGAACGTTTTTCCTCTTTGCTTGCACGCCCTTGTAATGTTTTTAACTCATCTAGAGTATCAACCACCCTTAATGCAAGGTTCAAACATGTGTCATTTTCAGTTTGCGGTAACAATTCCCACTGCTCCTTGAACGATATGCAGTTCAATGCACAAAACCTTGTGACTTGATCTGCATAACCGTTTCCCATGGACACAAAGGGGGTCATTCTGACCCCGGCGGGTGGCGGTCGCCGCCCGCCTGGCGGGAACCGCCATTTGGCCGCTCCGCGGTCAAAAGACCGCTGGGGTCATTCCGACTTTCCCGCTGGGCCGGCGGGCGCTAGACAAGATAGCGCCCGCCGGCCCAGCGGGAAAGAGGCCTGCAACACTGAAGCCGGCTCCGAATGGAGCCGGCGGTGTTGCAGGTGTGCGACGGGTGCAGTTGCACCCGTCGCGCTTTTAGACAGTGAAAAGCATACTGGGGCCCCCAGGACATCCGTTACCGCCAGCCTCTTTCTGGCGGTGACAACCGCCAGAAACAGGCTGGCGGTAAGGGGGTCAGAATCCAAGCAGCGCCGCCATGGCGGATTCGCCCAGCCAGGGGAAATCCGGCGGGAAACCGCTGGACCTGTTTTTTTGACCGCGGCTTTACCGCTGCGGTCAGAATGGGCTGTGAAGCACCGCCAGCCTGTTGGCGGTGCTTCCGTCGTTCGCGGCCCTGGCGGTCTTGGAATGACCCCCAAAGTCTTGCGACTTAACATGAGCATTGCATTTCACCACAGCAATTTCAAGAGGTAACTGAATTGCATGTAACAAATCCTTTATTTGTTCACCATTTTTCACAGGAGAACCAGAAGAGGTCATGAAACCTCTCTGTGACCAAAGTTGGCCAAAATCGTGTACAATTCCGAATCCGTATCTGCTGTCAGTATAGATAGTGACTCTCAAGTTCACAGCTGCGTGGCATGCCTTGGTAAGGGCAATTAATTCTGCCACTTGTGCGGAGAACACTCTCTCGAGCCAGGAGGCCTCAATGATACCAGCTATAGTACACACTGCATATCCAGCTCTCAGTGTTCCAACAGAATCTCTTAAACAGGACCCATCGACAAACATGATGCAGTCATTTTCTTTTAGCTGTGTGTCCTGAATATCTGGTCGAGGTTTGGTACATAATTCTGTTACCTCAAGACAGTCATGTTCGAATTCTTCTTCATTGTTGATTTCAGCATTCTCAACAGGAAGTAAAGTTGCCGGGTTTAATACAGTACATCGTCTTAGTGAGACATTTGGTGACCCCAGTATGATTGTCTCATACTTAGTGAGACGACCATTTGTCATGTGCTGAGTTTTAGTTAGAGTCAACAAAATTTCAACTGAATGCGGAACCATTACTGTTAGGGGTTATCCCATGACTATGCCTTCACACTGCGTAAGGCTCTGACCAACTGCTGCAACTGCGCGCAAACAACCTGGTAAGGCTGCTGCGACAGGGTCCAAGGTAGTCGAAAAATATGCTACAGGGCGATTTGCACCTCCATGGACCTGTGTCAAAACAGACGGAGAACAAGCATCACGTTCATGACAAAACAGTAGAAAAGGTTTTGTATAATCAGGCATGCCTAAGGCTGGTGCCCTGCACATGCATTCTCTCAATTCCATAAATGACTCAAGCTCTTCTTTGGACAAGGCTATGGTATACGGCTCATCCTTGATTTCTTTGCCTGTCAGTTTTATTAAAGGTTTCAAGATGATCGAGAAGTTGGGTATGCACTGGCGACAGTAGCCCACCATTCCCAGAAACATCCTGACATCCCTTTTTGTCGTTGGAGGGTTCATTTGCAAAATGGCTGTTATCCTTTCTTTTGATATTCTCCTGGACCCTTTTTCGATTAGATGCCCTAGATATTTCACCTCTTTCTGACAGTATTGCAGCTTCTTAGGTGACACCTTGTGTCCGCTCTGACCCAAATGATTCAGTAAAGCAATGGTATCGTATTTACAGTTGTCCCTAGTTTTAGATGCAGTCAGCAAATCCTCAATATACTGTACTAGGGTCGAGTTAAAAGGCAGTACTAAGGATTCCAAATCCTTTTTCAGTATTTGGTTAAAGATGGACGGTGATTCAGAAAGCCCTTGAGGGATTCTGCACCAACTGTACACCTTATCCAGGAATTTTAAGCTGAACAAAAATTGACTGTCCTCATGAAGGGGTGTCGAAAAGAATGCTTGTGACAAATCTATAACGGTGACCCATTCAGCATCACACGGAACCTGAAACATGATCGCTGCTGGATTAGGCACTATAGGACAACATTTTACCACACTCTCATTTATTTTTCTCAAGTCCTGCACAATTCGAACTTTTCCACAGGGCTTTTTCAGACCCATTATTGGAGAATTACATGGACTGCTCAAGACTTCTTTCAGGACTCCCTTTCTCAGAAAGTCTGCAATTATCTGAGACACTTCGATAAGGACATCTTGTGCCATATGATATTGTGGCACCTGGGGAAACACCGCATTCAGCTTTACCTTAACTCTAACTGGTTCCACGCCTTTTATTAGTCCCACTTCCTTTCCTGTCAAATCCCACACCTTCTCTGTCATAGTTCTCTGAAACTCGACAGGTAAATCAATCATTGTAAGCATTGGGAACAAGGTAATTAAAGGATAATCCTCATTTGTTGTCCCCGTCTCTTCCTCTGAAAACTGATCTTCGTCTCCTTCATCGTCACTATTTGTCTGTACTTCGATTCCATCATTGGAACAAGTAATCGAACATTTTGTCCCTTCCCAGTAAGGATACTGGACTTGAATCACAGACTACGAACCTATGTAGCCCCTGGAAGTTGCCGATCTCAACCTGTACTGGATCTGTAATCGGGTTTGTCAGATACTGATTTGCTACTCCGACTAACCTTATGGTACGTCCCGAAAGTGGTAATTTTTGAACCACTGCACTTGTGACCGTAGAGCGTGTAGCTCCGGTATCGACCAAAAATGAGACTTTGTAACCCATCACCTTTCCTTCCACATATGGACCCCTCTGATCCACCTCTAAGGATGCTGCAAGCCTACATTCTTCGCTGTATGAGCTATCATCTGACCACTCTCCATTCATGCCATTTTCACCTCGTAATGGAAACTGTTGTACTGTGTTATTTTGGCTCATTACCTGACCTGTGACCTGTTGAGGAAGCATCACCTGTTGCTGTCCCATCGGAGCCATTGGTAATTGCATTTGCTGTCTAGGTACCATGGGAATCTGCTGTTGTACTGGTTGCATTTGCGCTGGCTGAGAACGCAGCATTTGCATCTGCTGCATGGGCTGTACCCCTTGAATTTGTACCAGATTGTTCTGAAAATTCGGGTTTTGATGTCTTATTTTTGGGCCTCTTACATTTTGCAATGTACCAACATTAGCACTTTGCTGAACAACGCCATCCTGCACCATATTCGGGCACTCCCGTTTCCAGTGCCCCATGCCCCCGCACGCGTGACATGGTGACATCCTTTTCACCCCTTGTACATCATTTTGAACCACAACGTTATTCAAGTCCGGACCGTGATTCACAAACCCCCGACCTCGGCCTCTCGGCTGTGTCTGAAACGCACCTTTCATTTGCAGTTGTTGCTGTATCATTTGTTGAACTCCATTTCACTGTATTCCTGCCTGTGCAGCTCTTATCTGCATCACCCTCACTTTCTCTTTCAGCTTTTTCTGCTTCAGCTCAATCTCATCACTATAGTATTTAGCATACTGCAACACTTCATCAATCGGCTTCGCTTGCCAACAAATCAAATGATTCTTAATAATCTGGCTAACTTCTGGTCTCAACCCTTCGACGAATCTAAACACAAGATAGTTCATGTCTTTCGGTTCAATAGTCTCAGTACCACTGTAGTGTTTGAATGCCTTTAGCAATCTGTCATAGTAAGCATGTATTGATTCCTTAATCTCTTGAGAGGTCCGGTCAATCTTCTGCCAATCAGTCACCTTCGGCGACACCTTTTGTTTAAAAAACTCAATCACCTTACGATAATACTTCATCACCTCTTCAGAAGGTGCCCGGTCACCTTATTCCTTGCTGGCTCCTTTGTCGGCCAATCTACTCCTCTCTTGCACTCAAGCCACAGATCAGGAGGAACAATTATTTCAAATAAAGTATTCAAGTCTTCCCAAAGACACTTTGCAAGTTTCACGAACCTGTCTGTCTGTTGGTACCACTCGATCGGTTTCTCCCTCAATCTAGGATAATCATTAGTAAAAGATAGAATGTCTCCTCTGGACCATGGCACGTGAACTAAGACACCACCAGCTGTTTCTCTCATGGGTAATATTTTTACTGATTCCACATCGGGTGAGGCCTTGGCTAGATTTGACCCTGGACTGTCACCCTTTTCCTTATCTCTTTTCCTTGCCCATCTGCCTTCCCATTTTTCCAGTGCACCCCAAATTTGGGCACTTTGCAACAATTCTTTCAAATGTGCCTTCATTCCAGCAGACCTCATGTGCTCAAAATCTTTGGAGTCAAAATCTAATCTGTAACTTTTTTTCAGGTGTTTAGTGTTTCCGATATCAATATTGTATTTATCTGCCAGATTCGCTAATTTCTGATGCACCTTGCCTACTTCTTTGGTAATCTTGGGGCACAGGAATCTCAATTCTGCTTCCGTGTATGACTCCAATCTATTTACTCCCATTGTGCCTTCCACTAATTCAGGAGCTTCTGCCCCTAACCTTACAAAGTTTAGGTACTCATCTTGCCTTTCCTTTTCTGGCTCGACTGTATTCACTGCAGCCTTTTGCAAAGTATAAGTCCTTTCTAGCCATTCGTTTAGCTGTTGCACTGTGAAACCCTGCAGTGAGATGTTCCCTGCATGTATCATTGGTGACTGTGAAGTGTTTGTACTCATTGTCTGCGGGGTTAAAACCCCTAGCCCTGCTTGATGCATTGCTTCTATGGGTGCTCCCACTGGGCTAAGGTCTATTAAAGACCTCGGCTTTTCAACTGCTTGTTCTCCTGGGGCCATTATCTGGGGAGTTCCGATAGACCCTCCTCTTACCATATCTTGGGTCATTACCCCCTGATCACATACATCAGTTTTGCCTTGCGCATACAATGGCACTGGTGGACCCACAGTAATTGGTAATGATATGGCAGCAGGTGTCTGACCTGGTCCCAGACTCCGTGGAGCAGTAACTCCATAGGTCTGTTCCAAAGTAGCCGGGACAGGCACTAATGACGGACCAGCTACTTGGTTGAACCCTAGTATTAGTTGTGGCTGCGGCTGGGCCAGTAATTTTGGAGTTGACTCAATTTGCACTAACTTTGATTTCGTATATATTGGGTCTGGCGGCACTATCAGATTTGTAGTAGTCTCAAGTACTGGGATGTCTGGGTAGATTCTCTGTATCTGCGGTGGAGGCTGCAACTGTATCAGCATGTCTGGTGCAGTGGGTACACTGACACCATTCTGTATCGAAACCGTATCACTAGTCTGAACCGTATCAGCAACTCCCTTTTCCTGCGTCTGGTTCCCAGGATCCATGCTGGTGCTTGGAGCACTGTCGCTCACCGCATAAGGTGGCGGGCGATCATGTAATAACCTGTCCATGAATTCCTCATCATCTGAATCATCTTCCTCTTCCCAAGGGCTTTTATTTTCCTTAGAATTGTTAGAATCTTTGTCTGTTTTACAGGAGGCTTTCTTTCCCTGTGTTTCTTCTCCCTGTGCTATTGCTGGGAACAATTTTAGTCCGTCAACAATTCCCCTTCTCCACATTTTACTCTCGTTATCCCATCTAGCCTCGGCATAGGATTTTTCTGCCCTTCTCAGTCTTCTCTGAAACTTTTCTTGCCTTTGTTTAAGAACCATTAGATCCTAAACCGCTAAAGCTTCATACTGAGCTGGCCTCGGAGGTGGTTTCTGTACGCTTAACATCCACCTCAAATTCTCTAGCACCCTCGTATTGAACGTCCCATGTTCTGGGAATGCTAAACATCCCTCTTTCTCTGTTAATTAGCGCCACTGTTTCAATCTTAAACAAGGCGCTACACCTTTCTCCTCCATGACTATATAAGCAGGAGTACCTTCGGGTGGTATAGGCTCCCCATCAGTTGCTAAAATATATGCGTCTCCTTTCAGAGCGCTCTTAAATGCCTTGACAAAATTCATTTTGCAATTTTCTCTTATTTGTATTTAAATCGAAAGTGACTTAGTTCCCAGGACACTCTTCACCCACCTTTCTCAACCTATTGCCTCTCACGGACGGCAGCCAATCCGTGCGCGACTCCTCTCGACAACTGACCTATCTCAGCGCGGCACCACTGACGTCACACTCACACACACTGCAGCTGACAAAGTCTTGCGGCTCGTCCGCTCTTCACTGAATCCACACAAACTAATGCAAATTATTGCAAGCACCTTAAATGACAACACAAATCTGCCGGTTTACTACAGGAAGGGTAACTCATTCGCTTCAGAACTTTACAGATATTTCACTTGAAGCCTCAGCCGCTACTTTCTCCTTATCAGTTCCCGCATACACAAGTAGAAGTCGACCCGCAATTCCTACTCTCAACTTGTCAATGGCTCATCCTAGTGCACTTTAGAATTTGACAAATCTCCATCGAAGGTTCACACATACATTTCAACTCAAACTCGACTTGTCAACCACGCCCGATTGACCTATTAAACCGCACAGATTACAACATAAATCCAAGTGTCTCCTACACGTGTCAACATTCTCCGGAGTCTTAGACCACAACGGGTCTGTACATAAACAACCAACCGCGTGGAGAATTTTGAGCATCAAGCGGCACACTCATATGAAGTACGCCGACTTCCCTACTCTCATACTGCGGAGTACGCTCACTCCTACTAAAGCAACATTTACTTGGCTTAGATACACACAAATTTCACGATCACCTGCAAAAAGGCATAAGCTAAGCAAGCGCTAGAACCCTAAACCACACACATTATGGCGCTGAGAACATCCCCAACTCACTTAGGCAGGCTCCGAGATTCAGGGAAAGTCATGGTGAACTTAGAAACCCATCATACCTCAAATTTGCATTATCACAGAAAAACAAATTAAACAATGATTCTCCGTCCTAGGGCCCCCAAGGGCCAAAACCATCGCTCTGCTACCAGAACTGGTAACGCGTCCTTTTATATTAATTTATTACACATTAGGACTCATTTTAGGCCAATGAATCTTGTGACCCAGTGGAGAGACACCGTAGGACGAGATAACTGATCAATATGTCAAGCAATATATCAATAATGTCATCAATATTTATCACCACAACAGACTTTACTTTGGTTAAAGACATTAATCAGATTGTCGCCGCAACCATGACCTTTCAGCCATGAATAACCACACCTTTGATAGAATTTTATGAATTTTATTCCCTATTGATTACAATCTACGAGCAAAAGAGTTAATCTTAATACAAGGAAACATAAGAGCATAGTCACAATATGGCAACTTTGATAAGATTTCATTAATGCAAGAATCACAAACATCAATACATAACACGGGGTAAACATAGATCAGAATACAGCAAATGTCATAGACGTGTTAGTTCAGCATAGCATAACGTCAGTCATTTGTCTATTTGCGTCAGTCGAGTGAACTCCTATCCTAACCACTAATTAGCATCAGCATGTTGGGCTTCATGCAAAAGAATTTAGAACACCAATTTGAAAAACTTCTAGCTATGATCTCTATCAAAATGAGCAGTTGGTACCTAGAAAGGAAAAGCAAACAGACAAATTACAAATTGCATTGTCATAATTACCCTCCAAAGGTTAGGTCAGCACACAGGATCAGTCTTCATCTTCAGGACATCAGTCAAAACGCTATCAGTCTAAAGTCGACTAAAGGAACAGGGGGCACTTCCCTCGTAGGGAGGAGAAGTGTAAAATCGGGCAGTCTATGGGTAAGGATGGTTTTAATAAGTCTCAAAGTCACCAAACAGAGTGACAGAGTTTCTGGATAAAATCAATAGCATTCCCTATCTAGTTCCCTCGACCTTTCTGTGACATGGGTTTTTATCCCTTTTTCGTAATACCTCCCCCCAAAATTCTATTGGATATTTACTATACCCCACTATCTTTAACCTATCAAATTATACATTAGGTAATTCCAATTGTCACCCCACATTTATTCATAACACTTTGATTGGTCTTCATAATTGACGTCTTCGGAGGTGGCACATCCGGGGATTACTTCACATCTTGGCACGTCTTCTCGGGTCATGAGTTCCTTTGTCCATGGTTTAAACGTCCTTGTACATTACATTAATCTACATTTGTTTCAATCTTGTGTATAAAGCTTAAACTAAGGTAGCAAGTATGCGGATGAGAACAGAATTGTAATGATACATTCATCTTCCAAGTTGAAGAAAAGAACATTTGCAGGGTCATGGCCCTTTGCGAGTCAGCACACTGAAAAACAGAAAAATGCTTTTAATATGAGAGCCAGGCAGCTAAAACCCACAGCTCACGCTAATTTAAGGCCTATGAGATTTTCACTATAAATGCAATATCGTAAACGTTAATATAACTTAATTAACCATAGCATTAATAATTTTATTTATAAGTCATTAGTTCGCGTATACATTGGTGGCCACACACATTATAGTCATAATTCAAATGCACTTTTAAGCATAATCACTATTATTATAGTTTTTTATGCAGCATCGTTGAGCATTGATATAAGCATTTCTTTTTAATATATGTATTATTTAAACTACGCTCTCTCACTCTAATGACCCAGCTTATCCAATTCACCAAATGTTAAGATGCGGGGAATATTACTTCTATGTCCAAATTCCTTAGGTTCCTCAACTGTAAGCATATAAAAAGCTTACAACTGTGCAAATATCGATGATCGAAAAGATTTTAAAAATCTAATAATTTCCATTCTGCCTTTCGAATTTAAATAGAAACTTTTGTGATAGAATTTTTTACGTCAATGCAAATAATCTTTATTTCCTTCTCGTCCCTGTACCTGTGTACCATGCCTGTCAGCAGCAAGATTCATAGTGATGATACTGGATAAGCTAAATTTTCATTAGTACATGGAGCTGTAAATACACAAATTTTAGTCAGTCTTATATTGACTTTTCTGTGTAACAATGTTTGTCTTGCTTTTTGATGTGTTTTAGGATGAAGCCTTAACTAAAACATTTATATGAGAATAGTACCCATTTGATTTCATGTTTGTTTTTTCCATATTAATTACAATGTTGGATCTTGTGACCAAGAAAACGGAAGCAGAATGTGAATAATTCTTCCAGCAATATGTTTTCTCTGTGCAGGCCCACTAAAATCATTTCATTTACAGACCCTGGGTATATTATATACCACTTTACAAGGAGCTTATGAATAAATAAAACATGCCAATTGTGTGTACACCAATGCTTCCATGTATATGGAAGACACACATGTACTTTAGCACTGGTCAGCAGGATAAAGTGCTCAGAGTTCTAAAGCCAGCAAAATGATACACCAAAAATGCAAAGCAACCAGGGAAAAAGATTGGGGGAAGACCACCCTATGGCTGACAGGTCTAACAGTCCCTCTTTTGAAACTGGTCAGGTGGGTAACCCACATCACCGCAGACCCCTTGCACCCGAAGTGGGTTTCCCACCTAGTGACGTAACAGACAGGGAGAACTGTATACAGTCTGAATAGAGCGACAGTCATACTGGGGCAGTGGGCTCTGTCTGTCTTTCCCCCACCCTGACGCAACCTTAGAGGGGCTGGGTGGTGCATGGGGGAAGGATCGTATGTGGTTAATCTCACTTGGTCCCTCTGGCAGAGACGACCTGCCATCTCAAAGTCTTCTCGTCTGATCCGGAGCTGGTGGCACATTTAGCATCACCTATGTTGGCATGGTAAATGACCCCTGATTATGATTTTGCATAACCTTAGTGGAGCTCAAAGCAGTGTTTGGCTGTCTGCCTATGGGTAGGTAGCACTAAGGCCAGGGAGTGATTCAGATTGTCCATTGGCTGGATTAGCCATGAGAATGAACTCTCACTAGTAAAGTGTTTGACAACATGAAGCAGACAAGCATATTGATGGATATCTTGAAACCTGGCAAACCAACGTGGGTGGAGCATCACCCTGCTAGGGCAGACTCCTTTGGTTACTATCACTGGCATATGGGACAGGACATTTAGGTGAATGCTATGGCTTCGCATACCACTCAAATGGTAGCTGTTCAGCCTGCAGGAGTCCCACCCTGGGCGGTTTGCAACACCATCCTGATGTGACTTCTTCAGCAAGACTCGCATTTCTTTCTCACATGACCATTTTGATTGCAGGACTGGTAAGCCTGATTCTGCTTGTAAGTCGCTGGTGGAAACGGCGTGCTGAAATTTGCCTGGGGAGAAGCCATGAGTTTCCACCTCAATGCCCACCAAAGATCTGGCCCAGGTAGAGCTTCTTAACCAGGGCAGGCATGGGTGACCTTTCCGGGTCAGTGAGAACACGTTTTAGGCACTTTCCAACATGGCAGGCCATAGAAGGGAGACCAGGGTTGGGGGATTTAAAGTCCGGGCCCACTGAACCTCTGACTCAGGACTCTCTCAGAGCTTCATGACTCGGGCAGGCAGGAGAGGCCTTCCTTGGCTCATGGGACCCCATAAAAGGCACTTTGGGACATAGTGGGCCAGAGAATGGAACCCAATACCAGGTGCTTACACCCCAGGGCTATATAGAGCTCTGACTTGGGCCTAGCCAGCTCTTCTTACCCAGGCAGGAAAGGGAGACCTTCCTGGGACTGCATGCTCCTCTTATATCGGTACTTTGTGACACAGCTGGCCGGGAAGGGGAGCCCAGGGCTAGAGGCATCCATTCCAGGGCACTATCTCTTGGCCCAGCCACAGCTCTCTAACCCAGGGAAGTCCTTTCAAGGCCTGCAGGACCCCATCTGGAGTATTTTGTGACACAGCAGGCTAAGAAGGGAGTCCAGGGCCGTTGACTTCCACATCTGGGCCTGTGAAGCTCTGGCCCCAGGCCTGGTCAGAACTTCTTGGCATAGGCAGGTTGGGGAGACCATCATAGGACATGGGACCCTGTCCCTGACACTTTGGGACATATCGGGCAGAAGTATGAAGCCTGGGGAATCCACACCAAGGCCTACCGGAGTTCTGACCAGGAAACTGGTCAGAGATTTTTAACCCAGGCAGGCAGGGGAGACCTTACTCTGCTTGCAGAATCTCATGCCAGTCACTGTGCAACCCAGCATGCCAGTGATGAGAGCCCAGGGCTCGGGGTTCCACCCCAGGGCCCACTGGAGCTCTCACTCGGGGCATTGTTCAAGCTTCTTAACCAGGCTGGTGGGACCTTCCTGGGCCTGCAGGACTTTAAGACACAGCTGACTGGACAATGAAACCAGGGCTTCCATCCTCAGGCCTACTAGATTTCTGACCTCAGGCTTGGTCAGAGCTTCATAACCTGGGCAGGCAGGGGAGATGTTCCTGGGCCTTAGGTCCATGCCCAAAGTACTTTGCAACATGGCAGCCTAAGGAAGGGGGAACAGCACTGGGCTTTCCACACAAGGGCACCTGGAGCTCTAACCTGGGGCACAATTAGAGCTTCTTAACCAAGGCAGGTAAAGAAGACATTTCCAAGTTGATCATACTGACAAAGATCAAGTTTCCTTTATTCACGACCTGTAAATACACAAATGTCAAGCTACACTCTTACTCAGAATCATTATGTTCAAGATTAAGTTTACTTGGCCTACTTTTCTTCTTTGTTTTGTAATTCCATGAAACACAACTTTAAAAGACCGTACCTTCTGAGACCTAAAGAATGTCCCAAAACTGCTTCAGAAAGATTATGACTCCTGGTTCTCATTTGGGATTATATCATCTAGCATGCACCAAGGGTGTGATGAGTATTTTTAGTGGTAGATATCACTGCCTGAGACTAGAGTGTACTCTGCTGCATAGTATCGCATTCAAGGACAATAATCAAACATCTGTTTAAAAAATAATTGTGTGGGAGCATCAACAACTTGCACATTGTTTTCTGGGGGTCCTTTCCCCATTCCTTTAGTTGCAAGCCATAGGGGCAGGGATGGGCAGCACATGAGTATTTTACATGAACTGATACCACAAATGACAGGAATGACATAAACTTGGTGTGATACATGTCTGCTGAGTCTTTCAATAAACTTTTGTGGCATCCGAAAAGTGAAGCTTGTACTTCTTTTGTGTATTGAAACAAAGCTGAGGCATTAGAATTATTGTGCTTTTTCAGACAGGAAAATCTGCTAGGTCCCCTCAGTTGTAAGGGAAACATCCCTACCCGTCATACGGTACATCAGAAATCCACACTTAGGTGTTTGTTTGGAGCAGCTCTTTTTAGTTCAGTATATTTTAGAAGGAAGCTCCAACCATCTCTGATTTCAATGGTTCCACTAAAAATGAACATTGTGCATGACTGTTTATTGAAATACTGCTTCCACTGTGTGGAGTGGTTACTTTTAGCGCTGGGACTGTTTATTGAAATACTGCTTCCAATGTGTGGTGTGGTAACTTTTAGCACTGGGACACTGTGTTGGGTAGCTACGCACTTTACAAAAACTTCAGAATACAATAAAACTGTTCTGAAAAAGGTCAACCTTTTTCTTAGATTTGTGAGCGAAAGAGTTTATAAAATGATTGAATAGAGGTCCTTCAGGGGCTATCAGTTTCCACTTTTCTTTAAATCTGTGTGATCAATTCAGAATTTAAATAAACCTTGTGCTGCAACCTGTACCTGCAATTTCAGGTTTATTTCTTCTAGACTGTGTTGCCTTCATTGCATATTTTACCGATAGGAATTGTACAGGAAAAATTCTGTTGAACTGACATTTTGCTTACTTCTGTTCGACATCCACAGCTCAAAACAAATGAGGACAAAGCCTCTACCAAAGTCAAGAAAGGCAGACATGTACCAGAGACAAAACTGGATCCACTTCCACCTCTGAGAAACGTGAAAAACCAGGTACCTTCAATTCTTGCTCTGACTTGCCCTCAATTGGTGTGTTTAGTGATAGGTATCATTGACCAAAGCTTGTCTGTGCTCTGCTGCATAGTTGTGCATTCAAGGACAACAAATACAAACCTTAACAAATCACTGTGTGGAAGGCTTAACAACCTGCGCGTTATGTTCACTATGGCCTCTTTTCTAATTCCCCTAAAGGCAGACCACAAGGACAGGGATGGGCCAAGCATGAGTAAATTCCTAGAAACAGGGACTACAATTGCCAGGAGTTACCTAGACTTCTTCTAGATGTGTTATATGGAAGAGGCCTTTCTAGGGCTATCAGTCTTCACTTATATTAAATCTATATTATAAGTTCACATTCAAAATTCTCCTGTCACTGCAAAATGTGCCTGCAGAATTAGGAGTATTTGTTGTAGATTGTGTTTTATCCCTTTTGAATCTTCCACATTAAAATCTTAGAGATTCTTATCTAGAAAGGAAAAATGTTGGCGAACTAATACTTTGTTGATTTCTCGTCTACACAGATCAAAACCAATGAGGAAAAAGCCCCCACTATGGATCTTGCAAGAGTAGACACATTCAGAAGTAGATCAGAGGCAAAACCTTACCCACTTTGCCCTCTGAGAAATGTGAGAAACCAGGTACCTTCCATTCTTGCTCTGAAATGTGATTTGTGAAGTTTTTTTTTCAGTCGAGATTTCTTTCCCATGCATGATTTATTCTTCATTGGTCTCTGCACATTGGCCTGATTACACAGTAAATACTGCCCAGTTTTGCTAGCCTGGGCAGAGAGGGATTGCAAACTGTCATCAGTCTCTGCCCAAGACATCAGTAAAATGGCTGAAATGACAGTTTTGACACCAGAATACCAATTCCTGGTCTGCAAATCACTTAACATTCTGAACTAATGCCTTTGTTTGAAAGATATTAGACAATTGTTAAAGGCCTTCAGAAAGGGTAATCAGTAGGCGCCTCCCCAGTAGTCAGTGGAGGAAATTGGCAGCACCTTAACACACTGATGTGACTAAGACAGCAACAATGGTGTCTCTTTCTCACACTACCCATATTTACAGAAGAAAAATAATTATCCATTTCTGTTAGGTAGAATCTTTTCCATCGCAGGATTTGTCAGACTGATTCTGCTTGTAAGCCAGTAGTGGAAGTGGTGGGCTCGAATTTGCCTGGGCAGAAGGCTAATGCACACATGGCCATGTCGTCTTCATGCTTACCAGTTGTGATGTATTAAGGTTACTAGCTAAAGGACTTTCTTACTTCTTTCCTTATCACTTTTTCCCCTTGATTACTTATCCAGTAGCTCTAGTGATGCAGAAGTCATTCCCGTCAGTGAGTCTGAACTTGCAGCTTTTCTCTAATAACCCAGTTTACCCAATTCACCAAATGGTAAGAAAGATGGAAACTTTCTTACATGTCCAAATTCTTTAGGTTCCTGAGATGTAAGCTTAAAGAAAATCCAACCAATCAAACAACCTTGAAGAAAAAGCCTTAAAAAAAACTATAATTTACATTTTGCCTTTTGAATTTTGATAGGGAACTTTGACAGACATATTTTCACGACAATGTATTTATAGCGTATTTTCTTCTTGACCCCTATATCTGTGTACCATGGCTGTCAGCATCAAAATTCAAAGTAATGACACATCCTTAGGTACATTTTCATTAGTTTGAGGACCTGTAAATATATAAATGCACAAGAAACTCTTTTGCTGAATAATTGCATTCAATATTAAATTCACTTGAAAAAGGTATTCTTCTGTTTCTTTGGAATTCTATAAAATCAAATCCTTCTGAGACCTGGAAAATGTCCCAAAATTTCTTCATGAGGATCACGACTTCTGTTTGTTCTTAATGTTATAGTTTGTCATCCACCATGTCACAAGGGTGGAATGGGTGTGTTTATTTGTGGATATCATTGTCTAAGGCTAGTGTGTGGTCTACTCTGCTGAATAATATTGCAATCAAGGACAATAAATGCAAATATTTTAAAAATTACTGTATTAAATTGTCACCAACCGGCATGTTATAGTTTCTAATGTCTCTTTCCTCATTCCCCTTGGGGCAGGCCACAGGGACAGGGATGGGCAAAGCATGAATATTTTTCCTGCACCAAGAACTATAAATGTCAGGAATTACCTAGGCTTGTTCTGGAAAGCGTATGTAGAAGCAGAGTGCGTAATCAGATGGTTGATATGCACTATGTCCTCTGCCTCTTATGATAAATGTTTGTGGTACCCCAAAAGTAAACTTTGTACTTCCTTTGTGTAAAGGAATCAAGCTGATGCATAAGAATTATTGTGCATTTTCAGACGAGTATCTTGGATAGGTCCCCTGTGTTGTAAGGGAACTATGCACATGCTTCATGCAGTACAGTGGGTATTCCGCTCCCAGGTGTGTGGTTGGAGCAGCTCTTTTTAGTGGGGTATATTTGTGAAGGAAACTCTGAACATCTCTGTGTCTGTGGTTCCATTGAAGTGAACAGTTTATGGGTCTGTTTATTGAACTACTGCATTCACTGTCCCGAAAAAGGTCTACCACTTGCTTAGATTTAAGAGAGGAAGAGGTAATAAAATAAATGAATATTAGCCTTTCTGGGACATATAGGTTTTCACTTTCCTTAAGTCTATGTTATAAATTCACAATCAAAGTTCTCTTTGTGCTGAAATATGTGCCTGCATTATCAAGGTTATTTCTTGTAGACTGTGACCCCTCCTCTTTAAATCTTCCAGACTTACATATTGGAATCTGGAAGGTAAAATGAGTGTTAAACTGATACTTTTCTTACTTCTCTTCTATGTCCACAGATCAAAACCAATGAGGAAAAAGCCTCCACCATGGAACCTGCAAGAGTGAACACAGGCAAAAATGGATCAGAGGCAAAACTGGACCCGCTTCCCCCTCTGAGAAACATGAAAGAACAGGTATGTTCTGTTTTTGCTCTGAAATGTGATTAGTTAAGTTTGTTTTCTTCACTCTGGATTTCTCTCCTGTACATGATTTGTTCTCCACTGGTCATTATACTTCTGTCTGATTAAACAGTAAATTTTGCCCATATTTCTACCTCGGGAAGAGAGGGATTGTAAAACATCATCACTCTCTGCCCAAGACCTTGGTAAAGAATGGGTGGAAGGATCTTTTTGACACCTGAATACAATATCTGGTCTACAAATCACTTGAAATTCTGGCAGAAATGCCTTTGTAGGGAAGAATTCGCTCTTGGGGTAATGGTTCATGGAAGGGTTGACTGTCGGCCCCTCCCCAGTGGGATGTGGAGACAATTGGCCATGCTCTTGCATCTTGATGTGACTTCTTCAGCAAGATTCGCATTTCTTTCTTACCAGTGGACACTTATAGGCCGATGAACCTTTTGAATTGCATGGAGTATCCTAGCCATACAGTAAATATCGTGTTGGTAGCTAGCATCAATAATCAAAACCCGTTTTGTGGAAAACAACTTAAAACCATGAAACTCAAGAACAACCACTACACATTAAGAAGTTAACAATTTTTATTCCCTAAAGATTACAATTCTAATCATCTGTTAATTCTGTCTTTATTAATCATCCTTTATTAATCCGTTAATAGAAGAAACATTATTCTCAAAGGAAACATATGCGTCAATGTAATACCATCAGATATGAATATCAGCACTAAAATTGTAATTCAGCAATTTAATTTGTCAGTCATTTGTCACTGTCAATGTCACCCCTAACAGCCTACCTAACCAAGATTAGCATTATCATGTGGGTCTTCATGCGAAAACAATTTAGAGAAAACATCAATTTAGGAAAAATTCTAAATAAGTGAGAATATCAGTAAACAGTGCAGTTGGTACCTAGAAGGAAAGGCACAAAAACATCAGTCACATTTTCATAGCTACCTATCTAGGATGGATCAGCAACAAGTCAGTCTTCGTCTTCAGGTCATCAAGCAGTCAGCTACGGATCAGGCTCACAGAGTATGAGCCCAATATCAGCACCTCGAACAACGTCTCCTGACGT
This sequence comes from Pleurodeles waltl, assembly GCF_031143425.1. NCBI lineage: Eukaryota > Metazoa > Chordata > Amphibia > Caudata > Salamandridae > Pleurodeles > Pleurodeles waltl. The sequence goes on from NC_090443.1 coordinate 523,318,876, forward strand.
CATCAATATCTTCCCAAATTTGCCTACATTCTGAAGCCTTAGCCCCTTGTCATGACTTTTTATTAGGGTCTCCCAGTCCATCCCACTAATTGCTAATTGGTCAGTCTGTCAGTAGATATGACTCTAACCTTTAGGTTTTATTTACCAAATCGTATTATTATATTTCACAAAACGCTGATTGGTTTGTCTTGCGATGAGTTCATCATCCGGCTCGTCAGCTATCAAAATTGTTGCATACGATTCTCCAGTCAGTGATTCTATTGTTCAAGTCCTAGGAAAGTACATTTAGCCTACACTACACATAATTGTATAAAATTGTTTTCATCATCTCCTGTCCATCGGTACATTGCAGAATGTTCTAGCTAAACAACTTGAACTCTGAGCGGTTCAAGGTCTCTGTCTCCGGTTACCAGTCCTTTGCAAGGCGTTCGAATTCTCTATGTTGAGAGCGAGCAAGGCCCAGTGAAACCAGGCCCTTAGCTCGGCTAATTTAAGACTATAAATTATTGTAAAACATAGGTTATACATCTCATTATGAAATATTATTGCATTTTTTTTATACCTTTTCATTATATCACATTTTTTAGTCACTTTAGTACATATGGTGATCACTCCCTGAGGGCACATTTTCAAACATGCACATTATTTTTTTGCTCTTAATTTCTCTATGTATTTTTCTCATTAGTAAACACACATATAAGCCATTAATAATTTCTTAATTAACATATCTGATCCAACAATCCCTCCTCTGATGACTAAATATGTCATCACACTCTTTCTTGACAACATTTTATAGCTCTGTTTCAGATGTACTTTGCTTTCTTCTTGAATTTTCTCTATAGATTCTTCTTCTAGGTGGTTCTTCCCCCCTCTGATCATTCTTAGATTTCCTCAGTTTTATCTTTTTGCCATAATTTGCATGTACCCCTGTGACAGGCTTGCCGGAACCCACCCGCACACTCTAGTGACTTGTGCTGATGCTGCCACTGGTGCACCGGAACACCACGGAAATCCCACCTATGGGAGAGGCGAGACCAGGACGCCGTGGGAAGGAGGAGCAATAAGAAGGTCGGCGTCTGGACAAGAGATGAGGAAGGAGTGGGGAGAGGAGTCGATCCAGGACGAAGGGGAGCGAGACGGAGGAACAAGAGACTGAGAGGACACCGAGGAGAGAACCCCCGGGCGGAGGACCTGGGAGATCGGAGAGTCGTTTCCCTCGACCGGGGAATTGAGGACAACGGAGCAGCCGAAGAAGACGGGGACAACGCGGCAAACCGGGAAGCAGAGCGCAACATCCTGCCACGCTTCTGGAGAAGCATGGCAGATCTAGGTGTGTAAGAGCACGGTAATTCAGGGAAGGGAGGACAGGTGGAACGGGCATAAAAGTAAGGTAGGGGGTTGAGAAGAAAAGGAAAGCACGAGTAAAACCTGGGGAAATATGAAGCACGGGTGAGGTGAGGGGTATTGCAAACAGCACATGGGAAAAAGGACGAGCACCAGGTCACACCATTATTAAGAAGAAAAAAAAACCTAAAAGACAGTCGACAGGAACATAGAAGAAAGAGAAATAAAGATAAAGACAGGAGAAGATTAAAGGAAAACCTTGACAGGAAGGGAAAGAAAAAGGAGGATACAGAGATGAGAAAAGCAAAGAAAATGGAGAGAGAGAGAGAAAAGAGAAGAAAGAAAAGACAGAAGCCGAGGGAAAGCAAGAAGCAGTTAGGAAAAGAGGAAAACCCCAAATCACTTACCGCTAATATTCTTCTTTTCCCCACATGCGCTTCCCGGGAGACCTAAGACACGGAGAGAAGCAAGGAAGAGGTTAAGAACGAGGAGCCGAGGTAGCCCAACAGAGAAGGATGGAAGGACAAAGGAGAGAACCAGCAGTCACTAATCCACATTACTAAACAATAAACATCACTTACCTACTTGACGGCAGACTCCCGCGTTGTTCTTTGCACTGCGTTCACCACAACCCCATAATCCTAATATGGAAACAATCACAATTAATATTCCCTGGACAATTTTCCACAATACCCCATTACAAATCTGACTAAACCAACTACCCACAGACACAAATTCATTTCTAACCTTTTCCTAAACTCATGGTTCCTTAAACTCCTTCAAATCCTTGCTTGAATTAGTTAAGTTAGTAAGCAAGTCTCCTATCTCCTTATCATTCTCTGGAATATAAGAAGAACAATGCCTAGCATTAATCATTTTACAGACTCCGCCGTCTTTCTCTAAAAGTATGTCTAAAGCAAGCCTATTTTGCAGCGTCATAGCTCTGTCTGCAGCTAATTCAGTATTTAACAGGAGTATTGCCCCTGTAAAGTTTGTCAGCATGTTATTCACAATAGTAGACAACTTTTGTATCTTAATTGCATTCAGAATAACTCCTACACAAGGAATTACTGCACCAAAAGTATCTCCCACAATTGCAGAAGAGGTTTTCCTCCTCTGTCGCTCATGATGTAATTCAGTCACTTTCGGGAATTTCTTTAAATCATCTATCTGATAGATTTTAGGAAAAACTATTCCCAAATAACATGTCCCATACCATCCTCTAGGAAGACGGTAATAAGAATTAATTCCACAAATATAGTAGATTCCAGGAATCACAGGGTCCTGACCATTCAGCATAAAAGTCCACCTACTCTGAAACAAAAACACATGCCTACATTCACTCGTTCCCACAAATAAAGTGTCAGTGCGTGATTTTGGCCTATATATACAAAGCTTCCGTACATGTAATGCATCTAAAGCTAATTTCCTTTGTGTTTTAATGGCAGTGTAAGAATAATCATTCTTGTAAGTCCTTTTCTCCAATCCCTTCTCTAGCTTCTCCTTCAATGCCTTCCTTCTATCATCAGTATGCCCTATGAAGCTCTTCTCTAACTGTGTTAGTAAGCAGGTCAAATTATTTCGATGTGCATAAGCAGTACCAAATGTTAGTGTTGGCTCAAAGAATCCCCTAACTAATACTATATCATGCTCCCTAGCTATTTTGCTCAAATATCTAATAATAGGAACAAAGGAAAACACAACATCATGATTTGAATAAAAAAATTGACTATACTCTTGGTTATAGAACCTGGTTAGTAGCAGACTACAAGTGATGCCATAAGTTAAAGGCAAGCTATGGTACGTAACCCCTTCTTCCACAGAGGAAGGAATTTGCGTACACACAAGACAATTCCTTGCATCCATCATTTCCACGTACACACTCAACAACCGATAGAACACATTAGAGGAAAGCTCTCCTTGAGCATTAGTATAAACATGCAAATATTTTTCATCTAATTTAAATCTCTCTGAAGCTGTTAGTGTGGTAGTCTCAGGAACAGAAGCAATAGTAGCCCCCTTCATCTCATGAACAGACATACCCACAATCATTATTATAAACATTATTCCACACAAAATTGTTATTGCAACACTCAAATATCTACAATCTTTAACATTTCTAATGCGGTTTTTTAATTCACCCATGATCTGTAAAGAATCAGAGAGTAGAATCAACTGTTAGATAAAGTGCAACAGAAAAAAAAAAAAATGAAGAAAAATCTAAATGTTTCTTTCTCACAGTTCAGTTTCACACGCAGGAACCCTTTTCTCCTTTGTCAAAAATCGGTTAGCAGCTTGTCACATCCGGGTTTTCAAATTTTCACATCAGGTCATCAATGTCTTTTTCCGGGTTTATTTCAACAGTCTCTTTTTCAGGTTTCTTCAGATTAGCTCAACAACTCAGTCTATTAATTACTTCCAAGTTGCATCAAAGTATTGATTCGGAACTTCTCAGTCAAAACAAAAGGACATGAACTTGTTTTGCCATTCACTCGTTGCCGCATATGCCCACTCGGGACCTGCGTATCTTCAACTTGCTACTCTCTTTATTTTCAACCTCCGTTCTCCACTCGATTCACCTTCACTCAATTCCTCCCTTCTCATAGCATCCACTTCTTCCTCTAATGGTTCATTTATAACCATCTCCTTCTTTTTCCAAGTCACGATTCAGGCCAATTATCTCCCTTTCTCACTCCTTCAGTCAGTATTCTCCTCAGAATTGGACTCTTCTCTATTTCCCTTTCTGTGGTGTTTTCTCTTGATGGACCTGCAAAGGGTTCAGGAGGTCGCGCCACTTTGACTTTGATCCATCTTAACTCTTTCCACCTCTTGATCTGGCATTTGCTCTGCTTGTTTTTTCAGCACTGTCTGTGTATAGGAGAACCCCTTCTGTGCTCAGTTCTATTGCTGTATCTGCTGAGTTAGACTCTTGCTCACCCTCCTGTAATTCTGCACTCTCGTCTCTTACGGGGGTGATTGACCCATCTTCCACCAACTCAGGATCAATCTCAGGTTCGACTTGTTCTGGCTCTGGCTCAGGTAGAACCACCTGTTTCGCAGCTGTTGGTGCTCTTAACAACACTTCTTCATGTTCTTGCGGACTCACCACTCTCTTGGTATGGCTTGCGTGTATCCAATATGGCAGTCCTGCACCCTTTACTGCTGTCGTAGTTGTCAGCAACACTTGGTACGGACCCCTCCAACGCAGCTCTAAACAAGTTTTTTGAACATGCTTTTTGATGACTACCCAATCTCCAGCTATCAGATTGTGACCTGGGTCGTGGATGGGTGGTAGGGTGACAGCCTGCACCTGCTGAGAGAAAGATCGAACCACATCAGCCAGACCCTTGCAGTGGTCCAACACCATATCATCTGTAATAATGACAAGAGCCTTGGCTGGAATTGCTAGCAACCTCATTGCTCTACCCATGAGGATCTCATGGGGTGACAGTCCTGTCTTCCTGTCAGGTATATTTCGCATTGACATCAGTACCAAAGGTAATGCGTCTGGCCATTTCAGATTTGTTGCGGCACACATCTTGGCAATTCTTGACTTCAATGTACCATTCATTTGCTCCACCAACCCTGATGCTTCAGGATGATAACTGCAATGTAATTTCTGCTCAATGTTTAGTGCTGCACACAAGATCACTTTGTTACTGAAGTGTGTTCCCCTATCTGATTCTAAAGAAATAGAAAATCAGAACCATGGTATTAGCTCTCTAAGCAACAGCTTTGCTACTGTGAGACTATCATTTCTTCATGTGGGGTATGCTTCAATCCAATGGCTGAACATGCACACAATCACTAAGATGTACTTCAGTACACCACATGCAGGCATCTCTATGAAATCCAGCTGCATTCTGCTGAATGGTCCTCCTGCTCTTCCAATGTGGCTCAAAGTCACCACTGTCCCTTTTCCCATATTCAGTTGCTGACAAATAACACACCGATGGCATACTACCTCTGCTGCCTGTCTGAACTTTGGATTGAACCAGTGAACCTGACCATAGCATCCCTTCCAATATGCGCCTGGCCATAGTAGTAGCAGGCCATCTGAGTTAACAAACTATTTGGCAACACCATCTGACCCTCCTCAGAAACCCAAATCTCATCAGGTCTTTGAACACATTTAAGTCTAACCCAGCTTAGTGTCTTTTCCTTATCTGCATTCTCTTGCAATGTTTTCAATTCTTCTAGTGTATCAATTATTTTTTAAGCACAACTTGCACAATTATTTTCTTCTTCAGGCATTATTTCCCACTTGTCTTTAAACGACATACAGTTTAATGCACAAAACCTTGTGACTTGATCTGCATATCCATTTCCAAGTGAAATTTAATCCTGTGGCTTTTGGTGTGCACTGCATTTCACCACAGCAATTTCTTCAGGTAACTGTATTGTGTACAACAACTCATTTATTTGGTCGTCATTTCTCACTGGGGTTCCAGTAGAGGTCATAAAACCCCGCTGCAATCACAATTGGCCAAAATCATGCACAGTTCCAAATCCGTATTGACTATTGGTATAGATTGTGACTCTCAATCTTGCATCATCACTATTGTTTGGACTTCTATCCCAGTGTCTGAACAATTAATGGAGCATTTTGTCTTACACAGTAAGGGCCATATGTACGAACACATTTTCCCATAGACTCAGAATGGGTAAAACCCTTTGCTACATCTGGCCCCAAGCCTCTTCCCAGTAGTGATACAGGACTTGAATCGCACACCACAAATCTATGTAGTCCCTGGTAATTTCCAATTTTGACTTGCACTGGTTCTGTGATTGGGTTTGTGAACTGTCTATTCTCCACTCCCACAACTTGAACTGTCCTGCCTGAAAGAGGTATATTCAGGACTTCTATGCTCCTCACTGTAGAGCACGTAGCTCCTGTATCCACCATGAATGAAACCTTGTATCCCATCACTTTTCCCTTCACAAATGGTCCTCTCTGATCTACTTCTAAAGAAGCAGCAAGCATACAGGCTCATTCATCCGAACTGTCACTCATCCATTCTTTGTTTATTTCATCCTCACTGTGAAATGGAAACGGATGCACTGTGTTATTACTATGTCTTGTCTCTGACCTGTGACCTGCTGAGCAAGCATCAGGGCTTGAGTTATCTGCATTTGCTGTCGAGGCACCATGGGGACCTGCTGCTGTACTGGTTGCAAATGGGTCAATTGTGCACGTGGCACCTGCATTTGCTGTACCTGCAAGAAATTCTGTCCTCGATTCTGAACGTTAGGAATAAATTCTTTCATTCTTGGGACTTTCACAGTTTCAAATGTACTGACATCATCTTGCTGAACAACACCATCCTGTGCCATCAACAGACACTCCTGCTTCCAGTGTCCCACGTTTCCGCGCAAATGACACAGCAACATCTTTTTCATACCCTGCATATCATTCTCAACAACCACAGTCCCTTAGTCCGGACCACGCATCATATCAATTCCACGTCCTCTACCCCTCACTTGAGGCTGGAACATAATAGTTCTCTGCTGCAGTGGCATAGGCAGCACTGTAGCTCAATGCACTCCTGTTTGAGCTGCCTTTATTTGCATCACCAACGCTTTCTCCTTCAACTTTTTCTGCTTTAATTCAATCTCGTCACTACAATATTTTGCATATTGCAACACCTCATCAATCGGCTTTTCTTGGCAACAAATCAGATGATTCTTAATCATCTGCCCTACCTCTGGTATTAAACCTTCTACAAACCTTAACACAAAATGCAACATGTCTTTCGGCTCAATTGTTTCCTTGCCACTGTACTCCTTGAATGCCTTTAACAATCTCTCAAAGTAGGTATGTATTGACTCTTTAGACTCCTGGACTGTCCTATAAATTCGCTGCCAATCAATATTTTGAGGAGAAATTCTTGCCTTTAGGAACTCAATCGCCTTATAATAGTTTTTCATTACCTCAGGTGAAGGTGCACCTGTTACTCTGTCCCTTTCTGGTTCACTTGTCGGTCAATCACTGCTCTCTTACACTCAACCCACAAGTCAGCTGGTACCACTATCTCCAATAACGTGTTCAAATCTTCCCACAAACATTTGGAAAGTTTCACAAATCTCTCTGTTTGTTGATACCACTTAACTGGTTTCGCTCTCAATTTTGGGTAATCAGTTGTAAATGACAATATATCACTCCTGTGCCATGGAACATGAACAAATTGCCCTCCTGCTATCTCTCTCATCGGAAGCATCTTTACTGATTCCCTTTCTTTCTGCGCATCTTCAGACCCTTCTTGTGAATCTCGTTTTTGTTTATCTTTTTTCTTCGTCCATCTACCTTCCCACTTCTCTAACGCTCCCCAAATCTGATCACTCTGCAGCAATTCTCTCAAATGTACCTTCATTCCTGCTGATCTCATATGTTCGAATTCTTTGCCTCGAAATCTAATCTGTAGCTGCATTTCAAATGTTTTGTTTTCTCAATGTCAATATCATGCTTTTCTGCTAGCTCTGCCAATTTCTGATGTATTTTACTCTTCTTCTGTGTAAGATTCTAATCTGTTCACGCCCATTGTCCCATCAATTAACTCGTTGCTTCTATATTCAGCCTTAAACGATTTGTCCGGTCTTCGCTCTAGGATGCATTTTGAGGAGTGTTTAAAATATCTAATCATTCACTCAAATGCTGAGCTGACAATCCCTGTAACGAAATGTTACTCGCATTTGGCACTGGTATCTGTTGCACCACTGCACCGGAAGCTTGCGGAGTCAAATGTTTCAAACTCTGACTCGCATTTAGGCCATTCACTGCATCTGGAAGCGCTACAAGTGAATAAGATCCATTAAAGGTCTAGATCCATTAAAAGTCTGCCCTGCGGATGATATCATCTGCACAGGATCACTGGCACCCCTTCTCACTAGACTCTGTGACATTTCATTTTGTTCTGCCACATCTGATTTCTTTTGCGCAAATAAGGGTACAGCTGGACCAACAGTAATTGGTAGCGATATTACATCTGGAGCTGCCCTAACACATGCACCTTGTGGAAATGTTATCCCCATTGCCTGATTCATAACTGGTGTAACATCTAACTGTGTTCCTGTCATTGGTGTAAACTTCGGTAAACCCTTCACCTGTGCTGACGGCAATAACATTGGTGTTGGATCCGTCTGAACCAGCATAGGCTTCGGAAGCACTTGCTCCCTTGGGACCATTATGTTCCAGACTGTCTCAAGAACCGGTATATTTGGATAGATTTTCTGTACTGAAGGTGGATGTATCTGCGCTTGGACTACAGTAGCTGTCCCTGCACTAGGTGTACTCTGTAGTGATCCCGGTATTTGTCCACTATCTGGCTGAACCACTCCCTCAGCTCCCTGTGCTTGTGCTGGAGCAGTAGTAGTGTCAACACTAGTGCCTGAACCCCCTGCATATGTCGTTAAAGGTGGAGGTCAATGAGGTCCTCGACATCAGAATCCTCATCATCAACATAAGATTTTCTCCTTTTCTTTCTTCCTGCGCTTTCATCCTCTTTAGCACACTCTTCCTTCTCTGCCTCATCTCCCTCTGTAATAGCAGGAAACAACTTAACATCCTGTAATGTCACTGCTCTCCATTTCTTGTGTTCCCAATCCCATCTAGCTTCAGCTAAAGATTTCTCTACTCGCTTCATCCTCCTTTTGAACCTCATCTCCTGTTCCTGTCTGGACACTAGCTCCCAAACCGCTAAAGCCTCGAACTGTGCTGGTCTTGGTAATGGCTTCATATCATACAACGACATTTGCAATTGATCCAACATTCTCAAACTAAACCTTCCATGCTCCGGAAACGCTAAAAACCCATGCTTTTTAGTTAGCTTTAGATCATTGCTTCAACCACAAACACGGTGCTACACCTCGCTCCTCCATCACAATGTAAGCAGGAGAATTTTTCGGTGGGGTCGGCTCCCCCACTGACGCCTTAATGTGCGTATCACCCTTCATCGCACTGTTAAACGCCTTGAAAAACTTCATTTTGCCTGTTTTGCTAATTCGATTCAATAATGAAATGACTTTTACTCCCAAGATTCCCTTCACCTGCTTACTCAACCAATTGCCTCTTACGGACGGCTGCCAATCCGCTTGCGACTCTTCCCACTTACCAACCTATCCCAGCGCGGCTCACTCTGACATCACACTCACACACTGCGGCTGACAAAGTGTTGCGGCTCGTCCGCCTACTTCGATTCACACAACTGATGCAAATTATTGCGACCATCTTAACCAATACTAACTAAAACAAACCTGCTGGTTTACTATAGGAAGGGACAAAATTGCTTCAGAGACCTTACGGATTTTCACTAATGAACCTTTTGCTCATGTAGCTATTCCTCCTTCTCAGTCTCCCACATTCGCAAGCAAAATTCGACCCGCAAATTTTACTCTCAACTGATCAATGGGTCTGTCCTGGTGCACAAAGAACTCGCCAAATCTCAGTCGAAATTTATTTTATTCAACTATCAAACACCCGACTCGTTGACCACACCCAATCAACCTGCTAAACCAGACAGATCACAACATATAACCAAGTGTCTCCTACACTTGTCAAAATACTCTGGAGTCTTAGACCACACAGGGTCTGTACATCACCAACAACCACGTGGACAATTTTTTAGCACAAAGTGCCACACACATGTGAAGTTTAACGACTTCCCTACTTTCATACTACGGAATATGCACACTCCTACTAACCTCAGCTTGAGTATGCAGACTCCCTACTTTACCTCACATATGTCACGATTCACCTGCAATTTGCTTAAGACTGTGCAAGCGCAACCTACTACTTTCGCACTGTCACAAAACACACCGAGACCATATCCAACTTTGCTAGCAGGATCCAGGATCTGGGAAAGTCATTTCTGGGCTTCAGGGGACATCATCTTTACTACCATTGACATTTCTGAAAAACAAAATTCAAACCTCATAAAAAAATACGAACAACTAACCCTAACTTAAACTAGTACCATAACTGATAATCACCACATACATAGTTCTCCAAGGAAACTAGCCATCAAACTGCTACCAAAAACTGCTAGCACGCCTGGTCCTTAGTAAGTAAACTTACAAGGGGACACGTATAGGCCGATGACCCTTTTGAATCGCATTGAGTATCCTAGGCATGCAGTGAATACTGTGTTGGTAGCTAGCATCAATAATCAAACCCCATTCTGTAGAAAACAACTTTAAAACCATGAAACTCAAGAACAACCACTACACATCAAGAAGATAACAATTTTTATTCCCTACTGATTACAATTCTAATCATCTGTTAATTCTATCTTTATTAATCATCCTTTATTAATCCGTTAATAGAAGAAACATTATTCTCACAGGAAACATATGCGTCAATGCAATACCATAAGCTATGAATATCAGCACTAAGATTGTAAGCAATTTAATTCGTCAGTCATTTGTCACTGTCAACGTCACCCCTAACAGCCTACCTAACCAAGATTAGCATTAGCATGTGGGTCTTCATGCGAGAACAATTTAGAGAAAAACTCAATTTAGGAAAAAGTCTACCTCAGTGAGAATATCAGTAAACAGCACAGTTGGTACCTAGAAGGAAAGGCACAAAACCATCAGTCACATTTTCATAGCTATCTATCCAGGATGGATCAGCAACAAGTCAGTCTTCTTCTTCAGGTCATCAAGCTACGGATCAGGCTCACAGAGTATGAACCCAATATCAGCACCTCAAACAACGTTTCCTGACGTCATCAATATATACCCAAATTCTTCTAGATTCTGAATTCTTAGCCCCTTGTCATGACTTTTTATTAGGGTCTCCCAGTCCATCCCACTAATTGCTAATTGGTCAGTCTGTCGGCAGATATGACTCTAACCTATAGTTTTTATTTACCAAATAGTATTATTATATTTCACAAAACGCTGATTGGTTCGTCTTGCGATGAGGACATCATCCGGCTCTTCAGGTATTAAAATTGTTGCATACGATTCTCCAGTCAGTGCTTCTATTGTTCAAGACCTGGGAAAGTATATTTAGCCTACACTACACATAATTGTATCAAATGGTCTTCATCATGTCCTGTGCGTCGGTACTTGGCAGAATGTTCTAGCTAAGCAACTTGAACGATGATCGGTTCAAGGTCTCTATCCCCGGTTACCAGTCCTTTGCAAGGTGTTCAAATTCCCTATGTTCAGAGCGCGCAAGGCCCAGTGAAACCAGGCCCTTAGCTCGGCTAATTTAAGAATATAAATTAATGTAAAACATAGGTTATACATCTCATTATGACATATTCTTACATTCACTTCATACATTTTCATTATATCACATTTTTTAGTCACTTTAGTACAAACGGTGATCACTCCCCGACGGCACATTTTCAAACATGCACATTATTTTTCTGCTATTAATTTTGCTACGTATTTTTCTCATTACTAAACACACATATAAGTCATTAATAATTTCTTAATTAACATATCTGCTCCAACAACCGCTTTGATTGCAGGACTCTTAAGCCTGATTCTGTTCGTAAGTCGCTGGTGAAAACGGTGTGCTGAAATTGGCCTGCGAGAAGCCTATTGCACAAGTGGCTATATCTTCTTCGACCTAACTATCAATGATGCATGAAGGTTACTGGCTAGAGGAAATTTTGTTTGTGGGAGCCTCTGCCGATCAATTTCACTTTTATTCATAATCTGGTAGCTCCTGTGATGGTAGAAGCAGAAGCCATGCCTTTCAGTGGGTTTGAATTTGCAGCCATTCTCTAATGACACAGCTTATCCAATTCACCAAATGTTAAGATGCTGGGAATATTACTTCTATGTCCAAATTCCTTAGGTGCCTCAACTGTGAGCATTTAAAAAGTTTACAACTGTGCAAATATCTTTGATCGAAAAGATTTGAAAAAATCTTATAATTTTCATTCTGCCTTTTGAATTTATATGGAAACTTTTATGATAGAATTCTTTACGTCAAACCAATTATCTTTATTTCCTTCTTGTCCCTGTACTTGTGTACCATGGCTGTCGGCAGTTACATTCATAATGATCATACTTGCTAAGCTCAATTTTCACAAGTATATGGAGCTGTAAATACTCAGTGTTATAGTGATTATTCTGTGTAACTATGTTTTTCTTGCTTTTTGAAGTGTTTTAGGATGAAGCCTTAACTAAAATAATTATATACAGTACCCCTTTGATTACATGTTTTTTTTTTCCATATTAATTAAAATGTTGGATCTTTTGACCAAGAAAATAGAAACAGAATGGGAATAATTATTCCAGCAATACGTTTTCTCTGTGCAGGCCCACTAAAAGCATTTAATTTACAGGCCCTGGGTATATGATATACCACTTTACAAGGAGCATATGAATAAATAAAACATGCCAATTGTATGTACACCAATGCTACCATGTTTATGGGAGACAAACATGCACTTCAGCACTGGTCAGCAGGATAAAGTGCTCAGAGTCCTAAAGCCAACAAAAAGATACAGCAAAAATGCGAGGCAACCAGGGAAAAAGATTGGGGGAAGACCACCCTATGGTTGATGGTTATAACAGTCCCTGTTTTGAAACTGGTCAGGTGGATAACCCTCACCACCAAAGACCCCTTGCGCCCCACAGACAGGGAGAACTGTTTACAGTCTGAATAGAGCGACAGTCATACTGGGGGCAGTGCCCTGTCCGCCTTTCCCCCACCCTGACGCACCCTTAAAGGGGCCGGGTGGTACATGGGGGAAGGATCGTATGTGGTTAATCTCACTTGGCCCCTCTGGCAGAGACGACCGGCCATCCCAAAGTCTTCTTGGATGATCCGGAGCTGGTGACACATTTAGCATCACCTATGTTGGCATGGTAAATGACCCCTAATTATGAATTTGCACAACCTTAATGGAGCTCAAAGCAGTGTTTGGCTGTCTGTCCATGGGTAGGTAGCACTGAGGCCTGGGAGTGATTCAGATTAGATGCTGATGTGGTTCACAGAGTAGGCACACTCATACTAGTCCATTAGCTGGATTAGCCTTGAGAATGAACTCTCACTAGTAAAGTGTTTTACAACACGAAGCAGACAAGCAAACTGATGGATATCCTGAAACCTGGCAAACCCATGTGGGTGGGGCAGCACCCTGATAGGGCAGGCCCTATTGGTTACTATCAACGGCATATGGGAAGGGACATTTAGGTGAAAGCTATGGCTTCGCATACCGCTCAAATGGGAGCTGTTCAGCCTGCTGGAGTCCCACCCTGAGCGCTTTGCAACACCATCCTGATGTGACTTCTTCAGCAAGGCTTGCATTTCTTTCTCACATGACCGATCTGATTGCAAGACTGGTAAGCCTGATTCTGTTTGTAAGTCGCTGGTGGAAACAGAGTGCTGAAATTTGCCTGGGGAGAATCAACAAGTTTCCACCTCAATGATCACCAAAGATCTGGCTCAGGTGGAACTTCTTAACCAGGGCAGACATGGGTGATGTTTCCGGGTCAGTGAGAACATGTTTTAGGCACTTTCCAACATGGCATGCCATGGAAGGGAGGCCAGGGTTGGGTGAATTAAACTCCGGGCCCACTGGGGCTCTGAATAAGGACTCTCTCAGAGCTTCATGACGCATGCAGGCAGGAGAGGCCTTGCTTGCTGGTGGGACCCCATAAAAGGCACTTTGGGACATAGTGGGCCAGAAAATGGAGCCCAATACCAGGTGCTTACACCCCAGGGCCATATAGAGCTCTGACTTGGGCCTGGTCAGCTCTTCCTACCCAGACAGGAAAGGGAGACCTTCCTGGGACTGCGAGCCCCTCTTATATAGGTAATTTTTGACACAGCTGGCCGAGAATGGGAGCCCAGGGCTGGAGGCATCCATTCCAGGGTCCGCCAGAGCACTGTCCCTTGGCCCGGCTACAGCTCCTTAACACAGGGAAGTCCTTTCAAGGCCTGCATGACCCCATCTGGAGCATTTTGTGACACAGCAGGCCAAGAAGGGAGCCCAGGGCCGTTGACATGCACATCCGGCCTGTGAAGCTCTGGCCCCAGGCCTGGTCAGAACTTCTTGGCATAGGCAGGCTGGTAGACCTTCATAGGACAAGGGGAACCTATCCCTGACACTTTGGGACACATCAGGCAGAAGTATGAAGCCCAGGGGATCCACACCCAGGCCTACTGGAGTTCTGACCAGAGAACTGGTGAGCGATTTTTAACCCAGGCAGGCAGGGGATACCTTACCCCCTTGCAGAATCTCATACCAGGCACTTTGCAACCCCAGCAGGTCAGCGATGGAAGCCCAGGGCTCGGGGTTCCACCCCAGCGCCCAATGGAGCTCTCACTCAGGGCACTGTTCAAGCATCTTAACCAGGCTGGTGGGACCTTCCTGGGCCTGAAGGACTTTAAGACACAGATGACTGGTCAGTGAAGCCAGGACCGGGGCCTTCCATCCTCTGGCCTACTAGCTTTCTGACCTCAGGCCTGGTCAGAGCTTCGTAACCTGGGCAGGCAGGTTAGATGTTCCTGGGCCTTGAGGCCATGCCCCTGGTACTTTGCAACATGGCAGTCCAAGGAAGGGGTAACACGGCCGGGCTTTTCATACCAAGGCTCCTGGAGCTCTGACCTGGGGCACAATTAGAGCTTCTTAACCAAGGCAGGTAAAGAAGACATTCCCAAGTAGATCATACTGACAAAGGTCAATTTTTCTTCATTCACAACCTGTAAATACACAAATGTCAAGATAAACTCTTATTCGGAATCATTACGTTCCAGATTAAGTTCACTTGGCATACTTTTCTTCTTTGTTTTGGAATTCCATTAAACACAACTTTAAAAGACCGTACCTTCTGAAACCTAAAGAATGTCCCAAAACTGCTTCAGAAAGATTAGGACTCCTGTTTGTCATTTGGGTTTATATCATCTAGCCTGCACCAAGGGTGGAATCAGTATTTTTAGTGGTAGATATCACTGTGTGAGACTAGAGTGTACTCTGCTGCACATTATTGCATTCAAGGCCAACAAACAAAAATGTGTTAAAAAAATCATTGTGTGAAAGGCTCAACAACCTGCACATTGTTTTCTGGAGGTCTGCTTACCCATTCCCCTAGTGGCAAGCCACAGGGGCAGGGATGGGCAGCGCATGAGTCTTCCCATAAGCTTTTGTGGCACCTGAAAAGTGAAGCTTGTACTTCTTTTTTGTCATGAAACAAAGCTGAGGGACTAGAATTATTGTGCTTTTTCAGATAGGATAATCTGCTAGGTCCCCTGAGTTGTAAAAGAAACATCCCCACTCCTCATGCGGTACATGCGAAATCCACACTTAGGTGTTTGTTTGGAGCAGCTCTTGTTAGTGGAGTCTATTTTAGAAGGAAGCTCCGAACATCTCTGATGTCAGTGGTTCCACTGAAATGAACAGTGTGCAGAACTGTTTATTGAAATACTGCTTCCACTGTGTGGTGTTGTTACTTTTAGCCCTGGGACACCCTGTTGGGTACCTACGCACTTCACAAAAATTTCAGAATACAATAAAACTTTTCTGAAAAAGGTCAACCTTTTTCTTAGATATGTGAGCGAAAGAGTTAATAAAATGATTGAATAGAGGTCCTTCAGGGGCTATCAGTTTCCACTTTTCTTTAAATCTGTGTGATAATTTCAGAATTAAAGTTAACCTTGTGCTGCAATCTGTACCTGCAATTTTAGTTTTACTTCTTCTAGATTGTGTTCCCTTCATTGCATATCCTACCGATAGGAATTATACAGGAAAAAGTCTGTTGAACTGACACTTTGCTTACTTCTGTTTGACATCCACAGCTCAAATCAAATGAGGACAAAGCCTCTCCCAAAGTGAAGAAAGGCAGACATGTATCAGAAACAAAACTGGATCCACTTCCACCTCTGAGAAACGTGAAAAACCAGGTACCTTCAATTCTTGCTCTGAATTGTCCTCAATTGGTGTGTTTAGTGATATGTATCATTCACCAAGGCTAGTCTGTGCTCTGCTGCACAGTAGTGCATTCAAGGACAACAAATACAAACTTAACAAATCAACTGTATAGCAGGCCTAACAGCCTGCTCGTTATGTTCCCTATTACCTCTTTTCAGATTCCCATAAAGGCAGACCACAGGGACAGGGAAGGGCCGAACATGGGTAAATTCCCAGAAACAGGGACTATAAATGCCAGGAATGACCTAGACTTCTTCTGGAGGGGTTACATGGAAGAGGCTTTTCAGGGGGCTATCAGTCTTCACTTATAATAAATCAATATTATAAGTTTACATTCAAAATTCTCCTGGTACTGTAACGTGCGCCTGCAATATTAGGAGTATTTGCTGTAGATTGTGTTTCCTCCCTTTTGAATCTTCCACATTAAAATATTAGAGATTCTTATCTAGAAAGGAAAAATGCCAGCAAACCAATACTTTGCTTATTTCTCGTCTACACAGATCAAAACCAATGAGGAAGAAGCCTCCACTATGGATCTTGCAAGAGTGGCCACATTCAGAACTAGATCAGAGGCAAAACCTGACCCACTTCCCCCTCAGAGAAACGTGGGAAACCAGGTACCTTCTATTCTTGCTTTGAAATGTGATTTGTAAAGTTTTTTTTTTCAGTCTGGATTTCTTTCCCATGCACGATTTATTTTTCATTGTTCTTTGCACGTTGGCCTGATTACACAGTAAATACTGCCCACTTTTGCTAGCCTGGGCAGAGAGGGATTGCAAACTGTCATCAGTCTCTGCCCAAGGGATCAGCAAAATGTCTGAAATGACCCTTTTGACACCAGAATACCAATTCCTGGTCTACAAATCACTTGACATTCTGAAATAATGTCTTTGTTTGAAAGATATTAGACTTGTGGTAAAGGCCTTCAGAAAGGGTAACCGGTAGGCCCCTCCCCAGTAGGCAGTGGAGGCAATTGGCAGCACCTTAACACACTGATGTGGCTAACACAGCAACAATGGTGTCTCTTTCTCACACTACCCATGTTTACAGGAGAAAAATACTTATCCATTTCTGTGAGGTAGGATCTCTTCCATCACAGGATTTGTCAGACTGATTCTGCTTGTAAGCCGGTGGTGGAAGCGGTGGGCTGGAATTTGCCTGGGCAGGAGGCTCATGCACATGTGGCCATGTCTTCTTCACGCTTACCAGTTGTGATGTATTACGGTTACTAGCTAACGGACATTCTTACTTGTGGGAGCCTCTGCTTATCACTGTTTCCTTTTGATTACTTATCCAGTAGCTCTAGTGATGCAGAAGCCATGCCCGTCAGTGAGTTTGAACTTGCAGCCTTTCTCTAATGACCCAGCTTACCCAATTCACCAAATGGTACGAAAGTCGGAAAATTTCTTCCATGTCCAAACTCTTTAGGTCCCTGAGATGTAAGCTTAAAAACATTCCAACCAATCAAACAACCTTAAAGAAAAAGCTTTAAAAACACTTATAATTTACATTTTGCCTTTTGAATTTTGATAGAAAACTTTGACAGAGATGTTTTCACGTCAATGCAATTATAATGTATTTTCTTCTTGCCCCTATACCTGCGTGCCATGGCTGTCGGCATCAAAATTCAAAGTAATGACACGCCTTAGGTAAATATTCATTCGTTTGAGGACCTGTAAATATATAAATGCACAAGAAACGCTTTTGCAGAATAACTACATTCAAGATTAAGGGGGTCATTCTGACCCTGGCGGTCTTGGACCGCCAGGGCGAAGAATGACGGAAGCACCGCCAACAGGCTGGCGGTGCTTCCAATCCCATTCTGACCGCGGCGGTAAAGCCGCGGTCGCCCTGCCGGGGCCGGCGGATTTCCGCCGTTTTTGCCCCGGCTGGGAGAATCCACCAGGGCAGCGCTGCAAGCAGCGCTGCCCTGGGGATTCTGACCCCCTTACCGCCAGCCTGTTTCTGGCGGTTTTCACCGCCAGGAAGAGGCTGGCGGTAAGGGGTGCCTGGGGCCCCTGGGGGCATGGGCAGTGCAGGGGTCCCCTAACAGGGCCCCGGCCAGCTTTTCACTGTCTGCCTAGCAGAAAGTGAAAAGCACGACGGGTGCAACTGCACCCGTCGCGCGGCTGCAACACCGCCGGCTCCATTCGGAGCCGGCTCCTGTGTTGCAGGTCTCATTCCCGCTGGGCCGGCGGGCGCTAACTTGGTTAGCTACCGCCGCCCACCAAGGTTGGAATAACCCCCTGAATTCACTTGAAAAAGGTTTCCTTCTGTTTTTTTGGAATTCTATTAAAAAAAAACCTTCTGAGACCAGGAAAATGTCTCAAAATTTCCTCATAAGGACCACGACTCCTGTTTGTTCTGAGTGTTAGAGTTTATGTCATCCACCATGTCCCAAGGGTGGAATGGGTGTGTTTAGTTGTGGATATCATTGTCTAAGGCTAGTGTGTGGTCTACTCTGCTGAATAATATTGCAATCAAAGACAATCAATGCAAACATTTTAAAAATCACTGTATGAAAGGGTGATCAACCTGCATGTTATGTTTTCTAAGGCCTCTTTCCTCATTCCACTTGGGGCAGGCAACAGGGACAGGGATGGTCAAATCATTAATTATTTTCTAGGAACCAGAACTATAAATGTTAGAAATTACCTAAGCTTGTTCTGGAAGGGGTATGTAGAAGCAGTGTGCGTAATCAGCTGTTTAATATGCACTATGTCCACTGACTCTTATGATAAACTTTTGTGGTACCCCAAAAGTAAACTTTGTTCTTCTTTTGTGTAATGGAATCAAGCTGAGGCATAAGAATTATTATGCATTTTCAGACAGCTAAATTGGTGAGGTTCCCTGTGTTGTAAGGGAACTATGTATGCCTCATGAAGTACAGTGGGTATTCCACTCACAGGTGTTTGGTTGGAGCAGCTCTTTTTAGTTGGATATATTTGTGAAGGAAACTCTGAACATCTCTGTATCTGTGGTTCCATTGAAGTGAACAGTGTGTAGGACTGTTTATTGAACTACTGCATTCACTGTCCCGAAAAAGGTCTACCTCTTGCTTAGATTTGGGAGAGAAAGAGGTAATAAAAGAAATTAACAGAAGCATTTTTGAGACATATAGGTTTAAACTTTTCTTAAACCGTTATAAATTCACAATCAAAGTTTTCTTTGTGCTGGAATATTTGCCTGCATTATGAAGGTTATTTCTTGTAGACTGTGTCCCCTCCTCTTTAAATCTTCCAGACTTACATATTGGAATCTGGAAGGTAAAATGAGTGTTAAACTGATACCTTTCTTACTTCTCTTCTATGTCCACAGATCAAAACCAATGAGGAAAAAGCCTCCACCATGGAACCTGCAAGAGTGAACACAGGCAAAAATGGATCAGAAGCAAAACTGGACCCGCTTCCCCCTCAGAGAAACATGAAAGAACAGGTATGTTCTGTTTTTGCTCTGAAATGTGATTAGTTAAGTTTGTTTTCTTCACTCTGGATTTCTCTCCTGTACATGATTTGTTCTCCACTGGTCATTATACTTCTGTCTGATTAAACAGTAAATTTTGCCCATATTTCTACCTCGGGAAGAGAGGGATTGTAAAACATCATCACTCTCTGCCCAAGACCGTGGTAAAGAATGGGTGGAAGGATCTTTTTGACACCTGAATACAATATCTGGTCTACAAATCACTTGAAATTCTGGCAGAAATGCCTTTGTAGGGAAGAATTCGCTCTTGGGGTAATGGTCCATGGAAGGGTTGACTGTCGGCCCCTCCCCAGTGGGATGTGGAGACAATTGGCTATGCTCTTGCATCTTGATGTGACTTCTTCAGCAAGATTCGCATTTCTTTCTTACCAGTGGACACTTATAGGCCGATGAACCTTTTGAATTGCATGGAGTGTCCTAGCCATACAGTAAATATCGTGTTGGTAGCTAGCATCAATAATCAAAACCCGTTTTGTGGAAAACAACTTAAAACCATGAAACTCAAGAACAACCACTACACATCAAGAAGTTAACAATTTTTATTCCCTAAAGATTACAATTCTAATCATCTGTTAATTCTGTCTTTATTAATCATCCTTTATTAATCCGTTAATAGAAGAAACATTATTCTCAAAGGAAACATATGCGTCAATGTAATACCATCAGATATGAATATCAGCACTAAAATTGTAATTCAGCAATTTAATTTGTCAGTCATTTGTCACTGTCAATGTCACCCCTAACAGCCTACCTAACCAAGATTAGCATTATCATGTGGGTCTTCATGCGAAAACAATTTAGAGAAAACATCAATTTAGGAAATATTCTACCTAAGTGAGAATATCAGTAAACAGTGCAGTTGGTACCTAGAAGGAAAGGCACAAAAACATCAGTCACATTTTCATAGCTACCTATCTAGGATGGATCAGCAACAAGTCAGTCTTCGTCTTCAGGTCATCAAGTAGTCAGCTACGGATCAGGCTCACAGAGTATGAGCCCAATATCAGCACCTCGAACAACGTCTCCTGACGTCATCAATATCTTCCCAAATTTGCCTACATTCTGAAGCCTTAGCCCCTTGTCATGACTTTTTATTAGGGTCTCCCAGTCCATCCCACTAATTGCTAATTGGTCAGTCTGTCGGTAGATATGACTCTAACCTTTAGGTTTTATTTACCAAATCGTATTATTATATTTCACAAAACGCTGATTGGTTTGTCTTGCGATGAGTTCATCATCCGGCTCGTCAGCTATCAAAATTGTTGCATACGATTCTCCAGTCAGTGCTTCTATTGTTCAAGTCCTAGGAAAGTACATTTAGCCTACACTACACATAATTGTATCAATTTGTTTTCATCATCTCCTGTCCGTTGGTACATTGCAGAATGTTCTAGCTAAACAACTTGAACTCTGAGCGGTTCAAGGTCTCTGTCTCCGGTTACCAGTCCTTTGCAAGGCGTTCTAATTCTCTATGTTGAGAGCGAGCAAGGCCCAGTGAAACCAGGCCCTTAGCTCAGCTAATTTAAGACTATAAATTATTGTAAAACATAGGTTATACATCTCATTATGAAATATTATTGCATTTTTTTTATACCTTTTCATTATATCACATTTTTTAGTCACTTTAGTACATATGGTGATCACTCCCTGAGGGCACATTTTCAAACATGCACATTATTTTTTTGCTCTTAATTTCTCTATGTATTTTTCTCATTAGTAAACACACATATAAGCCAGTAATAATTTCTTAATTAACATATCTGATCCAACAATCCCTCCTCTGATGACTACATATGTCATCACACTCTTTCTTGACAACATTTTATAGCTCTGTTTCAGATGTACTTTGCTTTCTTCTTGAATTTTCTCTATAGATTCTTCTTCTAGGTGGTTCTTCCCCCCTCTGATCATTCTTAGATTTCCTCAGTTTGATCTTTTTGCCATAATTTGCATGTACCCCTGTGACGGGCTTGCCGGAACCCGCCCGCACACTCTAGTGACTTGTGCTGATGCTGCCACTGGTGCACCGGAACACCACGGAAATCCCACCTATGGGAGAGGCGAGACCAGGACGCCGTGGGAAGGAGGAGCAATAAGAAGGTCGGCGTCTGGACAAGAGATGAGGAAGGAGTGGGGAGAGGAGTCGATCCAGGACGAAGGGGAGCGAGACGGAGGAACAAGAGACTGAGAGGACACCGAGGAGAGAACCCCCGGGCGGAGGACCTGGGAGATCGGAGAGTCGTTTCCCTCGACCGGGGAATTGAGGACAACGGAGCAGCCGAAGAAGACGGGGACAACGCGGCGAACCGGGAAGCAGAGCGCAACATCCTGCCACGCTTCTGGAGAAGCATGGCAGATCTAGGTGTGTAAGAGCACGGTAATTCAGGGAAGGGAGGACAGGTGGAACGGGCATAAAAGTAAGGTAGGGGGTTGAGAAGAAAAGGAAAGTACGAGTAAAACCTGGGGAAATATGAAGCACAGGTGAGGTGAGGGGTATTGCAAACAGCACATGGGAAAAAGGACGAGCACCAGGTCACACCATTATTAAGAAGAAAAAAAAAACTAAAAGACAGTCGACAGGAACATAGAAGAAAGAGAAATAAAGATAAAGACAGGAGAAGATTAAAGGAAAACCTTGACAGGAAGGGAAAGAAAAAGGAGGATACAGAGATGAGAAAAGCAAAGAAAATGGAGAGAGAGAGAGAAAAGAGAAGAAAGAAAAGACAGAAGACGAGGGAAAGCAAGAAGCAGTTAGGAAAAGAGGAAAACCCCAAATCACTTACCGCTAATATTCTTCTTTTCCCCACATGCGCTTCCCGGGAGACCTAAGACACAGAGAGAAGCAAGGAAGAGGTTAAGAACGAGGAGCCGAGGTAGCCCAACAGAGAAGGATGGAAGGACAAAGGAGAGAACCAGCAGTCACTAATCCACATTACTAAACAATAAACATCACTTACCTACTTGACGGCAGACTCCTGCGTTGTTCTTTGCACTGCGTTCACCACAACCCCATAATCCTAATATGGAAACAATCACAATTAATATTCCCTGGACAATTTTCCACAATACCCCATTACAAATCTGACTAAACCAACTACCCACAGACACAAATTCATTTCTAACCTTTTCCTAAACTCATGGTTCCTTAAACTCCTTCAAATCCTTGCTTGAATTAGTTAAGTTAGTAAGCAAGTCTCCTATCTCCTTATCATTCTCTGGAATATAAGAAGAACAATGCCTAGCATTAATCATTTTACAGACTCCGCCGTCTTTCGCTAAAAGTATGTCTAAAGCAAGCCTATTTTGCAGCGTCATAGCTCTGTCTGCAGCTAATTCAGTATTTAACAGGAGTATTGCCCCTGTAAAGTTTGTCAGCATGTTATTCACAATAGTAGACAACTTTTGTATCTTAATTGCATTCAGAATAACTCCTACACAAGGAATTACTGCACCAAAAGTATCTCCCACAATTGCAGAAGAGGTTTTCCTCCTCTGTCGCTCATGATGTAATTCAGTCACTTTCGGGAATTTCTTTAAATCATCTATCTGATAGATTTTAGGAAAAACTATTCCCAAATAACATGTCCCATACCATCCTCTAGGAAGACGGTAATAAGAATTAATTCCACAAATATAGTAGATTCCAGGAATCACAGGGTGCTGACCATTCAGCATAAAAGTCCACCTACTCTGAAACAAAAACACATGCCTACATTCACTCGTTCCCACAAATAAAGTGTCAGTGCGTGATTTTGGCCTATATTTACAAAGCTTCCCTACATGTAATGCATCTAAAGCTAATTTCCTTTGTGTTTTAATGGCAGTGTAAGAATAATCATTCTTGTAAGTCCTTTTCTCCAATCCCTTCTCTAGCTTCTCCTTCAATGCCTTCCTTCTATCATCAGTATGCCCTATGAAGCTCTTCTCTAACTGTGTTAGTAAGCAGGTCAAATTATTTCGATGTGCATAAGCAGTACCAAATGTTAGTGTTGGCTCAAAGAATCCCCTAACTAATACTATATCATGCTCCCTAGCTATTTTGCTCAAATATCTAATAATAGGAACAAAGGAAAACACAACATCATGATTTGAATAAAAAAATTGACTATACTCTTGGTTATAGAACCTGGTAAGTAGCAGACTACAAGTTATGCCATAAGTTAAAGGCAAGCTATGGTACGTAACCCCTTCTTCCACAGAGGAAGGAATTTGCGTACACACAAGACAATTCCTTGCATCCATTATTTCCACGTACACACTCAACAACCGATAGAACACATTAGAGGCAAGCTCTCCTTGAGCATTAGTATAATCATGCAAATATTTTTCATCTAATTTAAATCTCTCTGAAGCTGTTAGTGTGGTAGTCTCAGGAACAGAAGCAATAGTAGCCCCCTTCATCTCATGAACAGACATACCCACAATCATTATTATAAACATTATTCCACACAAAATTGCTATTGCAACACTCAAATATCTACAATCTTTAACATTTCTAATGCCGTTTTTTAATTCACCCATGATCTGTAAAGAATCAGAGAGTAGAATCAACTGTTAGATAAAGTGCAACAGAAAAAATCAAAAATGAAGAAAAATCAAAATGTTTCTTTCTCACAGTTCAGTTTCACACGCAGGAACCCTTTTCTCCTTTGTCAAAAATCGGTTAGCAGCTTGTCACATCCGGGTTTTCAAATTTTCACATCAGGTCATCAATGTCTTTTTCCGGGTTTATTTCAACAGTCTCTTTTTCAGGTTTCTTCAGATTAGCTCAACAACTCAGTCTATTAATTACTTCCAAGTTGCATCAAAGTATTGATTCGGAACTTCTCAGTCAAAACAAAAGGACATGAACTTGTTTTGCCATTCACTCGTTGCCGCATATGCCCACTCGGGACCTGCGTATCTTCAACTTGCTACTCTCTTTATTTTCAACCTCCGTTCTCCACTCGATTCACCTTCACTCAATTCCTCCCTTCTCATAGCATCCACTTCTTCCTCTAATGGTTCATTTATAACCATCTCCTTCTTTTTCCAAGTCACGATTCAGGCCAATTATCTCCCTTTCTCACTCCTTCAGTCAGTATTCTCCTCAGAATTGGACTCTTCTCTATTTCCCTTTCTGTGGTGTTTTCTCTTGATGGACCTGCAAAGGGTTCAGGAGGTCGCGCCACTTTGACTTTGATCCATCTTAACTCTTTCCACCTCTTGATCTGGCATTTGCTCTGCTTGTTTTTTCAGCACTGTCTGTGTATAGGAGAACCCCTTCTGTGCTCAGTTCTATTGCTGTATCTGCTGAGTTAGACTCTTGCTCACCCTCCTGTAATTCTGCACTCTCGTCTCTTACGGGGGTGATTGACCCATCTTCCACCAACTCAGGATCAATCTCAGGTTCGACTTGTTCTGGCTCTGGCTCAGGTAGAACCACCTGTTTCGCAGCTGTTGGTGCTCTTAACAACACTTCTTCATGTTCTTGCGGACTCACCACTCTCTTGGTATGGCTTGCGTGTATCCAATATGGCAGTCCTGCACCCTTTACTGCTGTCGTAGTTGTCAGCAACACTTGGTACGGACCCCTCCAACGCAGCTCTAAACAAGTTTTTTTAACATGCTTTTTGATGACTACCCAATCTCCAGCTATCAGATTGTGACCTGGGTCGTGGATGGGTGGTAGGGTGACAGCCTGCACCTGCTGAGAGAAAGATCGAACCACATCAGCCAGACCCTTGCAGTGGTCCAACACCATATCATCTGTAATAATGACAAGAGCCTTGGCTGGAATTGCTAGCAACCTCATTGCTCTACCCATGAGGATCTCATGGGGTGACAGTCCTGTCTTCCTGTCAGGTATATTTCGCATTGACATCAGTACCAAAGGTAATGCGTCTGGCCATTTCAGATTTGTTGCGGCACACATCTTGGCAATTCTTGACTTCAATGTACCATTCATTTGCTCCACCAACCCTGATGCTTCAGGATGATAACTGCAATGTAATTTCTGCTCAATGTTTAGTGCTGCACACAAGATCACTTCGTTACTGAAGTGTGTTCCCCTATCTGATTCTAAAGAAATAGAAAATCAGAACCATGGTATTAGCTCTCTAAGCAACAGCTTTGCTACTGTGAGACTATCATTTCTTCATGTGGGGTATGCTTCAATCCAATGGCTGAACATGCACACAATCACTAAGATGTACTTCAGTACACCACATGCAGGCATCTCTATGAAATCCAGCTGCATTCTGCTGAATGGTCCTCCTGCTCTTCCAATGTGGCTCAAAGTCACCACTGTCCCTTTTCCCATATTCAGTTGCTGACAAATAACACACCGATGGCATACTACCTCTGCTGCCTGTCTGAACTTTGGATTGAACCAGTGAACCTGACCATAGCATCCCTTCCAATATGCGCCTGGCCATAGTAGTAGCAGGCCATCTGAGTTAACAAACTATTTGGCAACACCATCTGACCCTCCTCAGAAACCCAAATCTCATCAGGTCTTTGAACACATTTAAGTCTAACCCAGCTTAGTGTCTTTTCCTTATCTGCATTCTCTTGCAATGTTTTCAATTCTTCTAGTGTATCAATTATTTTTTAAGCACAACTTGCACAATTATTTTCTTCTTCAGGCATTATTTCCCACTTGTCTTTAAACGACATACAGTTTAATGCACAAAACCTTGTGACTTGATCTGCATATCCATTTCCAAGTGAAATTTAATCCTGTGGCTTTTGGTGTGCACTGCATTTCACCACAGCAATTTCTTCAGGTAACTGTATTGTGTACAACAACTCATTTATTTGGTCGTCATTTCTCACTGGGGTTCCAGTAGAGGTCATAAAACCCCGCTGCAATCACAATTGGCCAAAATCATGCACAGTTCCAAATCCGTATTGACTATTGGTATAGATTGTGACTCTCAATCTTGCATCATCACTATTGTTTGGACTTCTATCCCAGTGTCTGAACAATTAATGGAGCATTTTGTCTTACACAGTAAGGGCCATATGTACGAACACATTTTCCCATAGACACAGAATGGGTAAAACCCTTTGCTACATCTGGCCCCAAGCCTCTTCCCAGTAGTGATACAGGACTTGAATCGCACACCACAAATCTATGTAGTCCCTGGTAATTTCCAATTTTGACTTGCACTGGTTCTGTGATTGGGTTTGTGAACTGTCTATTCTCCACTCCCACAACTTGAACTGTCCTGCCTGAAAGAGGTATATTCAGGACTTCTATGCTCCTCACTGTAGAGCACGTAGCTCCTGTATCCACCATGAATGAAACCTTGTATCCCATCACTTTTCCCTTCACAAATGGTCCTCTCTGATCTACTTCTAAAGAAGCAGCAAGCATACAGGCTCATTCATCCGAACTGTCACTCATCCATTCTTTGTTTATTTCATCCTCACTGTGAAATGGAAACGGATGCACTGTGTTATTACTATGTCTTGTCTCTGACCTGTGACCTGCTGAGTAAGCATCACCTGTTTCTGTTCCATCGGGGCTTGAGTTATCTGCATTTGCTGTCGAGGCACCATGGGGACCTGCTGCTGTACTGGTTGCAACTGGGTCAATTGTGCACGTGGCACCTGCATTTGCTGTACCTGCAAGAAATTCTGTCCTCGATTCTGAACGTTAGGAATAAATTCTTTCATTCTTGGGACTTTCACAGTTTCAAATGTACTGACATCATCTTGCTGAACAACACCATCCTGTGCCATCAACAGACACTCCTGCTTCCAGTGTCCCACGTTTCCGCGCAAATGACACAGCAACATCTTTTTCATACCCTGCATATCATTCTCAACAACCACAGTCCCTTAGTCCGGACCACGCATCATATCAATTCCACGTCCTCTACCCCTCACTTGAGGCTGGAACATAATAGTTCTCTGCTGCAGTGGCATAGGCAGCACTGTAGCTCAATGCACTCCTGTTTGAGCTGCCTTTATTTGCATCACCAACGCTTTCTCCTTCAACTTTTTCTGCTTTAATTCAATCTCGTCACTACAATATTTTGCATATTGCAACACCTCATCAATCGGCTTTTCTTGGCAACAAATCAGATGATTCTTAATCATCTGCCCTACCTCTGGTATTAAACCTTCTACAAACCTTAACACAAAATGCAACATGTCTTTCGGCTCAATTGCTTCCTTGCCACTGTACTCCTTGAATGCCTTTAACAATCTCTCAAAGTAGGTATGTATTGACTCTTTAGACTCCTGGACTGTCCTATAAATTCGCTGCCAATCAATATTTTGAGGAGAAATTCTTGCCTTTAGGAACTCAATCGCCTTATAATAGTTTTTCATTACCTCAGGTGAAGGTGCACCTGTTACTCTGTCCCTTTCTGGTTCACTTGTCGGTCAATCACTGCTCTCTTACACTCAACCCACAAGTCAGCTGGTACCACTATCTCCAATAACGTGTTCAAATCTTCCCACAAACATTTGGAAAGTTTCACAAATCTCTCTGTTTGTTGATACCACTTAACTGGTTTCTCTCTCAATTTTGGGTAATCATTTGTAAATGACAATATATCACTCCTGTGCCATGGAACATGAACAAATTGCCCTCCTGCTATCTCTCTCATCGGAAGCATCTTTACTGATTCCCTTTCTTTCTGCGCATCTTCAGACCCTTCTTGTGAATCTCGTTTTTGTTTATCTTTTTTCTTCGTCCATCTACCTTCCCACTTCTCTAACGCTCCCCAAATCTGATCACTCTGCAGCAATTCTCTCAAATGTACCTTCATTCCTGCTGATCTCATATGTTCGAATTCTTTGCCTCGAAATCTAATCTGTAGCTGCATTTCAAATGTTTTGTTTTCTCAATGTCAATATCATGCTTTTCTGCTAGCTCTGCCAATTTCTGATGTATTTTACTCTTCTTCTGTGTAAGATTCTAATCTGTTCACGCCCATTGTCCCATCAATTAACTCGTTGCTTCTATATTCAGCCTTAAACGATTTGTCCGGTCTTCGCTCTTGGATGCATTTTGAGGAGTGTTTAAAATATCTAATCATTCACTCAACTGCTGAGCTGACAATCCCTGTAACGAAATGTTACTCGCATTTGGCACTGGTATCTGTTGCACCACTGCACCGGAAGCTTGCGGAGTCAAATGTTTCAAACTCTGACTCGCATTTAGGCCATTCACTGCATCTGGAAGCGCTACAAGTGAATAAGATCCATTAAAGGTCTAGATCCATTAAAAGTCTGCCCTGCGGATGATATCATCTGCACAGGATCACTGGCACCCCTTCTCACTAGACTCTGTGACATTTCATTTTGTTCTGCCACATCTGATTTCTTTTGCGCAAATAAGGGTACAGCTGGACCAACAGTAATTGGTAGCGATATTACATCTGGAGCTGCCCTAACACATGCACCTTGTGGAAATGTTATCCCCATTGCCTGATTCATAACTGGTGTAACATCTAACTGTGTTCCTGTCATTGGTGTAAACTTCGGTAAACCCTTCACCTGTGCTGACGGCAATAACATTGGTGTTGGATCCGTCTGAACCAGCATAGGCTTCGGAAGCACTTGCTCCCTTGGGACCATTATGTTCCAGACTGTCTCAAGAACCGGTATATTTGGATAGATTTTCTGTACTGAAGGTGGATGTATCTGCGCTTGGACTACAGTAGCTGTCCCTGCACTAGGTGTACTCTGTAGTGATCCCGGTATTTGTCCACTATCTGGCTGAACCACTCCCTCAGCTCCCTGTGCTTGTGCTGGAGCAGTAGTAGTGTCAACACTAGTGCCTGAACCCCCTGCATATGTCGTTAAAGGTGGAGGTCAATGAGGTCCTCGACATCAGAATCCTCATCATCAACATAAGATTTTCTCCTTTTCTTTCTTCCTGCGCTTTCATCCTCTTTAGCACACTCTTCCTTCTCTGCCTCATCTCCCTCTGTAATAGCAGGAAACAACTTAACATCCTGTAATGTCACTGCTCTCCATTTCTTGTGTTCCCAATCCCATCTAGCTTCAGCTAAAGATTTCTCTACTCGCTTCATCCTCCTTTTGAACCTCATCTCCTGTTCCTGTCTGGACACTAGCTCCCAAACCGCTAAAGCCTCGAACTGTGCTGGTCTTGGTAATGGCTTCATATCATACAACGACATTTGCAATTGATCCAACATTCTCAAACTAAACCTTCCATGCTCCGGAAACGCTAAAAACCCATGCTTTTTAGTTAGCTTTAGATCATTGCTTCAACCACAAACACGGTGCTACACCTCGCTCCTCCATCACAATGTAAGCCGGAGAATTTTTCGGTGGGGTCGGCTCCCCCACTGACGCCTTAATGTGCGTATCACCCTTCATCGCACTGTTAAACGCCTTGAAAAACTTCATTTTGCCTGTTTTGCTAATTCGATTCAATAATGAAATGACTTTTACTCCCAAGATTCCCTTCACCTGCTTACTCAACCAATTGCCTCTTACGGACGGCTGCCAATCCGCATGCGACTCTTCCCACTTACCAACCTATCCCAGCGCGGCTCACTCTGACATCACACTCACACACTGCGGCTGACAAAGTGTTGCGGCTCGTCCGCCTACTTCGATTCACACAACTGATGCAAATTATTGCGACCATCTTAACCAATACTAACTAAAACAAACCTGCTGGTTTACTATAGGAAGGGACAAAATTGCTTCAGAGACCTTACGGATTTTCACTAATGAACCTTTTGCTCATGTAGCTATTCCTCCTTCTCAGTCTCCCACATTCGCAAGCAAAATTCGACCCGCAAATTTTACTCTCAACTGATCAATGGGTCTGTCCTGGTGCACAAAGAACTCGCCAAATCTCAGTCGAAATTTATTTTATTCAACTATCAAACACCCGACTCGTTGACCACACCCAATCAAGCTGCTAAACCAGACAGATCACAACATATAACCAAGTGTCTCCTACACTTGTCAAAATACTCTGGAGTCTTAGACCACACAGGGTCTGTACATCACCAACAACCACGTGGACAATTTTTTAGCACAAAGTGCCACACACATGTGAAGTTTAACGACTTCCCTACTTTCATACTACGGAATATGCACACTCCTACTAACCTCAGCTTGAGTATGCAGACTCCCTACTTTACCTCACATATGTCACGATTCACCTGCAATTTGCTTAAGACTGTGCAAGCGCAACCTACTACTTTCGCACTGTCACAAAACACACCGAGACCATATCCAACTTTGCTAGCAGGATCCAGGATCTGGGAAAGTCATTTCTGGGCTTCAGGGGACATCATCTTTACTACCATTGACATTTCTGAAAAACAAAATTCAAACCTCATAAAAAAATACGAACAACTAACCCTAACTTAAACTAGTACCATAACTGATAATCACCACATACATAGTTCTCCAAGGAAACTAGCCATCAAACTGCTACCAAAAACTGCTAGCACGCCTGGTCCTTAGTAAGTAAACTTACAAAGGGACACGTATAGGCCGATGACCCTTTTGAATCGCATTGAGTATCCTAGGCATGCAGTGAATACTGTGTTGGTAGCTAGCATCAATAATCAAACCCCATTCTGTAGAAAACAACTTTAAAACCATGAAACTCAAGAACAACCACTACACATCAAGAAGATAACAATTTTTATTCCCTACTGATTACAATTCTAATCATCTGTTACTTCTATCTTTATTAATCATCCTTTATTAATCCGTTAATAGAAGAAACATTATTCTCACAGGAAACATATGCGTCAATGCAATACCATAAGCTATGAATATCAGCACTAAGATTGTAAGCAATTTAATTTGTCAGTCATTTGTCACTGTCAACGTCACCCCTAACAGCCTACCTAACCAAGATTAGCATTAGCATGTGGGTCTTCATGCGAGAACAATTTAGAGAAAAACTCAATTTAGGAAAAAGTCTACCTCAGTGAGAATATCAGTAAACAGCACAGTTGGTACCTAGAAGGAAAGGCACAAAACCATCAGTCACATTTTCATAGTTATCTATCCAGGATGGATCAGCAACAAGTCAGTCTTCTTCTTCAGGTCATCAAGCTACGGATCAGGCTCACAGAGTATGAACCCAATATCAGCACCTCAAACAACGTTTCCTGACGTCATCAATATATACACAAATTCTTCTAGATTCTGAATTCTTAGCCCCTTGTCATGACTTTTTATTAGGGTCTCCCAGTCCATCCCACTAATTGCTAATTGGTCAGTCTGTCGGCAGATATGACTCTAACCTATAGTTTTTATTTACCAAATAGTATTATTATATTTCACAAAACGCTGATTGGTTCGTCTTGCGATGAGGACATCATCCGGCTCTTCAGGTATTAAAATTGTTGCATACGATTCTCCAGTCAGTGCTTCTATTGTTCAAGACCTGGGAAAGTATATTTAGCCTACACTACACATAATTGTATCAAATGGTCTTCATCATGTCCTGTGCGTCGGTACTTGGCAGAATGTTCTAGCTAAGCAACTTGAACGATGATCGGTTCAAGGTCTCTATCCCCGGTTACCAGTCCTTTGCAAGGTGTTCAAATTCCCTATGTTCAGAGCGCGCAAGGCCCAGTGAAACCAGGCCCTTAGCTCGGCTAATTTAAGAATATAAATTAATGTAAAACATAGGTTATACATCTCATTATGACATATTCTTACATTCACTTCATACATTTTCATTATATCACATTTTTTAGTCACTTTAGTACAAACGGTGATCACTCCCCGACGGCACATTTTCAAACATGCACATTATTTTTCTGCTATTAATTTTGCTACGTATTTTTCTCATTACTAAACACACATATAAGTCATTAATAATTTCTTAATTAACATATCTGCTCCAACAACCGCTTTGATTGCAGGACTCTTAAGCCTGATTCTGTTCGTAAGTCGCTGGTGAAAACGGTGTGCTGAAATTGGCCTGCGAGAAGCCTATTGCACAAGTGGCTATATCTTCTTCGACCTAACTATCAGTGATGCATGAAGGTTACTGGCTAGAGGAAATTTTGTTTGTGGGAGCCTCTGCCGATCAGTTTCACTTTTATTCATAATCTGGTAGCTCCTGTGATGGTAGAAGCAGAAGCCATGCCTTTCAGTGGGTTTGAATTTGCAGCCATTCTCTAATGACACAGCTTATCCAATTCACCAAATGTTAAGATGCTGGGAATATTACTTCTATGTCCAAATTCCTTAGGTGCCTCAACTGTGAGCATTTAAAAAGTTTACAACTGTGCAAATATCTTTGATCGAAAAGATTTTAAAAAATCTTATAATTTTCATTCTGCCTTTTGAATTTATATGGAAACTTTTATGATAGAATTCTTTACGTCAAACCAATTATCTTTATTTCCTTCTTGTCCCTGTACTTGTGTACCATGGCTGTCGGCAGTTACATTCATAATGATCATACTTGCTAAGCTCAATTTTCACAAGTATATGGAGCTGTAAATACTCAGTGTTATAGTGATTATTCTGTGTAACTATGTTTTTCTTGCTTTTTGAAGTGTTTTAGGATGAAGCCTTAACTAAAATAATTATATACAGTACCCCTTTGATTACATGTTTTTTTTTTCCATATTAATTAAAATGTTGGATCTTTTGACCAAGAAAATAGAAACAGAATGGGAATAATTATTCCAGCAATACGTTTTCTCTGTGCAGGCCCACTAAAAGCATTTAATTTACAGGCCCTGGGTATATGATATACCACTTTACAAGGAGCATATGAATAAATAAAACATGCCAATTGTATGTACACCAATGCTACCATGTTTATGGGAGACAAACATGCACTTCAGCACTGGTCAGCAGGATAAAGTGCTCAGAGTCCTAAAGCCAACAAAAAGATACAGCAAAAATGCGAGGCAACCAGGGAAAAAGATTGGGGGAAGACCACCCTATGGTTGATGGTTATAACAGTCCCTGTTTTGAAACTGGTCAGGTGGATAACCCTCACCACCAAAGACCCCTTGCGCCCCACAGACAGGGAGAACTGTTTACAGTCTGAATAGAGCGACAGTCATACTGGGGGCAGTGCCCTGTCCGCCTTTCCCCCACCCTGACGCACCCTTAAAGGGGCCGGGTGGTACATGGGGGAAGGATCGTATGTGGTTAATCTCACTTGGCCCCTCTGGCAGAGACGACCGGCCATCCCAAAGTCTTCTTGGATGATCCGGAGCTGGTGACACATTTAGCATCACCTATGTTGGCATGGTAAATGACCCCTAATTATGAATTTGCACAACCTTAATGGAGCTCAAAGCAGTGTTTGGCTGTCTGTCCATGGGTAGGTAGCACTGAGGCCTGGGAGTGATTCAGATTAGATGCTGATGTGGTTCACAGAGTAGGCACACTCATACTAGTCCATTAGCTGGATTAGCCTTGAGAATGAACTCTCACTAGTAAAGTGTTTTACAACACGAAGCAGACAAGCAAACTGATGGATATCCTGAAACCTGGCAAACCCATGTGGGTGGGGCAGCACCCTGATAGGGCAGGCCCTATTGGTTACTATCAACGGCATATGGGAAGGGACATTTAGGTGAAAGCTATGGCTTCGCATACCGCTCAAATGGGAGCTGTTCAGCCTGCTGGAGTCCCACCCTGAGCGCTTTGCAACACCATCCTGATGTGACTTCTTCAGCAAGGCTTGCATTTCTTTCTCACATGACCGATCTGATTGCAAGACTGGTAAGCCTGATTCTGTTTGTAAGTCGCTGGTGGAAACAGAGTGCTGAAATTTGCCTGGGGAGAATCAACAAGTTTCCACCTCAATGATCACCAAAGATCTGGCTCAGGTGGAACTTCTTAACCAGGGCAGACATGGGTGATGTTTCCGGGTCAGTGAGAACATGTTTTAGGCACTTTCCAACATGGCATGCCATGGAAGGGAGGCCAGGGTTGGGTGAATTAAACTCCGGGCCCACTGGGGCTCTGAATAAGGACTCTCTCAGAGCTTCATGACGCATGCAGGCAGGAGAGGCCTTGCTTGGCTGGTGGGACCCCATAAAAGGCACTTTGGGACATAGTGGGCCAGAAAATGGAGCCCAATACCAGGTGCTTACACCCCAGGGCCATATAGAGCTCTG
Organism: Pleurodeles waltl; assembly: GCF_031143425.1. Classification (NCBI taxonomy): domain Eukaryota; kingdom Metazoa; phylum Chordata; class Amphibia; order Caudata; family Salamandridae; genus Pleurodeles; species Pleurodeles waltl. The sequence goes on from NC_090443.1 coordinate 523,353,695, forward strand.
ACTTGGGCCTGGTCAGCTCTTCCTACCCAGACAGGAAAGGGAGACCTTCCTGGGACTGCGAGCCCCTCTTATATAGGTAATTTTTGACACAGCTGGCCGAGAATGGGAGCCCAGGGCTGGAGGCATCCATTCCAGGGTCCGCCAGAGCACTGTCCCTTGGCCCGGCTACAGCTCCTTAACACAGGGAAGTCCTTTCAAGGCCTGCATGACCCCATCTGGAGCATTTTGTGACACAGCAGGCCAAGAAGGGAGCCCAGGGCCGTTGACATGCACATCCGGCCTGTGAAGCTCTGGCCCCAGGCCTGGTCAGAACTTCTTGGCATAGGCAGGCTGGTAGACCTTCATAGGACAAGGGGAACCTATCCCTGACACTTTGGGACACATCAGGCAGAAGTATGAAGCCCAGGGGATCCACACCCAGGCCTACTGGAGTTCCGACCAGAGAACTGGTGAGCGATTTTTAACCCAGGCAGGCAGGGGATACCTTACCCCCTTGCAGAATCTCATACCAGGCACTTTGCAACCCAAGCAGGTCAGCGATGGAAGCCCAGGGCTCGGGGTTCCACCCCAGCGCCCAATGGAGCTCTCACTCGGGGCACTGTTCAAGCATCTTAACCAGGCTGGTGGGACCTTCCTGGGCCTGAAGGACTTTAAGACACTGATGACTGGTCAGTGAAGCCAGGACCGGGGCCTTCCATCCTCTGGCCTACTAGCTTTCTGACCTCAGGCCTGGTCAGAGCTTCGTAACCTGGGCAGGCAGGTTAGATGTTCCTGGGCCTTGAGGCCATGCCCCTGGTACTTTGCAACATGGCAGTCCAAGGAAGGGGTAACACGGCCGGGCTTTTCATACCAAGGCTCCTGGAGCTCTGACCTGGGGCACAATTAGAGCTTCTTAACCAAGGCAGGTAAAGAAGACATTCCCAAGTAGATCATACTGACAAAGGTCAATTTTTCTTCATTCACAACCTGTAAATACACAAATGTCAAGATAAACTCTTATTCGGAATCATTACGTTCCAGATTAAGTTCACTTGGCATACTTTTCTTCTTTGTTTTGGAATTCCATTAAACACAACTTTAAAAGACCGTACCTTCTGAAACCTAAAGAATGTCCCAAAACTGCTTCAGAAAGATTAGGACTCCTGTTTGTCATTTGGGTTTATATCATCTAGCCTGCACCAAGGGTGGAATCAGTATTTTTAGTGGTAGATATTACTGTGTGAGACTAGAGTGTACTCTGCTGCACATTATTGCATTCAAGGCCAATAAACAAAAATGTGTTAAAAAAATCATTGTGTGAAAGGCTCAACAACCTGCACATTGTTTTCTGGAGGTCTGCTTACCCATTCCCCTAGTGGCAAGCCACAGGGGCAGGGATGGGCAGCGCATGAGTCTTCCCATAAGCTTTTGTGGCACCTGAAAAGTGAAGCTTGTACTTCTTTTTTGTCATGAAACAAAGCTGAGGGACTAGAATTATTGTGCTTTTTCAGATAGGATAATCTGCTAGGTCCCCTGAGTTGTAAAAGAAACATCCCCACTCCTCATGCGGTACATGCGAAATCCACACTTAGGTGTTTGTTTGGAGCAGCTCTTGTTAGTGGAGTCTATTTTAGAAGGAAGCTCCGAACATCTCTGATGTCAGTGGTTCCACTGAAATGAACAGTGTGCAGAACTGTTTATTGAAATACTGCTTCCACTGTGTGGTGTTGTTACTTTTAGCCCTGGGACACCCTGTTGGGTACCTACGCACTTCACAAAAATTTCAGAATACAATAAAACTTTTCTGAAAAAGGTCAACCTTTTTCTTAGATATGTGAGCGAAAGAGTTAATAAAATGATTGAATAGAGGTCCTTCAGGGGCTATCAGTTTCCACTTTTCTTTAAATCTGTGTGATAATTTCAGAATTAAAGTTAACCTTGTGCTGCAATCTGTACCTGCAATTTTAGTTTTACTTCTTCTAGATTGTGTTCCCTTCATTGCATATCCTACCGATAGGAATTATACAGGAAAAAGTCTGTTGAACTGACACTTTGCTTACTTCTGTTTGACATCCACAGCTCAAATCAAATGAGGACAAAGCCTCTCCCAAAGTGAAGAAAGGCAGACATGTATCAGAAACAAAACTGGATCCACTTCCACCTCTGAGAAACGTGAAAAACCAGGTACCTTCAATTCTTGCTCTGAATTGTCCTCAATTGGTGTGTTTAGTGATATGTATCATTCACCAAGGCTAGTCTGTGCTCTGCTGCACAGTAGTGCATTCAAGGACAACAAATACAAACTTAACAAATCAACTGTATAGCAGGCCTAACAGCCTGCGCGTTATGTTCCCTATTACCTCTTTTCAGATTCCCATAAAGGCAGACCACAGGGACAGGGAAGGGCCGAACATGGGTAAATTCCCAGAAACAGGGACTATAAATGCCAGGAATGACCTAGACTTCTTCTGGAGGGGTTACATGGAAGAGGCTTTTCTGGGGGCTATCAGTCTTCACTTATAATAAATCAATATTATAAGTTTACATTCAAAATTCTCCTGGTACTGTAACGTGCGCCTGCAATATTAGGAGTATTTGCTGTAGATTGTGTTTCCTCCCTTTTGAATCTTCCACATTAAAATATTAGAGATTCTTATCTAGAAAGGAAAAATGCCAGCAAACCAATACTTTGCTTATTTCTCGTCTACACAGATCAAAACCAATGAGGAAGAAGCCTCCACTATGGATCTTGCAAGAGTGGCCACATTCAGAACTAGATCAGAGGCAAAACCTGACCCACTTCCCCCTCAGAGAAACGTGGGAAACCAGGTACCTTCTATTCTTGCTTTGAAATGTGATTTGTAAAGTTTTTTTTTTCAGTCTGGATTTCTTTCCCATGCACGATTTATTTGTCATTGTTCTTTGCACGTTGGCCTGATTACACAGTAAATACTGCCCACTTTTGCTAGCCTGGGCAGAGAGGGATTGCAAACTGTCATCAGTCTCTGCCCAAGGGATCAGCAAAATGTCTGAAATGACCCTTTTGACACCAGAATACCAATTCCTGGTCTACAAATCACTTGACATTCTGAAATAATGTCTTTGTTTGAAAGATATTAGACGTGTGGTAAAGGCCTTCAGAAAGGGTAATCCGTAGGCCCCTTCCCAATAGGCAGTGGAGGCAATTGGCAGCACCTTAACACACTGATGTGGCTAACACAGCAACAATGGTGTCTCTTTCTCACACTACCCATGTTTACAGGAGAAAAATACTTATCCATTTCTGTGAGGTAGGATCTCTTCCATCACAGGATTTGTCAGACTGATTCTGCTTGTAAGCCGGTGGTGGAAGCGGTGGGCTGGAATTTGCCTGGGCAGGAGGCTCATGCACATGTGGCCATGTCTTCTTCACGCTTACCAGTTGTGATGTATTACGGTTACTAGCTAACGGACATTCTTACTTGTGGGAGCCTCTGCTTATCACTGTTTCCTTTTGATTACTTATCCAGTAGCTCTAGTGATGCAGAAGCCATGCCCGTCAGTGAGTTTGAACTTGCAGCCTTTCTCTAATGACCCAGCTTACCCAATTCACCAAATGGTACGAAAGTCGGAAAATTTCTTCCATGTCCAAACTCTTTAGGTCCCTGAGATGTAAGCTTAAAAACATTCCAACCAATCAAACAACCTTAAAGAAAAAGCTTTAAAAACACTTATAATTTACATTTTGCCTTTTGAATTTTGATAGAAAACTTTGACAGAGATGTTTTCACGTCAATGCAATTATAATGTATTTTCTTCTTGCCCCTATACCTGCGTGCCATGGCTGTCGGCATCAAAATTCAAAGTAATGACACGCCTTAGGTAAATATTCATTCGTTTGAGGACCTGTAAATATATAAATGCACAAGAAACGCTTTTGCAGAATAACTACATTCAAGATTAAGGGGGTCATTCTGACCCTGGCGGTCTTGGACCGCCAGGGCGAAGAATGACGGAAGCACCGCCAACAGGCTGGCGGTGCTTCCAATCCCATTCTGACCGCGGCGGTAAAGCCGCGGTCGCCCTGCCGGGGCCGGCGGATTTCCGCCGTTTTTGCCCCGGCTGGGAGAATCCGCCAGGGCAGCGCTGCAAGCAGCGCTGCCCTGGGGATTCTGACCCCCTTACCGCCAGCCTCTTTCTGGCGGTTTTCACCGCCAGGAAGAGGCTGGCGGTAAGGGGTGCCTGGGGCCCCTGGGGGCATGGGCAGTGCAGGGATCCCCTAACAGGGCCCCGGCCAGCTTTTCACTGTCTGCCTAGCAGAAAGTGAAAAGCACGACGGGTGCAACTGCACCCGTCGCGCGGCTGCAACACCGCCGGCTCCATTCGGAGCCGGCTCCTGTGTTGCAGGTCTCATTCCCGCTGGGCCGGCGGGCGCTAACTTGGTTAGCTACCGCCGCCCACCAAGGTTGGAATAACCCCCTGAATTCACTTGAAAAAGGTTTCCTTCTGTTTTTTTGGAATTCTATTAAAAAAAAACCTTCTGAGACCAGGAAAATGTCTCAAAATTTCCTCATAAGGACCACGACTCCTGTTTGTTCTGAGTGTTAGAGTTTATGTCATCCACCATGTCCCAAGGGTGGAATGGGTGTGTTTAGTTGTGGATATCATTGTCTAAGGCTAGTGTGTGGTCTACTCTGCTGAATAATATTGCAATCAAAGACAATCAATGCAAACATTTTAAAAATCACTGTATGAAAGGGTGATCAACCTGCATGTTATGTTTTCTAAGGCCTCTTTCCTCATTCCACTTGGGGCAGGCAACAGGGACAGGGATGGTCAAATCATTAATTATTTTCTAGGAACCAGAACTATAAATGTTAGGAATTACCTAAGCTTGTTCTGGAAGGGGTATGTAGAAGCAGTGTGCGTAATCAGCTGTTTAATATGCACTATGTCCACTGACTCTTATGATAAACTTTTGTGGTACCCCAAAAGTAAACTTTGTTCTTCTTTTGTGTAATGGAATCAAGCTGAGGCATAAGAATTATTATGCATTTTCAGACAGCTAAATTGGTGAGGTTCCCTGTGTTGTAAGGGAACTATGTAGGCTCATGAAGTACAGTGGGTATTCCACTCACAGGTGTTTGGTTGGAGCAGCTCTTTTTAGTTGGGTATATTTGTGAAGGAAACTCTGAACATCTCTGTATCTGTGGTTCCATTGAAGTGAACAGTGTGTAGGACTGTTTATTGAACTACTGCATTCACTGTCCCGAAAAAGGTCTACCTCTTGCTTAGATTTGGGAGAGAAAGAGGTAATAAAAGAAATTAACAGAAGCATTTTTGAGACATATAGGTTTAAACTTTTCTTAAACCGTTATAAATTCACAATCAAAGTTTTCTTTGTGCTGGAATATTTGCCTGCATTATGAAGGTTATTTCTTGTAGACTGTGTCCCCTCCTCTTTAAATCTTCCAGACTTACATATTGGAATCTGGAAGGTAAAATGAGTGTTAAACTGATACCTTTCTTACTTCTCTTCTATGTCCACAGATCAAAACCAATGAGGAAAAAGCCTCCACCATGGAACCTGCAAGAGTGAACACAGGCAAAAATGGATCAGAAGCAAAACTGGACCCGCTTCCCCCTCAGAGAAACATGAAAGAACAGGTATGTTCTGTTTTTGCTCTGAAATGTGATTAGTTAAGTTTGTTTTCTTCACTCTGGATTTCTCTCCTGTACATGATTTGTTCTCCACTGGTCATTATACTTCTGTCTGATTAAACAGTAAATTTTGCCCATATTTCTACCTCGGGAAGAGAGGGATTGTAAAACATCATCACTCTCTGCCCAAGACCGTGGTAAAGAATGGGTGGAAGGATCTTTTTGACACCTGAATACAATATCTGGTCTACAAATCACTTGAAATTCTGGCAGAAATGCCTTTGTAGGGAAGAATTCGCTCTTGGGGTAATGGTCCATGGAAGGGTTGACTGTCGGCCCCTCCCCAGTGGGATGTGGAGACAATTGGCTATGCTCTTGCATCTTGATGTGACTTCTTCAGCAAGATTCGCATTTCTTTCTTACCAGTGGACACTTATAGGCCGATGAACCTTTTGAATTGCATGGAGTGTCCTAGCCATACAGTAAATATCGTGTTGGTAGCTAGCATCAATAATCAAAACCCGTTTTGTGGAAAACAACTTAAAACCATGAAACTCAAGAACAACCACTACACATCAAGAAGTTAACAATTTTTATTCCCTAAAGATTACAATTCTAATCATCTGTTAATTCTGTCTTTATTAATCATCCTTTATTAATCCGTTAATAGAAGAAACATTATTCTCAAAGGAAACATATGCGTCAATGTAATACCATCAGATATGAATATCAGCACTAAAATTGTAATTCAGCAATTTAATTTGTCAGTCATTTGTCACTGTCAATGTCACCCCTAACAGCCTACCTAACCAAGATTAGCATTATCATGTGGGTCTTCATGCGAAAACAATTTAGCGAAAACATCAATTTAGGAAATATTCTACCTAAGTGAGAATATCAGTAAACAGTGCAGTTGGTACCTAGAAGGAAAGGCACAAAAACATCAGTCACATTTTCATAGCTACCTATCTAGGATGGATCAGCAACAAGTCAGTCTTCGTCTTCAGGTCATCAAGTAGTCAGCTACGGATCAGGCTCACAGAGTATGAGCCCAATATCAGCACCTCGAACAACGTCTCCTGACGTCATCAATATCTTCCCAAATTTGCCTACATTCTGAAGCCTTAGCCCCTTGTCATGACTTTTTATTAGGGTCTCCCAGTCCATCCCACTAATTGCTAATTGGTCAGTCTGTCGGTAGATATGACTCTAACCTTTAGGTTTTATTTACCAAATCGTATTATTATATTTCACAAAACGCTGATTGGTTTGTCTTGCGATGAGTTCATCATCCGGCTCGTCAGCTATCAAAATTGTTGCATACGATTCTCCAGTCAGTGCTTCTATTGTTCAAGTCCTAGGAAAGTACATTTAGCCTACACTACACATAATTGTATCAATTTGTTTTCATCATCTCCTGTCCGTTGGTACATTGCAGAATGTTCTAGCTAAACAACTTGAACTCTGAGCGGTTCAAGGTCTCTGTCTCCGGTTACCAGTCCTTTGCAAGGCGTTCGAATTCTCTATGTTGAGAGCGAGCAAGGCCCAGTGAAACCAGGCCCTTAGCTCAGCTAATTTAAGACTATAAATTATTGTAAAACATAGGTTATACATCTCATTATGAAATATTATTGCATTTTTTTATACCTTTTCATTATATCACATTTTTTAGTCACTTTAGTACATATGGTGATCACTCCCTAAGGGGAACATTTTCAAACATGCACATTATTTTTTTGCTCTTAATTTCTCTATGTATTTTTCTCATTAGTAAACACACATATAAGCCAGTAATAATTTCTTAATTAACATATCTGATCCAACAATCCCTCCTCTGATGACTACATATGTCATCACACTCTTTCTTGACAACATTTTATAGCTCTGTTTCAGATGTACTTTGCTTTCTTCTTGAATTTTCTCTATAGATTCTTCTTCTAGGTGGTTCTTCCCCCCTCTGATCATTCTTAGATTTCCTCAGTTTGATCTTTTTGCCATAATTTGCATGTACCCCTGTGACGGGCTTGCCGGAACCCGCCCGCACACTCTAGTGACTTGTGCTGATGCTGCCACTGGTGCACCGGAACACCACGGAAATCCCACCTATGGGAGAGGCGAGACCAGGACGCCGTGGGAAGGAGGAGCAATAAGAAGGTCGGCGTCTGGACAAGAGATGAGGAAGGAGTGGGGAGAGGAGTCGATCCAGGACGAAGGGGAGCGAGACGGAGGAACAAGAGACTGAGAGGACACCGAGGAGAGAACCCCCGGGCGGAGGACCTGGGAGATCGGAGAGTCGTTTCCCTCGACCGGGGAATTGAGGACAACAGAGCAGCCGAAGAAGACGGGGACAACGCGGCGAACCGGGAAGCAGAGCGCAACATCCTGCCACGCTTCTGGAGAAGCATGGCAGATCTAGGTGTGTAAGAGCACGGTAATTCAGGGAAGGGAGGACAGGTGGAACGGGCATAAAAGTAAGGTAGGGGGTTGAGAAGAAAAGGAAAGTACGAGTAAAACCTGGGGAAATATGAAGCACAGGTGAGGTGAGGGGTATTGCAAACAGCACATGGGAAAAAGGACGAGCACCAGGTCACACCATTATTAAGAAGAAAAAAAAAACTAAAAGACAGTCGACAGGAACATAGAAGAAAGAGAAATAAAGATAAAGACAGGAGAAGATTAAAGGAAAACCTTGACAGGAAGGGAAAGAAAAAGGAGGATACAGAGATGAGAAAAGCAAAGAAAATGGAGAGAGAGAGAGAAAAGAGAAGAAAGAAAAGACAGAAGACGAGGGAAAGCAAGAAGCAGTTAGGAAAAGAGGAAAACCCCAAATCACTTACCGCTAATATTCTTCTTTTCCCCACATGCGCTTCCCGGGAGACCTAAGACACGGAGAGAAGCAAGGAAGAGGTTAAGAACGAGGAGCCGAGGTAGCCCAACAGAGAAGGATGGAAGGACAAAGGAGAGAACCAGCAGTCACTAATCCACATTACTAAACAATAAACATCACTTACCTACTTGACGGCAGACTCCTGCGTTGTTCTTTGCACTGCGTTCACCACAACCCCATAATCCTAATATGGAAACAATCACAATTAATATTCCCTGGACAATTTTCCACAATACCCCATTACAAATCTGACTAAACCAACTACCCACAGACACAAATTCATTTCTAACCTTTTCCTAAACTCATGGTTCCTTAAACTCCTTCAAATCCTTGCTTGAATTAGTTAAGTTAGTAAGCAAGTCTCCTATCTCCTTATCATTCTCTGGAATATAAGAAGAACAATGCCTAGCATTAATCATTTTACAGACTCCGCCGTCTTTCGCTAAAAGTATGTCTAAAGCAAGCCTATTTTGCAGCGTCATAGCTCTGTCTGCAGCTAATTCAGTATTTAACAGGAGTATTGCCCCTGTAAAGTTTGTCAGCATGTTATTCACAATAGTAGACAACTTTTGTATCTTAATTGCATTCAGAATAACTCCTACACAAGGAATTACTGCACCAAAAGTATCTCCCACAATTGCAGAAGAGGTTTTCCTCCTCTGTCGCTCATGATGTAATTCAGTCACTTTCGGGAATTTCTTTAAATCATCTATCTGATAGATTTTAGGAAAAACTATTCCCAAATAACATGTCCCATACCATCCTCTAGGAAGACGGTAATAAGAATTAATTCCACAAATATAGTAGATTCCAGGAATCACAGGGTGCTGACCATTCAGCATAAAAGTCCACCTACTCTGAAACAAAAACACATGCCTACATTCACTCGTTCCCACAAATAAAGTGTCAGTGCGTGATTTTGGCCTATATTTACAAAGCTTCCCTACATGTAATGCATCTAAAGCTAATTTCCTTTGTGTTTTAATGGCAGTGTAAGAATAATCATTCTTGTAAGTCCTTTTCTCCAATCCCTTCTCTAGCTTCTCCTTCAATGCCTTCCTTCTATCATCAGTATGCCCTATGAAGCTCTTCTCTAACTGTGTTAGTAAGCAGGTCAAATTATTTCGATGTGCATAAGCAGTACCAAATGTTAGTGTTGGCTCAAAGAATCCCCTAACTAATACTATATCATGCTCCCTAGCTATTTTGCTCAAATATCTAATAATAGGAACAAAGGAAAACACAACATCATGATTTGAATAAAAAAATTGACTATACTCTTGGTTATAGAACCTGGTAAGTAGCAGACTACAAGTTATGCCATAAGTTAAAGGCAAGCTATGGTACGTAACCCCTTCTTCCACAGAGGAAGGAATTTGCGTACACACAAGACAATTCCTTGCATCCATTATTTCCACGTACACACTCAACAACCGATAGAACACATTAGAGGCAAGCTCTCCTTGAGCATTAGTATAATCATGCAAATATTTTTCATCTAATTTAAATCTCTATGAAGCTGTTAGTGTGGTAGTCTCAGGAACAGAAGCAATAGTAGCCCCCTTCATCTCATGAACAGACATACCCACAATCATTATTATAAACATTATTCCACACAAAATTGCTATTGCAACACTCAAATATCTACAATCTTTAACATTTCTAATGCCGTTTTTTAATTCACCCATGATCTGTAAAGAATCAGAGAGTAGAATCAACTGTTAGATAAAGTGCAACAGAAAAAATCAAAAATGAAGAAAAATCAAAATGTTTCTTTCTCACAGTTCAGTTTCACACGCAGGAACCCTTTTCTCCTTTGTCAAAAATCGGTTAGCAGCTTGTCACATCCGGGTTTTCAAATTTTCACATCAGGTCATCAATGTCTTTTTCCGGGTTTATTTCAACAGTCTCTTTTTCAGGTTTCTTCAGATTAGCTCAACAACTCAGTCTATTAATTACTTCCAAGTTGCATCAAAGTATTGATTCGGAACTTCTCAGTCAAAACAAAAGGACATGAACTTGTTTTGCCATTCACTCGTTGCCGCATATGCCCACTCGGGACCTGCGTATCTTCAACTTGCTACTCTCTTTATTTTCAACCTCCGTTCTCCACTCGATTCACCTTCACTCAATTCCTCCCTTCTCATAGCATCCACTTCTTCCTCTAATGGTTCATTTATAACCATCTCCTTCTTTTTCCAAGTCACGATTCAGGCCAATTATCTCCCTTTCTCACTCCTTCAGTCAGTATTCTCCTCAGAATTGGACTCTTCTCTATTTCCCTTTCTGTGGTGTTTTCTCTTGATGGACCTGCAAAGGGTTCAGGAGGTCGCGCCACTTTGACTTTGATCCATCTTAACTCTTTCCACCTCTTGATCTGGCATTTGCTCTGCTTGTTTTTTCAGCACTGTCTGTGTATAGGAGAACCCCTTCTGTGCTCAGTTCTATTGCTGTATCTGCTGAGTTAGACTCTTGCTCACCCTCCTGTAATTCTGCACTCTCGTCTCTTACGGGGGTGATTGACCCATCTTCCACCAACTCAGGATCAATCTCAGGTTCGACTTGTTCTGGCTCTGGCTCAGGTAGAACCACCTGTTTCGCAGCTGTTGGTGCTCTTAACAACACTTCTTCATGTTCTTGCGGACTCACCACTCTCTTGGTATGGCTTGCGTGTATCCAATATGGCAGTCCTGCACCCTTTACTGCTGTCGTAGTTGTCAGCAACACTTGGTACGGACCCCTCCAACGCAGCTCTAAACAAGTTTTTTGAACATGCTTTTTGATGACTACCCAATCTCCAGCTATCAGATTGTGACCTGGGTCGTGGATGGGTGGTAGGGTGACAGCCTGCACCTGCTGAGAGAAAGATCGAACCACATCAGCCAGACCCTTGCAGTGGTCCAACACCATATCATCTGTAATAATGACAAGAGCCTTGGCTGGAATTGCTAGCAACCTCATTGCTCTACCCATGAGGATCTCATGGGGTGACAGTCCTGTCTTCCTGTCAGGTATATTTCGCATTGACATCAGTACCAAAGGTAATGCGTCTGGCCATTTCAGATTTGTTGCGGCACACATCTTGGCAATTCTTGACTTCAATGTACCATTCATTTGCTCCACCAACCCTGATGCTTCAGGATGATAACTGCAATGTAATTTCTGCTCAATGTTTAGTGCTGCACACAAGATCACTTCGTTACTGAAGTGTGTTCCCCTATCTGATTCTAAAGAAATAGAAAATCAGAACCATGGTATTAGCTCTCTAAGCAACAGCTTTGCTACTGTGAGACTATCATTTCTTCATGTGGGGTATGCTTCAATCCAATGGCTGAACATGCACACAATCACTAAGATGTACTTCAGTACACCACATGCAGGCATCTCTATGAAATCCAGCTGCATTCTGCTGAATGGTCCTCCTGCTCTTCCAATGTGGCTCAAAGTCACCACTGTCCCTTTTCCCATATTCAGTTGCTGACAAATAACACACCGATGGCATACTACCTCTGCTGCCTGTCTGAACTTTGGATTGAACCAGTGAACCTGACCATAGCATCCCTTCCAATATGCGCCTGGCCATAGTAGTAGCAGGCCATCTGAGTTAACAAACTATTTGGCAACACCATCTGACCCTCCTCAGAAACCCAAATCTCATCAGGTCTTTGAACACATTTAAGTCTAACCCAGCTTAGTGTCTTTTCCTTATCTGCATTCTCTTGCAATGTTTTCAATTCTTCTAGTGTATCAATTATTTTTTAAGCACAACTTGCACAATTATTTTCTTCTTCAGGCATTATTTCCCACTTGTCTTTAAACGACATACAGTTTAATGCACAAAACCTTGTGACTTGATCTGCATATCCATTTCCAAGTGAAATTTAATCCTGTGGCTTTTGGTGTGCACTGCATTTCACCACAGCAATTTCTTCAGGTAACTGTATTGTGTACAACAACTCATTTATTTGGTCGTCATTTCTCACTGGGGTTCCAGTAGAGGTCATAAAACCCCG